>NC_046165.1:43631606-43975606 GCF_011064425.1 Rattus rattus
GGCCTGAACGTAGTTAACCAAACAAAAAGGCACGCTATGACCCACTTAGAGAAGTACTCAAATAAAAGGCATCTTCAGAAATGCAGGTAAGGTAAACAATGCTCTACAAAACTATTTAAAGTCCCTCCAACAAATGCCCCAAAAGCTAAAGCAAGCAGTGACTAGCCAGCTTACCTCTGGGTTCCAGAAAAGAAAAGCCAGCTGGACAGACTGACCACGGTTAAATGCTAACCAGAATGCCAGTTAGCCAGCAGTACCTGCTCTGATAGGAGACTTGTACCAATAAAAATATCACAAAGAACAATTTTCTTCTGAAACAAGAGAAGTCTGAATATATGTGTTTTCTGCCATCTGTCTTTTTTGTGTGTATGGACAATAGAAAAAAAAAACGAAAGAAATAAAATAATGACCATGCTTACTTTGAAAATTAGAAATTAATATATGAAATATTCAAATAAATATTTAGATAATTTTACCTAGGGCTTAAAAATTAGAGAATTTAATGTCGTAAGTATAATAGAAAACTGCAGAGGATAAAGACAATGTGTGTACATTGGGGTGTTTCTAAAGATGCTTCCTATTTGGATAGGAAATAACACCTCTACTCTATACTACCAGTGTTTCTTGTTTTAAAAAATGACCTTTAATGGAGAAATGGCTGGAACTCAAGCTAAAGTATATCTTTGCACACAATCCTATCTTTTTTCCTCTTCATTCCCTGACTTTGGCCTCTATCTCAGGTTTCCTTATAGGAGCCAGGAGAGAAGAACCAGAAAGAGTTGAAGGAATAGAGCAAAAAGACAAATCAGTGGAGACCTCAAAATCAAGGGTCTTCTGTATCTTCAGTTGGAGAGGTTCCTATGATGGGGACCCAGTCTTACTCTCTGAAAATAAGCTAAGCAGGTGGCTCTTGTTAGAATTAGCATGTTCTTGGATTCATTTGAAATTAGCAGTGTTAACCGATGTCACTTAGTGCCAAGTAGTGACTTCAATGTCAACAAGCACTCTCTCTTTCAAATTTTATATTCATTGTTTCCAGCTATATGCTACATACACGAAATACCAATTCATTGGCAGTGCTGACATGCTTACACTGTCATTGATATCACATCTATTAAAGTACCACCAAAATTATAAAGCAATTGACAGAATATAGCGAAGGGTATCTTTAGAGTCCGTGCCCTCCTGTCCTTGCATTATATTGCACCTATAATGGCTTGGCTCACAGCTACAAGCTTGGGGCCATCACTCACTCTTTGTTTATTTGCTTCATTTTAATGAATGCCAGAACTGAAGGAGATTTTATATGCCTAGGACTGAAAGCACTGTGCCTGCTTAATGGAATAATACAAAGTCTGGAGGATTCATGGCCCTGACTTTTAGATGAGTGAAACGCAGAGGGCAGGATAAATAGAAACAAGTTTTTGTGTGGGCAAGTGGGCACATGGATATTTTTCTTTTGTTTTGTTTTTTGGAATGAAGCAAAATAAAATGAGAAAAAAATTCATTAGCTTTTGGTTCTTTGTCTTGTATTTTAAATACCTGTTTTGGTAGTTAACACACAGCAGTTAAAGAACATGCAATAAAATACAGGAAAGAAAATGAGTGGGGAGAATTTTTGAGCAGTGTTTTTCATAGGTTTGGGTGTTTTGCTGCTCTCCATTTAAGCATATGCCTACAAAGGCAGTGAGCTACTCACAGTGAACCAGACATGTCAGAATGTGGGGTTTTAATAAATAGAAAAAAAGTGAAATAAACCTGACGCTTAGGCATGACCGAAAATGTCATTTTCTTTGTAGCTAGATTTTCATACATTCTTTATAGTCAACACAGAGCTGGAAATCAATAGTAAATCCCAGGACCCTTATGCTGAAATATTTAAAATGTTAATGTTAATGGGGGTCATAACCAAAAATTTAAAAAAAAAGCAGCTATATCTTAAAGCTAAAGAGTTCCTACAAGACATGGAAAGAGTTATTGCTTGTAATCTAAAGAGATATTGTGTCTTTAAGCAACAAAACTTCTTTATCATCCTAATTTTAATAAACAATGTAAACTATCTTTCAGAACTGAAATCCTCAGATGAAGGGAGACAACTTTGGAAAATTATTTTGCTTGTTTAGCGATTATCACTAATGAAATAAAGATTTCTTAAATACTAATAAATCAAGGCTGAATTGACTGACCATGCATCTGAATTTCTGTATTATTCACACTGAAATTACTCCAAAGATTAGCTGTAAATTGCCCACTAAATTGAATTTATGGTTTCATTTTTCATAGCTACTGTGTTGTGACAAATGAGAGGAATCTGAGAGGATGGTGACAGGGTGGACAAAATTTCGTAGTAGTCTTTCTTTTAAGAAAGAACCAAACCATCCCTATGATTTATTTTGGCAAACATCAAAAAATGGTAAACGGAAAGGCTGGGCAATCTACTTGTTATCTCTCTCCCAAGAGAGCTTAATGCTGAGTTTCTGTCTAAAGGAAGCTAATTAAATCATTATGTATGGATGAAGGAAGTTGGCATATGATAGAACTTGTCAAAGTATTTATTCCTCATTTAAATCCTTATTTAAAAAATCACCTTTGGAGATATCATCATATTCCCATTTTAGAAAAAAGAAAACGGAATCTATTTTCCCACAAAGGGCCACTACTTCAGCCCCTTTACCAGGTCAGACCTGTGGACTCTGTGTTAAGCAAACAACTTGTCATTCCTTTTGCATGAGAGAAAATACAATTGGGAACAGTGCAATACTAAGGAAAGCCCAGAGCAATTCAACTAATCAGGCATCACAAACACATCTGGGTCTTTGACCTCACTGATTTTAGACTTGTATTGAAAAGCTGATACAAAGTGAGTATTTCAGCTCAGAGAGACAGTGAAGGTCTCCCGTACATGGGATGGATCATGCACTGCAATACAGAGAGGAGAAGACAATTTTGTTAGCCTGTAAATTGGGTTTGTATCATCCAGCCTCTCGGGTTAGAAATGATTGAAAACAAATATTGGGTTGGAGTTTGTAACAATTGCAGTTGATGCCTTCAGGTTTATAAGACACTGGCATGTGAACATATGCTCTGTTTGTAAGACAAATGAATTGGCAGCCACCTACAGCTTTCTTATTCTAAAAGTTTAGAACGTGTCAACACAATCCTCCTACAGTGGCCTCATCCCATCGAAGTAGCTCAGACCAGATGTATACAAATAAAATTTCAAACCATTTTTGCTAACAAAGAATTTAAATGATCCTCTAAGATGATTGAAATAATTATTTTTACCTGTGAGGGTCAAATTGAAAAGCTCTGGGTCTTTAGATAATTCTTAAACCATTCACCTTTTAGTGAATTATTTCATTAAGTGATTTTAAAAGATATGCATTCTCAGAAGATGAGACTTAATTCCCTCTTGCTCTCTGAAAAGTCTTTTGATATTTTCAATGATGTTAACATACTACTTTTAATATACATATGATCTGTGGTTTCCTATCTTTATCTTACTAGGTATCCATTTGTATTTCTCCACTGTTTAATTACTCCATATGAAACTGGGTGTTTACAATTAAATGTATAATCATATACTAATCTTCCTTTAAAAATATGAAAGTGGAAACATTACTCAATGATTCCACATAGTGGAGGGTCTTATAGTTCAAACGCAGATGCCCATTATTTGCAATGATTTATACTATATGTGAAAATTTGCTCACTAATCTCTTACATCTTATTCATTTTAAGTTCAGTTATGTTCTAGGAGGAGATATTTATTTGAATGATTTTAAGCCAAAGTCACTGTGTTAAACATACTGTATTTGAAAGGTAGTTTGGCTTTAGGTTTTTTCAAAGCAGATGTGTGAGTTAAACACAAATGCAGTAATTATTTTGCTAGGTAGAAAATTGAATAAGAAATGTACACATATAAATCCTGATAGACACTCCATAAGAATGACATATAACCCAAAACAGAGAAGAGAATATGGATGCAACCTAGAATATTCCTTTGTATACTTTTCCAGATATTTTACCATTTGTCCAATATAAGAATACAATTCTTCCATGGCTGCCTAATTCTTAAAGACTAGAGATTAGGTCTGTCCCAAGTTGTAGATAGGAAAAATAGAAATATGTGTACAATCATTGGTTTGAGGTTCTTTAACTCAATGCCACTGTCAATGTCATGATTGTAGCATCCTACAATGTTATACATAATGTAATATACAATGTAATATATATATTACAATATCTTAATTAATTATGATGTTGTTGAGATGTGTGTTCTGTCTGGTTATAGGCTACTAAAAGTAATCTTTCTTATGAATGTTTTCTCATGTTTGATGAGCATGTTTACATATAATGTAAACAAACATGAGCAAAATACTATGATACATAACCTTAAATAAAACTTCCAAATAGTGTTCATAAGTAACTGTAAGTTATGTACCTGGAGTATTTCAAAATAAAGGATAATTTTCAGAATTTGGAAAAATTGTGACTCATTATATAAAAAGGAATATAAGCATAAGCTGTTTAACACATTAAAAGGAAAGCTAGGCAAATGCTTTAGTCAATTTAAGACATAAATTTTAAAAACATATCTATAAGACTTTAAAATAGCTCTAAAGTAATAAAGATATAGGCTCAAATATCTAAAAATGTGCACCATATGCACCCAAATTCATTATAACAAGGTGATAAGCTAGATCAAAGACACGATCTTTATATCTTGCTTTGTTTTCCATTCTAATGTACTTTTCATTCCTCCTAAGAAAAGTTAAAACAGATCAGCAGATTTTTCATGGTTGTCATTTTTAACGTATTAGGATTTATTCATTTGGATTATTTTGTTGATTTATTATGATCACATTTTAATATACTAAGTGACATCTCACTATACCCTGGTTTAATTTCTATATGAAATATTCCCCTGATTTTCACTTCTGTGGTTGTTGGAATACCTCACGTATTCAGTATGTTGTATTGCTCTATGATGTGCCTCAGGGTGACTGTTGGTTTACTTCTGGATAAATTTCAATGAAATAAAAGTTCATAAAATACTGTAAATGTAGTTTTTAATTGCCATATATAACTGTCATTTCATAGGCTTACTGTTTAATAAACTCACCCTTTTTAACTCCTTCTGAAATTTGGCTGTCTGGTTCAACTCAGGTATCCAGGTCCAAACTCCTCTCCAAGTTGACTTATTTAAACTGACTTCTCTCAGTTTCCCGCCGAATTGTTCTGCTTGGCCTCAGACTAACTCTGGCCATCTGTTCTAATCTTCTGACTTCTTTTCATTTTCTGACTTGTTCTCTTGTTCTGTCTTCACTTGCAAACTGTCTCTGTAAAACTATCCTAGTAAAACTCGTTCTCTCTCTCTCTCTCTCTCTCTCTCTCTCTCTCTCTCTCTCTCTCTCTCTCTCTCTCTGTGTGTACTGCTCTCTTAAATTACCTTAAATTACCTTTCTTTTCTGTCTGAAAGCTGAGTATATTCTATCTCTGACTCATTCTGTCAAATATTTTTCTAATTTATCACTTAGTCTGACCCTCAATGAGGTGTCAATTTTAAACATGACTGTGTCCTTCTACAAACTAACTTTTCAACGTTATGCATTAAAGGTGTGTACTGAAGGCATGCATGTCTGTATGCCATACAGAGGGATTAAAGGTGTCTCATTAGAGTTTAATCAAATAGACCTAAGAAGGTGCTTGGATGTGGTTCCCTTGACAGAGCAGTCATGTTGCTGGATTAAAATTTCTCTATAAAATTCAACTTTTTTAACAAGAAGGGTTGAAGGGGGGGATTGTGAGGAAATAGATATCCCTGGAAAGTGGAATAGAATATATTTAAAGGGTGAACCAGGGGCAGGTAGGGCTGGTAGGGGAGTTGGGAAGAGAGTACTGGGTAAGATAACTGGAATTGGGAGACATTTCTGAGGTAAGACCGAAACCTAGGGCAATGGAAAATTCCAAGAATCTATGAGGGTGACGCTAGTGAAGATTCTTAGCAATGGGGCTATAGAGTCTGAAAGGGCCATCTTGTATAAACAGGCAAGACTTCCAAAAGAGATTGGGACACCAACCCAGCCACAAAACGCTCAACCTATAATTTGTCCTGCCTACTTGGAAATTTTTGTATTTTCTGAATCTGAGTAATGATACATTTTTTATAAACTTCCTATCTGTCTCCTTGCCTAGTGCTACTCCAAGAACTCAGATTATATTTTTGTTAGATATTTCATTCTCTCCTCCATAAATATGTACTCTTTATAGTTTAATCCCTCCATGTCACTGAGCTGTATGCTTAGTGATTTCTTCAGTCCGCTTTCCAGTTGACTAATTAACTCTCCAGCACCCACAGTATTTATTTTTTATTTAACCTATCTTCTAACTTAAATTTCAATGTCCACTGTCTTGAGTTTTAAATATGATTCTTTTGCTTATCATTTTAGGTTCTAGTTATATTTTGTTTTATCCCTATAATCATATCTTTGATAGTGTCTTTCTTTCTTAATTGCAAATGCTTATATTGGAAATTCAATTTCTAAATCATTTTCAATATATAGTGCAATAATGCTAAGCATTTATGTGTTATAAAAGATATCACCAGAAATTTCCATTCCTGAAATACTATCAAACTATATACAGAGATCACTCTTCCTACTTTTATCCTAGCTTTCAGCAACCATGTGCTACTTTGTGTATTTAAGCGTATTTAAGACGACTTTAGAGGCCACATATAAATGGAATTATATATTTTTCCTCTTGTTACTTCTGTTATTGTTCTTGTCATTATTGTTTTGAAGTTATCCTTTATTTTTCCCAAAACAGTATAACAGAGATGTTGCTGCTCAGTCATTGATGGTGACGTGAGAGATACAATTTTTGTCTTTAGCAGTGGGCCTAGTGGTTCACACCTTAATTTCAGCTTTCAAGAAGCCAAGCCAAACAGAACTCTGTCAATTTGAGGCTAGCCTAGTTTCTACACTGTGAGTTCCATGTCAACCAGAACTACATAGATAGTAAATCAATCTCTCTCTCTCTCTCTCTCTCTCTCTCTCTCTCTCTCTCTCTCTCTCATAATAATAATAATAATAATAATAATATCCAACCTCTGTATTATACTCTTACTTTGCCTTTTTAAGTTCCCTTAAAAGTTTTTGTTATTCTTTATAAAAAATGAAAAAAATGAACTTTGTATGTCCTATTTTCTTTTTGTTTAGGGTAGCAATCCTTCAGCCAAGTGTGCTCTTAGCTTCCTGATAGTGCTGCTCCCATTTCTGACACACTTGGTTTCTTATCCCTGTGCAGAATGGCTCAAGCCTGCCTTAAACTGGTAACAGCCATGGTGACCCAGGGTTCTGAAGCCACCAAAGATGTGTGCAGCTGTTTTGATTTGAATAAAAATATCTTGTACACCTAGTGAGAATTAACGTCTGGATGTCACTGATTATAACATATCTAAAGCAGCTAGGTTACCTTACATAGATCACACACAGCATGAGCAGCTCCAGCATGACAGAGTCTTCCACTTTACAGATCTCAGAAGGAAAATAGTGTTGCCCCCTGAGAGCTGGATACTAGCCCATAACACCAGGCTAGTCCCACAGACCCACAAAAGTTACATGGTATCATTATTAACTTCCAGTCTACTTCCTAGCAATTAAGATATTTAATCATCAGGCATAATAGGTCAATGAGTTAGGATATAGTCCATCACAAAGAAGATACACATCAACAGGATTCTACCTCAGCCAGGGGGTGGTATATATTCATACCAGAGGGGACCAAGTAGGATTTGGATCTGCACAGCACAGAGCACCATTAGGAGCCAATGTGACAAGAGGAAACAGGTCTTAACAAGACTTAGACAATGCTGAGAGGAAAGACTTTTGTTTTCTGTTTTCAGTAAGTGTAACCTCTAGAGCTACCAGTGAACTCCTGCAGTACTCCTGAATCCAAGCATTCCTACTCCCATTCTCACTGGACTGTGAATGCTTTATTTCCCCTTTACTTCCCTTAAGACCCATCTATGACTTAGCATTTGACAGGGTTTCTTTTTTATGGCTTAATAATATACCACTGTATGTGCATGCATAAAATGATTTTTTTATTCATTTAGCTGCCAATACGTATTCAGAGGCTTCTGCCTCCTGACTATTGTGAAAAATACTATAATCACCATATGTGTAAAGCAATCTTTTTGAGCTGCTCTTTTTGGAACTATACACAGAAATAAGATTATTAGCTTACAAGAAGATTCTGGGTTTTATATTTGTCTATGGTTTTAGGATCATTCATATCATTTCTCAGTAGACCGCCAACATTTTATAAATACCAATTGATGACCACCAATGTGCCTGAACCCTAATTTTCCAACATTCCTTGCCACCTCTTAAAATTTTCTCTTTATAGTATCCATTTAATTAATAAAATACAACCCAAAATACTAGGCAGATAGAATAAAATGATATGCATGTTTAATTTTTATTACTATTTCCCTAATTATTTGTGATCTTGAATATCTTTCTTTATGTTCACTGTATATTAATGTATTTTCTACTGGGAGTGTCCATGCTTCCACTTTGCCTGTTTTCAATTAAATGGCATTGGCAGTTGTGACAGTGATGAGAGAGATAATAGAAATGAAGGCATCAACATAGTCTGAGTCCTAGCCCCTTATCACACAGAAGATTTACACATATTTTCTCCAATATATGGGTTACTCTTTTTACTCTTTGATTTTCTCTGTCAGACAAGTCTTTGAGTATGTCAGTCTCATCTACTTTTGCTTTATCTCTGCTTTTAGTTTAAAATTCAGTAGCATGAAGCATCTATTTTTCCTTTTTCAGAGTTTGTGGTCTTTTCAGGATTTTATTTTGCATAAATATGAATATGGATAAGATATTTCATCTCCATACATTTGTATTGGATACACAGGTTTCCAAAGAGCAGTCAATTTGGGGGAGAGGGACATTGGGTTTTTTGTTTTGTTTTGTTTTTTGGTTACTTCTAGTGTGTGTGTGTGTGTGAGTGTGTATGTGTGTGTGTCTGTGTGTGTGTGTGTGTGTCTATGTGTCTGTGTGTGTGTGTGTGAATGTACATGTGTATCACAGCACATAAGTGGATGTAGAGGACAACATGTGAGAGTTCATTGTTTCATTGTTTCCTTCTACCTAATGGGAACCAAAAACCAAAATCATCATCAGGTTCAGTGGCAGGAACCTTTATCTGCTGAATCATCTTACTGGCCCCAATTTTTGAAAGAATCTTTCCTGTCCACACTGTGTAGCCTTGACTCCATATTGAAGATCAATTAATCGCATGTATAATGTTCATATTGTGGGCTTCTTATTCTGTGTCATTTGTCCATATATCTGTCTTATGCTAGTGCTTGGCCTTTTGTATTATTGTAGTTTTACAATGTACTCTGAAGCCAGAATTAATGAGAAATAAATGTTTTGCTTCTTTTGTTTAGATTGCTTTAGGTATCTGGAGTTCTATGACATTCCATATGAGATTTAAGGTAGTTCCTCTCATTTGTGCTATACAATTCATTGGCATTAGAATGGCAAATGCACTGATCTGTAGCCTGCTTTATATGAAACTATGGGTCTTTAAATAATTGACTTTATTTTTCAAGGATCTCTGTTCTGAATGAAAGTCTGGTCCCTGATGCTGCAGTATGAGACGTAGTTAAACTTTTAAGAGCCAGGATAGTGAAAGATAATTAGATCACTTGGTTAGGGGGTACCACCCTTAACAGTGCCAATGCTGGTCTGTTGGCACAAGTTTCCATGACAGTTGTTGCTTATTGATAACTGGACTCTCCCTGCCCTCTGGCTTTCAGGAGCACCATCTGATCCCTTCCTCTCCTATGCCTCCCTGCCATGATGCCATCTGCCACATTGTGGCGCGCAGGTCCATATAACCAGAGTTCCACACAAACAAGTGCTATACTCTTGAGCCTCTAAAATGATATAACTAAATAAATTTCTTTTCTTTTACCCATTATTGGGTATTAATTTTGTAATAGACAAACACACACACACACACAGCAGAGAGAGAGAGAGAGAGAGAGAAACAGAGAGAGACAGAGACAGAGAGAGAAACAGAGAGAGAGAGAGACAGAGAGAGAGAGACAGAGAGAGAGACAGAGAGAGACAGAGAGAGAGAACGGGAGAAACACACAAACAAAAAAGCAACCAAAAATTATACAGATAATATAAGCAAGTGTGAGCATTTCGCTGATGTTAAATCTCAGTACGTATAAAGTGTTTTGCACTTCTGTGTTTTCTTTTAGCCGTGTCTTTACAGCTTTCATCACACAGGTCTTGACTAAGACTGTTCCTTGTAGTTCCTCCTTTTGGAGTTATTTCAAATGATACCATTGTCTTACATTTTTTTTCAGATTGTCCATTTGTAGGATGGAGAAATGAAATTGATGTTTAATATTTTAGTTATTATATTGTGGAGTTACAACTTGATTTTATGTACAATTTCCAGTTATATTTTGAAGTCACATGAATGGTGTGATTTAAATTGTAGGAAGTTTCTAATTTAGTTTAGAAGTTTCTCTGTCCAGAGTAGAAGGTGTGTTTTCCTGTTTCTTCGTATAGCTCATTTTTCATTATTTGTCTTCTTTAAAAAAATATAATGTCTCTCCCAATATTCTTTTGATAATGATGGAGGAAAGTCTTCATCTGTCATTCTGTTTACAGTTTTCAGTTGTAACTAACATCTTCTAGGAGTCATCCTACACTTGTCAATGTTTTACATCCCAACATGAGCAATTCCATTTTTTTTTTCAAAAAACTACAACCTTTTCACTCCTAGAAGACTAATTGTGATAGTCCAGGCTTTCTTGATACAGACCACTGAGCTGTTTTGTTCTCTGAAGTTTCCAGGCACTCTAAAAATTCTGACACTCTCCTCACTCTAGATCAGGCAAAAGAGACTCCAGCCAAGAGCTCTCCAAAAGCCAGAGGCCTGGGTTCATTTCTCTCCTCTCATTTTCTCCTAAGGGAAGAGCATCAGGCAAGGATCATGCCGAGCATTGACTACTTCTGTCTGTGACAGTACAAGTTGTCTGTAACTGCGATGAGCAGCTTTTGCTCTCAGAGCCCTTTACCAATAAAGCGCGCCAGTTCCCCATAAGCAACAAAAATTAGGCAGGGTAGAAAACTATCTTTAATGGAACCAGACAAATGGTGTAACATTAAGCATATGTCTCTGCCTTCTCTTTCCACCCTAAAAGAGAAGAGGTGTGAACTGGGCTTCTTTCTCCACTTGTGGGACACTGTGCCAGCTATGGGGAGGACCAGATATGATTGCTGTGAAACAACTTCTTGTATACATTTGAACTTTGTTGCTCTTGTGTAGAGAAAATCTCTTGTGTATTGTATAGATATATCACCTATGCTTTTAGGAAATGGGAGAGTAGAAGATGGACAACCGGTAGGCAGAAAGGATTCTGGGATAGAGCCAAGTGTGGGAAGAGCTGTCTGGAACATGAAGGACCGATGCATGAAAGAGGTAATCAGCCATGTGGATGAATTTAGATTACAATAAATGTGATATTAAGTTATGAGGTAGTGATGAATGATCCAAAGTTTTTGGCCAAGGTGTTTGTATATATAATAAATCCTTGGAGTTGTTTCTTCTGGGAGTAGTGGTGCAAATTACACTAAATAGCCACAGCCCTCTTGGCTTGGGTTTGCCAAGAGTACTGCAACCTCCCAGCCAACTCTTTTATGATCTTACTATCACCAGTAAGTATCTGCAATAACTTTTTAACATTCTACTCTAATAAGTTCATTTGGATAACCTATTGTTTGTTTTTCTGCATATCACAGAAATCATTTTTGTATATTTTAAATTAGGATTGTGAGTTAGCCATCTCTAAGCAAGACTATGTATAATTTATCAGATGAATTCATTATAATACTACAAGCATGAGATGTATTAATCTATAAATATTTTAGAAAAATAATGAAAAGGAGAATTAAAGATCATATAAACTTATTGAAACTATACAAAACTACTACCCAATCTTAATTAGTCCTTTAGCTATAGCCAGTTAATTCACATTGCTGTTTCTTTCACCAGAGAAAAGAGTGTTAATTTGGCTAATAAGCACTTGGCTAAATGTTCATTGTTAAGTTAGAAAGTAGCTAAGGAAACTCTCTGTAAAACAACCTTCTATGACTTTTCCTTTCAGGACGATCCTCCCAAATCCGATTTGGTACCAGCACAGTCCCATGTAACAAATGTTCCTTTTTCCATTTCTATAGTGAACCCAAGTAACCTGTTGTAAGCATTAGAATATACTAATCCACATATCACCGTTTTATTGGTAGGGTTTTATATGCTGGAATGCATTCAGGCATATCCAGCCCTAAATCCTTTAGTCCAGATTTAATTCTGTGTTAACAAGTTATTACATACATGATCACAAATTTTAACCTAACTTCACAGCATTTAATCTCAGGACAAAGAAGGGTAGACACTAGTTTTATTCCCATATTTTAGATGGGGAAAAGGAAATTCCCTTTTTAACATGATAAGGGTTGAATTGTTTTACTATGCCACTTAATTGAAGGCAATATTCAATAAAAATCCTTCTTCTTTGGAGCTTATAGAAGAAACTAGATGTGATGGCTCAATTAAAATGAGGAGGTAATATGTCAAATTGGACTTAGGTAAGCACACTTTCTATGAAGGGGAAACAAAAATGTCTTTCTTTTATATTTTTATATTTTATATATTTATACTTTATGCACATTTATATTTATAGTTAATGACCAGTTCAAATCTAGAATTGAAATCAGCAACTGATATTTTCCCGTCCCAATACATGCAAAGAATATTTTGACATAACTGAGCATAGCAAAGTGAGACATATTGTCATAATTAACTGAATTATTCCTGGCATGCCATGGACAATTACAGGATTAATAACCACCCCACCAAATGGTATTATGTTGAAATAAATTGACCGACAAGGTTTCTCAGCCAGGAAATAAAGCTCAGATAGATCATCAATAACAATTCCTGTGACAAGCATATTTGTGAGAACTCTACTCTTATGTTTCAAGTTATGGTGGTAGTACCTGTCTTTAATTATTGAAGGAAGGTATTTAAAGCTACAATTGGAATATTTTGCCCTTTTTAATTGTCTGCTGAAAGTCATCATTTGATAGCTACTAATGTATCATATTTTCCTTTTTATTTATTTTATTTATTTACATCCCAGCCTCTGCACCCCATCCTCCCTCTCACAGTTCCTCAGCCTACACCTCCTCCCCCTTGACTCCGAGATGGTGCTCTTCCCCCACCAGACATCCTTCTTCCCTGGGGCCTCTGGTCTCTCAAGGATTAGGTGCATATCTCACACTGAGGCTAGACTAGTCAGTCCTCTGCTATGTATGTGCCAGGGCCCTCAAACCAGCCAGTGTATGCTGCCTGGTTGGTGGCTCAGTCTCTGGGAGATTCCTGAGGTCTGGGTTAGTTGAAACTATTGGTTTTCCTATAGGGTTGCCCTCCCCTTTAGCTTCTTCGATCTTTACCTTAATCCAACCACAGGGGTTCCTACTTCACTACAATAGTTGACCATAAATCTAAGTCTGTCTCAGTTAGTTACTGGTAAGGCCTCTCAGAGGACAACAATGGTAGGCTGCTGGCTTCAGTCTCTTCTCCATTTTTTTCCCTGCACTTTTTCTTTCTTTCTTATTTTTTTTTAATCACAGAGACAGGTTTGGGTCAGAAATTTTGACTGTGGGTTAGTAACCCTGTCCATCCACATGACTATCTAGTAGAAATGGACTCTTCTTCGAGTTTCCTCTCCTCATTGTCGGGTATTTTGGTTAAAGTCACCCCCATTGAGTCCTGAAATTCTCATCTTCCAGGTCTCTGGAACTTTCTAGAGGGTCCCCTCACCTCCCACTCCCTGAGTCTGTCAATTTCCATTCATTCTCCTAAAGCTTAGGCTTCTCTCCTCCCCTCTGCCACCCTCATACCTGATCTTGTTCCCCTTTTCCTCTCCCCCTCCCCTGTCCCACCCATCCTCCCACCCCTTCCTGCCTCCCTGCCCTGACATTCCCCTACACTAGGGCATCAAGCCTTGGCAGGACCAAGGGCTTCTCCTCCCACTGGTGCCTAACAAGGCCATCCTCTGCTACATATGCAGCTGGAGACATGGGTCTGTCCATGTGTACTCTTTGGATGGTAGTTTAGTCCCTGGGAGCTCTGATTGGTTGGTATAGTTCTTATGGGGTTGCAAATCCCTTCCACTCCTTCAATCCTTTCTCTAACTCCTTCAATGGAGACCCCGCTGCGAGCATCCACCTCTGCATTTGTCATGCTCTGATGTCCTTGTTTTTAATAGCTGAATAGTATTTTATTGTGTAAATGAACCACATTTTCTGTATTGATTCTAAGCTTGAGAGACATCTGGGTTAGTTCTAACTTCTGGCTATTACAAATAAGGCTGCAAAGAACATAGTGGAGCATGTGTCCTTGTGGAATGATGGAGCATCTTTTGGGTATATGCCGAGGAGTGGTATAGCTGGGTCTTTAAATAGAACTATTTCCAATATTCTGATTGATTTCCAGAGTGGTTCTTCCAGTCTGCAATCCCACCAGCAATGGAGGAGTGTTTCTTCCTACAATCCTTGTCAACATGCCTTGTTACTTGACCATTTGATCTTCACTATTCTGATTGGTGTGAGGTGGAATCTCAGGATCGTTTTGATTTGCATTTCCCTGATGACTAAGGACTTTGAACATCTCTTCAAGTGCTTCTCGGCCATCTGAGATTCTTCTATTGTGAATTCTGTTTAGCTCAGTACCCTATTTTTAATTAATTTAACTACATCTAGTCTTTTCCTTAAAAAAAAGAAAAGGAAAGGAAACAAAGGTAGAAATTATAGGACTATAGGTTGTTTGGAATATGTAGATATATATTCTATAATATGTAGACACATACACATATACATATATGTGAAATAAGCAACATTGGCTGGAGCTGGATAATTGGCCCCATCATGAAGAGTGCTTGCTTCTCTTATATAGACCGGAGTTTTATTCCCATCACCCACATCAGCCTTTATTTCCACTTCCAGAAAATCTTATGCCCCATTCTAGTCTTCACATGCACCTATACCAGCTAGAGCACACACATGCATACACACATATTGCATAAATGAAAATATTTTTATACTTACATATATGCTTATTAGGAAATAAGAAATATGTACAGTATATGGTTTAGAGGAATTGTTATTTTATAATGTTCATAGAATAAAGTTATTTGTGAGTAATAGGTTAAATATATTCCCAAATTATATTTTTAATATATGCTTAACTTTTATTTTAATGTATTTAATTAAAATAGTATCTCATCATTTTCTGCTTCCCCTTTCCTTCTTTCAACTCTTTTCATGTTTTCCCACTTCTCAAATTTATTGATGTGGAAATTATTACTATTATTACTGTTACACACATATATATTATTATTGTTATACACATATATTAGAGTCAGCATTATATATAAATATGTATACATATTTATATATATGAGATTCACATGTTGTAGATACACATGCACACATGCATATGTGCGTGTATGTGTGTGTGTGTATGTGTGTGTGTGTATCTACAACATGCTGAGTCTAATTAATATTACTTGTATATCTTTTCAGGGCTGACCGCTTTATATTAGAGGACTAATAAGTGGGTTCATTCCTGGGTAAGACTGGTTGACCCTCTCTCAGCTGTCCTTAGTTGCCTGTAGTTCTTTGTCTAGGGGTAGTGCTGCTTGAGATATTCTCATCCCATGTTAGCATGTCTTTGAATTTTGTCATCGTTAAAGTTATGCAATCTCATGTGAGATTATAGAAACTTTCTTATGAATATATTTGCTAATTCATGTTGACTTCCTGTAATACAAATATTAAGAAACAGGAATAGAGTTTACATTTTTATTATGTGTAGATTTTAAAGAATGCCTTTGTAAGTCAAGAGAAAGCATGGACGGCACATGTGTGATGTGGGGGTGTGGAGTGTGAGATTTCAGCATGACGTATACGTAAAATTTTTAAATAATTTCAACATAATTGATATCATGAATATATGATAACTGAAATTATATTCTACTAAATATAGGAGAGGTTAGCATATAAATTAATTTGAACTACCCTGTCTTTAATATCCAATCATTATTTAAAAAAATAAATCTCCTTCCAGTCCTTTGCTTTCATGTACACATCATACACTGTACATTAGCATAGATCTCTTGCATACTTGTGTTCCCTAAGGGCACAGTCCATATGCCTCCTTATCTTTATCCCTTATATCCAAAGAATACACAAATTCCTTGTCTTCCTAATATTCTCTTTCCTCTACTGAAATTTCTATAACTGCTCTAAAGGCCTCCATTCTCCACCTTCAACTTATTCCAAACAGTGGGGAAAGTGTTGCCAATGAACCTAGATCTTCTGTTAAAACTGTCGGCAGCTCTATTATTAACACTGTGGAATGCAACACGTTCTTCAACATGCAGAATGTCAGGGCCTGTGTTTTGCTTGTCTCTTTATTATCAGCTCTTCACATCTCTTCTCTGCTCAGAGGTTCAAGTCCTCTTAGTCCATCAAAGGCTACCTCAAATGCACCAAGCCTTCCTATAAGTCTCTTCCTCTGTACAGACTTCATTTTTCCACACTGCACTAAGTCTTCCTTGTATACTCAGCGCTGTCCTCTTTCTGATACTGGAATCTAGGTTCAGTCTGTGATGCTTGAATCCTTACTAGAGTAAAGTGATTTTCAAAATAGCTGAGTGGTTACTAACAGTGTCAATCATGTCAAACAGATTGTGACTTCTCTCTTTAGGCATCCTCTTCCAAAATCAGACTCTAAAAAAGTGATGTATAGTCAGGAAATTTACTGGGAAGACCATGAGTTTAAGACCAACTATTGCTGATGAAGTGATGGAGAGCAAAGAACACAGAAGAGACAGGGAAAGACATTGGAATGTAGATTGACCCAATTGTATTAAAATTCCCAACATTTTTATGGGGAGCTCTGGAGTTGAGACATTTCAGAGATCTCCAAGTTAGGAAATGGTGACAAATCTCCATATCCTTGAAAAGTGAGACTGACATTGGACACGTGTCTTTCTGCAGCTATGTGCAAATCCAGAAAACATTCAGCTGAGTGCTGTCAACTATGAGTACCACCAGCAGCTGGAAGAATTCCGTCTTCAGTCTCGGAAGATGCTATACAGCCAGAGCGTCATGGAATCCATTGCAGTTCTTTTAGACAAAACTCTTTTCTCATTCATTTGTATGTGCCCCGCACTATCAAAGTCTCCAAGTTATACGAGGCATTCGAAAACAAATGTTTATTAAATGAATGCATAGTATGATTTTTAGTCAAATTCATCTTTCTAAAAGCAATCTGTGCCGCAGATACCTTATGTTCAATCTGAAAATAAGGACCAAAGGAAAAACGAAGTACAGAATGAATAGCTTTTAATCTAACTGCAATCCTTCGGCTTCTTACAAGGCTCATAATGATCCTCTGTCTTTAATCTATCCAGCAGAATGAAAAGTTAAAAAACAGAGCAGCCAGGGCTAAGCTACAGAAGAAAAGGCTTTGTATTAAAAGGCCATTTATAAAGTTTTTCATCTGAAGAAAATGTAAGACTGCAGCATTGCCAGCAGATTTTAAATCCTAACATTCTCTTCTTATTTACATTTACTGAAGCAAAAATAAAATAAAATAAAAAATGTGCTGGTCAAGTTTGGGCTCCGATGGTCACACGAAGAGCTTTCAGAATGTCCAATAAGAAGATCAAATATGAAATACCATTGTTAAAACTACAGAGCACATATTCATGCTTAGATTTCCCCCTGAGGAATATAAAAATAAAAGCCACAAACTATACAGAAGCTGACTAATATGGAGAAGAGATCTGTGATAAAAACAAAACAAAAGAAAAACAGAGCTGATTTGGTAGTGGCTTAGAGGAAAAGGGGGTAAAGATTTTAAAGGGGTTGGAATAAAAAATATAAAGTAAATCAAAACCAAACAAGATAAAAACTTACAAAAGGTACCTACCTGCTAATAAAGTGAAAATAACAAAGGAAAAGCTAGCATCACTGAGGCTGGAGAGCTGGAATGACTAAGAAGTGAGAGGTGCTGTGGTGCATGAGGCTAAAGGAAGGCATGTAAATCAACTTTGGAGCAAGGAATTATGCAGGGGAGAAATGAAGAAACTGTTCGTCCTCCCATATCTCTTCTTAGAAAATAAAAGAGAATCTATAACTAGCAGATCTGCCTCGTAGAGGCTTCCAGAAAGAGCACATGAGACTGTCAGAGGAGTTCTAAAATCCTCAGACTCTTATTATTTGAAATTGTGTTAGAATCACACGGCAATGTATTATTTTAAAATGTGTACATTTATTCCAACTCTTCTGGCATAATGCAAATTTAGCTTTTGTTTCTGTGTGACTTCACCTGAAAACACATAGGTGAATCTAGACTGCTGCTTCACTGGGCAGGACTACAAAGTGTGAACAAACACACACTTGAAGTTTCCACCATCTACCTCACTTCACCAAACACCCACGTCTTTTATTACAGCTTTCCTCTCAATTTCAGATAATCCTAATTATCTTCCTTATAACACACTGTCTGCTTCTCTCTAGGTGAAAGTTAACTTCTATTGTAACATGTAAGATGTGTGTGTGTTTGTGCGTGCAAGCATGTGTATGCATGAACACACGTGCATGTACATGCAAATGTTAAAGATCATCCTGAGATGTTCTTCAGGGACCATTC
Source organism: Rattus rattus (assembly GCF_011064425.1). Classification (NCBI taxonomy): domain Eukaryota; kingdom Metazoa; phylum Chordata; class Mammalia; order Rodentia; family Muridae; genus Rattus; species Rattus rattus. Next base: position 43,650,447 of record NC_046165.1, read on the forward strand.
TCCTTGTTTTGAAACAGAGTCTCTAGCTGAGCTGGAGTTCATAGGTTACTTACTAGCCAGCAAGCCCCAAAGAACCCCCTACCCCTACTTTCCCAGCACAGATTATGCTACCTCTTCTAGCTTTTTGTATGGGTGAGACAAATTAAACTCAAGTCCCCATTGCATATTCAGCAAACACATTACTATTTAAAGCATCTCCACAACCTGTATTTATAGATTTGTTGATCTTTTATGAAATATCAAGTAATATCATTGCCTTTGTTAGCTTCTTATCTTTTGTCATGCAAAATGAAGGAAGTTTTTGAGATCTGGGACTCCAACTTCACTTTTCATAGTGATATGGTTTTTACTGAGTGATGTACACAACAGCACCCAACACTTGATGCCACAAAACAGTGGGTATTCTTAAATCTCTTAAGACTCTAATTCAATAGGTTCCATGTAAGTTCTGTAGAGTGGATTTCTTTGTTTCCTCTTTTCTGTTCCATCAGTTTTCAAATGTCCTTCCAGCTTTGGATAAGTAACCCAGTATGTGAGCTTATAGAAAATTAAGACACAGTTTCTTAGCCAATGGATGTTCCCACTGGAGACAAAACTGGAGTATCTCAGGGATGGAAAGACTACATCTTATGAAGGCATAAGCAATGGTACCCAGAGCAGTGGCCTTTGTAAAATAATCCAGCAGCCAGAATGGCAGAAGTAGACTCAATTCCCATTTGGTGGCTATTGCCATAACTCTGCCTTGACCTTTCTCAATCCATGCCCATCCCTCAAACCTTTCTTATCTTCTATGCCATTCGCCAAAAATATGACTTTTCCAATTAAAGACCTCTTGAGCCTACTTCTCCTCAGATCTGTATTGGAATAATCACTTCCATCAATGTTCACTTAGGGTACTCAGTTTGAACCTGTCATTTTAACATGAGTTACAGAACTTTTATTTTGAAGCAGCACAGCACAAAATCACCAACACTTTGCATTTTTTTTTTTGCTTCTAACATGTGCATTGCCACTCATTAAAGATTCTAAAAGACTGTTAATTTTGCCCTTTGAATTTAAATAGAGGTCATTTTTCTTTAATATTTATGCATTTTTACAGATGGTGGGGTTGTTATGCCAAGCTGGTCTTTGTTGTGGTTCATAAGCATCACATCTGGGTAAGACAGTTGACTCTTTCCCTCCTTTGGAAGCTTTCATGGGGTTTCCTATTAACTCTCAAAGCTAAGCCTCTGATACAAGATCAGGACAGCTTCATCAGGAGCTCCTGATGTACGTTTGAAGTACATGATATCTTCAGTAGGGACTTACCTGTTTTCTTCTGGCATTCTTACTGATTTTTGTTTGGAAATGTATTTTGCAGTAAGAAACTGGAGTTTCTTACTTGATACCTACAAGCTGTCCTCTTTGTTCACTCAAACGGGAAGGCATTTGTGCTTCCTCATCTCCACATACAGTTGAGTAAATAAAAACGTGTGAGACACCCAGGGCAAGACTATTTCTCCAACTCTCAACATCCCTTAGTTGTTTGTAAGGTTTTTGTTGCTGTTGTTTGTTTTTGTTTTGTTTTGGTTGGTTTTTGTCATTGTTTTGTTTGTTTGGTTGACTGACTGATTGATTGATGGATGGATTGATTGATTGATTGACTTTTGTCTATGCTTCATGTGATGTCCCTCCATTTTATTATGTCATTAGTGTCATCCTTTTTCAGGTCTTGTATAGGTGGCAATGTTATTGAGGCTTCATTGGCTAAGCTTCTTTGGCATTTTTAGTAGAAACAATCTAATGGGAAACTTCTATCCCTTTGTTTTTTAAAATCTCCCTGACCCCTCTTTCACTCTGATCTCTGAGCCTTAGGTGCTGGAGTTATGTTCTAAGTTAATTCATTGGGGATAGGCAGTCTGGGCCACATGGTTACTTTTCAAATTTTCCCAATTAGTTATCCAATTCCAAACGTCGAACCCTAAAATGATATACATATGAGTAGGATTATATGTAATGAGCAGGTTGTATTTACATATTACCATCATATACAGATGTAAATATACACACATATATAACAAAACTGAAAGAAATAGAAACCATTAATTGAGGGAGATGAATGGGAGGAGCACATGGGGAAAGGTTAGAGAGGGGAAAGGCAAGGGGAGACATGATGTCATTATTTTTCATTTCAAATGAGTTTTAAATTTTTTGGAATTAGGGGAAGGACTGAACGAGCTGAAGGGTATCACAACCCCATAGGAAGAACAACAATATCAACTAACCAGAACCTCCAGAGCTCCCAGAGACTATACCATTATTTGAAGAGCTCACATGGAGGGACCCATGGCACATGCTGCATATGTAGCAGAGGACTGGTTATCAATGGGAGGGTCAGCCCTGGGTCCTGTGGCGGCTCGGTGACAGAGTGTAGGAGGATGCTAAGGCAAAGAGGCTGGAGTGGGTGGGGGAATGGGAGAGCACCTTCATAGAGGCAGGGCAAGGGGGGGTGTGTGCAGAGGGGAAACCAGGAAGAGGTACACCCTTTGAAATGTAAATAAATAAAAAGAAAGAATCATCGTTTCAATAAGGATAAGTCATATGTTAACAGCACGGAGTCTTTTCTAGAAAAGAAATTAGTTACTATACTTTGGGAAAGATAGATACAGAGATGATGGCTTATTATGATGTATGTTCTGAATCTAACATAAAAAGCTCTTTCTAATTCTCTCTTTAGGATTACACAGAGAGAGAGAGAGAGAGAGAGAGAGAGAGAGAGAGAGAGAGAGAGCAAGGAAGAGGAGGAGGAGGAGGAGGAGGAGGGAGAGGAGGAGGAGAGAGGGAGATAGAGACATAGACAGAGACATACAGACAGACACACAGATAGACACAGAGACACAAAAACACAGTGACACACAGATATACACAGACACAGAAATACACCGAGACACAGATACACACAAACACAAACATACACACAGACACTAACAGAGACACAAACACACACAGAGATACACACAAATGCACAAATACAGGCACAGACACACAAACCGAGATAACATACACATATACACAGACAAACATACATACTTATTCATACAGAGACCTATGCATATACACAAACATTAACATACACAGATGTACAAATATGCATACACATAGGCGCACACACAAGTATGCATCTGGCCTCACAAATGCTCTCTGAACTATATTACAATCACTCTTTGTCTTACTAGTAAGCTTTAAGAATTGATGTTCACATAATAATCTGAGAATCATTATTTTCCAGCTTCAGATTTTTAAAGAAGACTTTAAGAGCATCACATTGCCTGGAAATACCATTACCATCCATGTACTTCAATCACTGCGCTGAGAACTTCAGGGAACAAACAAAAGTCCATTTCAGCCCCAGAAGATCCCACAATCTAATCAAACAAGTAACTAGAGAGCAAAGAGATAAATGCTCTGGGAGAGGGTTGATCAAACTGCCAACAGACTCTTAAAGAGTCTTACGTTTTTACTGCAGGGAAATAAAATTTTAAAGGAAGATTACAAAAAGAAATGGCACGGGGCTGCTCCCTTAGAGTGTATTGACAGATTCTCGGTTTCTAGGGTGGAGCTGCAGTTAATTTGTTAGCAAGGCCCATAGCATAAATCCCATACATACATTCATCTCTATACATACAACCCTGTGTGGTACTGGGGATGTATAATAGCCCAGTACACACAGGGTAACAGAAGTGAGTGATCTCCAAGGGAATCACCTCAGAAAAGGAAGGTTCAGAAGCTTTGTGAGGAGAAATATTTGAAAGTCACTCCAGGTTGTTCTGGTCTTTGTTTTCAAATTTGCATACATAATTTTAAAAACTCTTTATTATAGATTGGCTCTTTTAGCTCTTCATTAGCGGCTGTTTCTCTATGAATAATTCTACAAATAAAAATCATCTCTAACAATTTCATGGACAGATGAGCAATATATTTCTTTATTAATTGTCAGGGAAATAGTAAAATGATTCACAGGTTTTTATATTGACTTGGCCAACAAATGTGCTCTGCTTTTGCCTCTGTGGTACCTGCTGCTTGGATTATATACTAGTGGCAAAAATATGGAAGAGCAAAATTCACTTTTTAAACTATTTAAACTGATTTTCTCTGTGCCTTTGAGGTTATGGAAGGAAGAGATTTGCCTTGTTCTGAGTGTGTTTGGCTGAAGTGAAGCTTTTCAAGTCTATGTACCAAGGGTCTCCATGGTTACTATGAAGCCATGCATATAAACCAAATGAATGGTGTCAACAAGAGAGGTGTCTTAAACCAACAGAGAAAGTTCACTAACAATTGTATGCCTACTTGCTGTGGTCATTTATTTTTCAAATACTTCCTTTAATGCATAACTATGAAGAGAAAAGCAGCTTCTTAAATTACCCAGTTGGAGTCACCACCAAGCCGCACCATACCCTTGTCAGTTAAGATATTTCATATAATTGATTATGAAACACAAGACAATTACTTATCAGTGCTAGCTAGAGGGGGGAGATTTATAAGGATTTTATCTACACACTTATGGAAGAAAAGTAACAAATTCTCTGTGTGTGTGTGTGTGTGTGTGTGTGTGTTTGTGCAAGTGTGTATGCGTGCATTAGGTTTGGGTTTTAAGGCAAGGTTTCATGTATCTCAAGTTGGTGTCACACAAACTATGTCAGAGGATACCCTTGATATTTCAATTTCCCTGACTCCTCTATCTGAGGATTCATGGGCGAGATGGAGTGGATAAGACATATATAAATGTAAGTGAAATAGAAACAAAGTAACTGATGAGTTTATAAAAAGATAAAGAGAAGGGTGATACGTTCTATGGAGGTGTGGTGAGGTGTGGGGAAGGAGGTGCCTCTGTGGGTCCATGCTGAGTCATCCCTTTCCGAGAGGGACCAGGCATACAATTGTATAGATAGTATAGTGTAGAATAGAGTTTATTCAGGGCATGAGGAAGGGAGTTAAGAGGGTAGTAGAGGCAGAGAAAGGAGAGAGAGAGAGAGAGAGAGAGAGAGAGAGAGAGAGAGAGAGAGAGAGAGAGAGAGAGAGAATATTAGAGATGTAGAGGAATAGAGGCCAGCCATGAACACTTGGAGATGGGTGGTGGGGGATTAGGAGAGAAGGGTCAGAGAGGAAAGAGGGTAAGGTAGCAAGAGAAGGAGAGTGAGGAGGGGGCAAGCAGCCCCTTTTATAGTGCGTCAGGCACACCTGGCTGTTGCCAGGTAACTGTGGGGTGGAGCTTAGACAGAATGCTAACAGTAACCCCTTACCATGCATAGCAGGACTTCTAATCAAACAGCCCCACCACAGATAGCCTGTTAAATATAGTTTCCAGTATTAAATATTTCTTTTTACATGCACACCTGCAATGAACCTGCAATGTGCCTGTCTGTAATTAGACACAGGTAGGGATTAATGAAAATAATGATAAAATTATACAATTATTAATAATATATTGCACCAGAACTTAGGTAAATGCTTTTCTCCTCTCTGTTCCTTGGCCCCTTTTCTTTATCAATATAGTTCTCCCCTTTTCACTTACACGAAGGACTTTATAGCATCTTATGGTATGCCTATCCTATTTGCTAGCAGCTCTCCTCTTGTCTTTGGGACCACTGACAAAGATAATAGTTTACTCGAATTCAAGCACTTTATTAATTTAAAAAATATTTTAAAGGTGATTCTAGAAAACATTTATGTTCAACTTAGAATTGCAATCCAGGTGCCCTCAGTCAGTCAGGTCAACCTGAAAAGAACAGACGATGTTTATGCCCACTAAGAATCATTTGGGGGAATTAGTTCACTAGCTGGAAAATTCCGGAAAATTCCTAAATTACTGGCTTCTTCTTATGATTGGTTGGTTACTTGCTATTCCCAGTTGAAAGATGCCAAAAGCCAATGACTACTGACTTTATTTGTTTACACAGATCTTTGAGGGACATTCTGTGGCTTAACCTTTTGCTGGTTGCTGTGTAACAATTTCCTCTGCAGGGAAACGTTCCTTCTAGGGAGGAGAAGGAAGATCCCCCAGCACACGAAGCAAGCAAACTTCACATATCTGGAAAAGCTGAAACCTAAAAGATTGTCCACACTCGACCTGTGAATTCCCTTGCCAGAATCCTCAAGAAACACTCTCACAAACATAACTGGGATGTTTAATAAAACAGAATCACCCGTTTCCTTTTCAGTATGAGCCCAGCAGGCAGTGTTTGTAAAGCACTGAGAATAAACACTATTTTTCTTACAAAACCTGTATATCTCCTGCCAATCAAGCTGACACCTACCTTCAACTAAGACAGTGCTTAAAGATAATTTGGAGAAACTTTCTCAAAAATAAAGTAAAGTATATCAGCACAGCTCCAATATTACAAAGTTATTAATCAAGCAATATTAGTAAATAAACAGAGACTGTCACTTGGATTTTAATTTCATGGAGGCAAAACCTATTCAAACAATATAAAAATTCGATATGAAACATTTCTTATGTATTAAAGTGTTTTATGTGATCAGTTAGAAATAAATACAGAAGTAAGGAGAGCTTATAAAATCAAGAACATATAAATATATGAGCTAAAACAAAAAACAATTTAAGAGAAAAATCCTAATTTAACTGAAGGCTACTCAAAAAATTTTTTTAGATTTTAATAAAATATAGTCCAATAAATACTCTATTAAATTGACAATTTTTGTTTCATGAAAATTAAAATATCTTATTTTTAAAAAGCTATATGAAGTGTTATTAAGAAAATAAAAGAGAAAGTAGGCTCAAAGAAAATATTTGCAAATTATACACATAATACTTGATATCCTGAATATGTAAAGGATTTCCATTATTTTTTAGTAAAGTTGACAGAAAAAGGGAGACTATAGAGTCTGAGTAAAACTTCAAAGTGGTTGAAAAGCACATGAGACAATGTAAACAATCTTCAAGTTTTACAACAAAATGTATATAAGATTTAATAAAGTGAAAATAATTATACTCAAAAAGCTACATGACAGATAAGACAGATTTATTTTTTCAACTTCTCTGTTCTTTTACATTTTTCTCTGGCTTAAGTCTATTATTCGTCATTCTGAACTTCGTCAGATACTTGATTTTCTTCTTAAATTGCTAATTTTCTTTCCCTCTGTTCTACTATTCACATGCTCACAAAGTCAATTTAGATGATTATGGCACTGACTCCCACGTGACGAACCCAACTGACCTCATTCTCTCCGAGATGCTCTTCGATAGCTTTTATCCTATCTCTGACTCGTTCTATCAAATCTTTCTCTGAATCATCACATTGTCTGCCCCTGCATTAGACATCACTGTTTGGGATTTAAGGATGTGTTCTAAACGATTCCGGCTAGAGGGATTAATGGTGTATATTCAGGATGTGTCTACATTCCTGCCAGATCACAGAGACCTAGAACATCTTTGGATGTGATCACAGCAACCACATTGTTAGATTAACATTTCTCTAATTCTATCCTTTTTCTGTTAACAATTGTACACAGTTTAACTTTTACAACCAAACAATTATCAATCCCACACATTTAACAATCCAAATATCTTTTCGAAGGTCGGTGATGCGAGAATCCATCACAACTGTAGTCTTGATTACTAGTCCTTCTGCATATCAGTCTGCGGATCTGATGAATGATCTGTGTCCTTTTCAGCAGGTGTGTTGAGAAGTCCCCACACAGGGAGGTCAACTTTCTGTGTTGTCTATATTGCCTGCCTTCTTTTTTCCTCTCTTCCTTCCTTGAGTCCTGGCTTTCATGTGGAAGCTTCTCTTACTTAGATCTTTACAAATTTTGATGGAGTCGATTGACTTTCATCACCTGTGGAAATCAAAACAAAGCCTCTTCCCCAATAGAACTTACATTCCCTGACTCCCATTTTGATGTTAGAATATATTTAAAGTATACAGGTTGATCTAATTCAGAAGTTTTTTCTACAATCCAGCTAATATTATTCCTTCCTATTTATCAAGGTACAATTACAACTTTTTGAATCCACACATAAAGTAGACATTAGGCACTCAAACTCCATACCTGACTGCTGACCCATGAGCTAAGCTTCTCAACATTTAATCATAGAAACAATCAAGACATATTATATGATAAGTCAATATACAGTGTCTGATAAAATAGATATCCACAGTCTGAGATGGCAATAATATTAATCTGAGCTCCCCATTGTTACAGTAGATTTTCCCCCATAGGCTTATGGCTATATCTGCCACATTCGGCTGTAATCCTCCTATGTGATCTTCTTGTCCCTCACATTTAATTTGTCTTACACTTTGCTTCCAGTGGGATAAAGTTCCAATCCTAACAAACTGTGTAGATCAGCCATGTGACCGGATTAAAACTTCTCGGAACTACCTTAATGTTTCTATTTGGTGTTTATATTTTTGTCTTTTTGATGCCTGGAAAACTCCAAGACATATCTGTCTTCCTGTACCTTTAGCTTACTCATATATTAAGTGTTTGTGTTTGTCCACATCATGCTGCTCTACACCTACTAGCTGCCATAGACAGTGTTTGCCTTCTCCGGTCCCTAAACTTTGTTAGGTTGTTGTTGGGTGTTTTGTTTTGTTTTTGTATTTTGTATTTTTAGTCAGCATTCAAAGATCATAGCCAGACAGTGATTCTCTAAGAGAACTTGTTCATTTATTAGTGAATTTATTTAAGGAAGACTAGTCCTATAAAAAATATGTCTTCTCCAACTTCACTGAGAATGTGTTCTTATTCGTAGCAAGACCATCTTTTGTGCCTCCTCTAAACTCATCATCAAGCTGCCTCAGTGGCTCTCGAGCTCAAAGGTCTTCTGCTAAGAATTTAGGGACTTAGCACCTCACACATTCATTGTCTCTAAAATGTGAGTAAAATCAGATTACTCTTCCTACTGGAACACAATTTGGATATTAAACAGGTCTAAGATGTATAGCGATGAAATCTTTACATAAAACCAGCTGACTTCTTGGAATGTCACAATGTGAGCACACATCACCTTCACAGAACAGAATTGACTTGTTTCATAAAACTGAAACCTTGTTATACCTCATCACACATAAAAGCAAATAAGAACTTGCTGGAGAATGGTATCTTGAACTGAAAGCAAATATTACTCACAATACAATTGATATAGTTAATGATCACTCTTTTTAACCTGTAATATAATCAGGGCTTTTGTATTGAAATATATATTTCTTGGTTTTTTTTGTTCAAATTGTTCCTGAAATGTTATTGCCTGAAGCTCAATTTGGATTTTTCCTGTGTTTCCATTGCCTTTGTAGAGAATATATTTAAATCTAGAAAAAAAATATGCAACTTTCTCTCCTTTGTCTTTGGCTTATTTGATGCTGGAATTCTATTAAGAACGCAATTTCATCATAGGTTTTTTCTGTCAACAGCCATATTTTTGAAACAGTGTTTTTAGTTTTCATTCTATTTTGCCCCTAGCCTATACAACATGGTAGCTAAGTTCTCTCTCTGCTGGTGATTATTTTCCAATGCACTAATCAGTTGTCAAGCATTTGATCCCTGACTTCTATTTGGTTTTTGGATAAGGGATATGTATGTTGGTAAATCTTTGCAACACCCTTAGTTCTCTGTTGAAAAATAAATTTTAGTCCTTTTATATTTCTTAACAGTTACTGAAGTAAAACTTTCTGGCTTGAGGGGAAAAGGCTTAAGAAGGCTTATCCAAAGACACACAGATTTCTTAAATATCAAAGAACTCTTAAGAAGCAATGTGTTGATTAATCAAATAAGATGAATCATATAGTGTGCTTTATTCTTATTTGAATGCCTAAGATTTAAATAGACAGAAGTGAAGTGACTGAGAATCTACTTTGATTGCTTCACCTGAAAATGTAATATAAATACAAAGTTTAAACATTTGAAATCTTAAATTCTCATTACTCAAATGACCTATACTCGGCATTTTCTTCAGTTATTTTGAGATACTGATTGATGCTCGCAGCCAACCATCAGACCGAGCACAGGGACCCCAGTCGGGGAGTTAGGGTATGGACTAAAGGAGCTGAGGGGGTTTGCAACCCCATAGGAAGAACAACAATATCAACCAACCAGACCTGCCAGAGCTCCCAGAGACTAAACCACTGACCAAGGAATACACATGGAGGGACTCATGGCTCCAGCTGCATATGTAGCAGAGGATGGCCTTATCTGGCATCAGTGGGAGGGGAGGCCCTTGGTCTTGTGAAGGTTCAATGCCCTAGCATAGGGGAATGCTAGGGCAGTGAGGCAGGAATGGGTGGGTGACCCTCACAGAAGCAAGGGGAAGGGGCATGGAACAGGAGGTTCGCAAGGGAAGACCAAGAAGGAGGATAACATTTGAAATGGAAATAAATAAAAAAAAATTAAAAATGACCATCTATTTATAATCTTGAAACAATCAAATTGATTAGGAGAGGCACTAAGTTAAAAGGTGTTTGTAAGGGCTTGGGGAAATTATCAAAGAAATTATTTGAGAAAACCAAATTGGTCATTTAAGTCTACCAGCACATGATTCCACAAGAAATTTATGCATAGCAACTTCTCTCAATGACAATGCTTGAAGAACTCCCTGTGTATCAACCCCGTTCACTGAGACCAGGTTTCTTTATGAACGTACAGGGTGATGCTTAATTTCACACCCTTGCATGGAACGACAGACCCCAGTTTTCAGTTCAAACATCCGTAGCTCATGTTTGTGTATGCTCATACATATGGATTTGTTTTCCAGCGATGTGCAAATTCTCAGTTCGGACAGTGGTTCTTCATCCCAAGCTGAGTAGATGCCATGAGAGCTCTTTGGCAAGGGCTCTCATTATGAGACTCGCACTTTTTAGTGTTCTATGACTTGATCTTGTATTTTTAAAGAACATGAAAAAAGAAATCAGAAAGTTTGCCTGTATATAATGGCTTTATAATGATTGCTCCACTCTAAAATTTTATATATATACATATATATATATGTATATATATGTATATATGTATGTATATGTATATATGTGTATGTATATATATGTATGTATATATGTATATATATGTGTATATATATACACATATATATAGTGGTGTCAGACAATTATGTCTTTAATTTGCTTATTAATGATTAACAATTTTAATTGTATTTATGGATTGTACCTCTAAGTTTTCTACTGGCAGTATTCTGCTTCCATCTTCTAATAACAACGTGAATATGGTACTCTCTACACAATCTCTTTCTGTGACCTGAAAGCCTCAAAGTCTTTTGTGAGCCACAGTTGACTTCCCACTTGTTTCTTCACTTCTCATCTAAATTTTCCAAAGCCTAGAGAAGTCCAAAGGTTTACATTGTTTCATCTCTACTTTCTTATCCCTCACATATTTTTTGTTCTTTACCGTATGTCGATGCTTGATTAATTTCTAAAATTATATAACAAGGCTGCATCACTTAGTCAAGTATACAGATCATAAACAAAGAATGAGATGAATGCTAGCCAGACAATTAGATAATATATTTAGCACAACTTCAAAATCTCCTGAGACATATGTCTATAGAACTGCTGCAAAGGAAAATGATTTTCAAATCTAGCATAAAGGTTAGCCACAGATAATTTAAGTAGTATATACATAATAAATTCTTGGTGGACTATTCTACCATTCAAATTCTGGTGTATGTCAAGGTGATCCACTTAATCTTGACATTCTCTGGAGAAGAAATGACATTTGTATAAATATGCTTATTGTAGCAATTGTGAGATTATCTATAAATGTCTATTTTGTATTCAATTTTTAAAGTAAAAGCCAAGAGTTTGTTAATTAACCAGCCTTATAAAGCATTCCTCACAGTCTTTTACTTTTGATAATTGCTGATCTTTAGAGTCGCTTAAATTAGTCACGAGATTATTAATTTTCTATTTATATTTCCTGCCTTTAACATTAAATGGATAAATTTGAATTTAGTTAAAGTTTAGGTTTCAGCAAAAATGAGTAGCTGATTCAAATATATTTAAAGAAATGTAAGGGGGGAGGATTCATGGAATTTTTTAAAAAATCAAGCACGAAACAAGTGTTATGGAGAAAGCAAATATCATCCTGAAAAATATATTATCACAAAGTTGGAAGGAAAATTGATGATAATCAAATTCATTCTTTTTTCTTCTCAGTGAGAAAAATTATTTCCTAAGCAGTATTAGCAGGACTTGAAGACGCACTAGTGGTGTAACTGTGCTGTTGTCCTGACAGTTCTCAGCAGACCACACAACAGCAACTGAGGGTCAATATCTGTACTCATTCCTTCATTACATCTTTTCCTGCTAATGAAAATAAATTCTGCAAAGATTCTCAATCCAAAAACTCTTCAGTGTTCTTAGCTGAAGTGGAATGGCAGGAAGGTGTAACTATCTGTTTACCTCATTGCATCTTCCTGTATGTCACAAATGCTGGAAAGACCATCTACTCAGGAGTCAGGCTCTTCTCAGTGAACCTACACATCATTCCCCGAAAACACTACGCAGAAGTTGACCTTGATTTGCTTTCAGTCACTAATACCCTATTCCCATAAGCTGCATAAATTCTCCTAAACTCATCCATTCTCATACATATGCACAGACACAGACACAGACACACACACAGACACACACACAGACACACACAGACACAGACACACACACACACACACACACACACACACACACACACACATGAGATTAAAGGATCAGCCAAGAAATGTATGCATTCAGCTTTAGTACAAAGCCAAATTATATTGTCCTGTGATTATATCCATTGTGATTTGTACATTCTGTCAAAGCCTCTATTTTTGTTCTTTACCTTCGTGACATTTTGACAATAAGTATTTTGGTAAAACAATGTAGATTTACTCTTTTGTTTCCCTGGCTGATGACATTGAACACATATTTGGTTTTTATTTTGGCTTATTTGTTTGTTTTGGTTTTCTAAATGATCTTTACCTATTTGGGCATTACTCATTTATAATTGTATTGGCTTATAAAACTCCTATATTAGGTTTTATTGGTATATATAAATTATAGCGATAGTATTTTCATACTATTCTATTCTGTATCTTCCAAATGTACACCCTAACTCCTCCTTTTCTCCTCTGATAACTCTCTTTAATCCTCATTACATTAACCCTTTAGACAGTTGCTTCTGCTCTCAGGTCATATACACATAAATGATGACTTTATGTACCTGTGTAAAATCAAGTGTCTTTGAATGACAGAAGAAAATAATAATTTTGTCCAGTGAAATGTAGCAAATATAACAATGATCTTATAAATAAGAAAATTTCATTTTTACTGAATGTATATATATATATATATATATATATATCTCACATTTACTTTATTTATATTTCAATGAATATAAAGGTATACTCAATAAACTTAGCTATTGTGAATAATACATCAATGAACATGAATATTTATCTTTGTACCTTATTTTTATATAGCCCTTCAAGTATAAGGCCCGAGATTGATCTAAGTGAAAAATAAGGTAAATCTGTGTATAGGTTTTGAGGAACCTTACCCTGGTTTTCATACTGGCTAGTGTACATTCTCCATATCAGCATACAAAGGTTCCCTTTTTGCTACATCCTTACCAGCATAAAGTAATGAAATATTTTCCTATTAATCAACATATGTAAACTCTATCTCCAAAGGGATCATCAAAACCTTACCCCCTCTAGGGCTCAAGAACCATTACTGAAGAGGGGCTGGAACAAATGAAGAAGGCAGAGACTAGTGAGCAGTGCTGTGACACTGTCATCTGGATATGAAACACAACCTTTCCTATCAGTGCTTATTGTTTGCTAGGGAGAGATGGCCATTTCTTCGAGCAGTATAGCCACTTGTAAGTTTTCAATGCTCCATTAAATAAGATACCCATGTTCAGGCAAGTGACCGTAATTAAACTTACCAGGTCAGGAGAAAGAGAAATACACAAAGCATAAAGAAAATTTCTTGGGTAAAACTAAAGGACTTCTTTTGTTGTTTTAAGTTTTTTTTGAGGGAGGGGTTGCTGAAGGGTAAAGGATAATTGAAAGTTATGGGAGTAAAAAATAACCAAAATTCATTATGTACTTGAAGTTTTCAAAAATGAAGTTTATAAGTGGTATAGCACAAATGAATTTTAAACAACTTTTACTGAATATGTTCTTTGACAATCTTTAGCATTTATACAGTGCATTCTGATTACAGGAATCTCCAGCCCTCTTTTACCTACACACCTCCACCTCTCTTATCTTTTTATGAGTTTCTTTTCCACATTAATACCTTTCCTTTATTTTATGTCCTACTGAAATTTACCAGGGCCTCCTGTGAGTACATACACATGTATACACATTCACATTATCTTCTACCTGGATAATGTCTTCTGTGTAATACAATTTAGGTAGTCTATTAATTTATTTGTGGTTATTTTGGGCTCATATGCAAAATATTTCTTCTATTCCAAATAGATTAAGATTGTCAACTAAAAAAATTTTTACTGGTTATTTTATCTCTTATTTTAAAATATGCTGCCCATTTACAAGTGATAGAAAATAATTATCTTTTACACAGATATTTCATTTAGATCAACTTTTAAGTAAAGTAACACTTTTTCCCTTTCATTTTCTATGACTCAATTTAAGAATAACCACTTGAGATTTGGAGAGGTCAACAGGATTATTACTGATGGAGTTTTATAGAGAGGATTCATGAATATATTACATTTTTGTACTGATAATCTTATCAGGAAGTGATATTTGAAGGAACTGTGAGAATATTGATGTCTCAAAAGAAATTATAATTGTTCATGCTGTAATTCAATTTGCATATAACTATCTAAAGTGGTTTGTAATATTCTCATGTCTGAGCATTTAGGGTTCTTCAAGAAAGCTTAGTGTTTAGCATAATTATTAGTATCCTCACTGTATTACGTAAGTCCAGGAAACTAAGTTACTTTAAAAACATGATAGGACTTCTCTCTTCACCTTATCCCCTTTGTTAATGATTTCATTATACTTGCAATCTGTATTCATTAAGAGAATATTGTTTTACATTACTTGAAACTGTATACAGCAAAGACTGTGCAGAGAAAGAGTGGAGAAGAGAAATATAGGGAGGAGGTAAGGAGGGAGGGAGCAAGGAAGGTACAGAGAAAGAGGAAGGAAGAAGGAGATATTTCTAGGTGAAGATATACACTTTGGGATAACAATGTTTTCCTAAGAGCTATAAGCTAACAAAAACTCCAGAGTCAGACATAATGACCCTGCTTTTGAGTGGTTCATCAGGGCAATCCACAAGTCCTCCATAACAGAAATTGAAGGTAAGTCCTCATTAATAATAAGGAATTATTAATAAAATCACAATATACCATAACAGAGGATTCAGAGAAATGCATATGACACCGATCTAGAAAACTCTCTCCTAAGGACTAGCACTTACTGTCACATGAGAGGTAATCAATTTCTGAAGAAAGTATTCGATAGTCCTAACCAGTTGTAATACATATGAATGACAGTTATAATCATAAAGGCAAGATGTCTTCCAAAGTGACACTTATATCCAGGGGATACCCAAAAACCATCAATTTGGACTTAAGAATTGCATGACGGAACAGTGATAAAAGCTGTATGGTATCAGTACAGAGACAGACAGATAGACCAGTGGAACAGAACTGAAGACCCAGAAATGAACCCTCACACCTATGGTCACTTGATTTTTGACAAAGGAGCCAAAACCATCCAATAGAAAAAAGATAGCATTTTCAGCAAATGGTGCTGGTTCAACTGGAGGTCAGCATGTAGAAGAATGCAGATCGATCCATTCTTATCACCCTGTACAAAGCTTAAGTCCAAGTGGATCAAGGACCTCCACATCAAACCAGATACACTCAAACTAATAGAAGAAAAAGTGGGGAAGCATCTCGAACACATGGGCACTAGGGAAAATTTCCTGAACAAAACACCAATGGCTTATGCTCTAAGATCAAGAATCGACAAATGGGATCTCATAAAACTGCAAAGCTTCTGTAAGGCAAAGGACACTGTGGTTAGGACAACACAGCAACCAACAGATTGGGAAAAGATCTTTACCAATCCTACAACAGATAGAGGGCTTATATCCAAAATATATAAAGAACTTACGAAGTTAGACTGCAGGGAGACAAATAACCCTATTTTAAAAAGGGGGGTTCAGAGCTAAACAAAGAATTCACAGCTGAGGAATGCTGAATGGCTGAGAAACACCTAAAGAAATGTTCAACATCTTTAGTCATAAGAAAAATGCAAATGAAAACAACCCTGAGATTCCACCTCACACCAGTCAGAATGGCTAAGATCAAAAACTCAGGTGGCAGCAGATGCTGGCTAAGATGTGGAGAAAGAGGAACACTCCTCCATTGTTGTTGGGATTGTAGACTGGTACAACCATTCTGGAAATCAGTCTGGAGGTTCCTCAGAAAATTGGACATTGACCTACCTAAGGACCCAGCTATACCTCTCTTGGGCATATACCCAAAAGATGCCCCAACATATAACAAAGACACGTGCTCCGCTATGTTCATAGCAGCCTTATTTATAATAGCCAGAAGCTGGAAAGAGTTCAGATGCCCTTCAACAGAGGAATAGATACAGAAAATGTGGTAAATCTACACAAGGGAATATTACTCAGCTATCAAAAACAATGACTTTATGAAATTCGTAGGCAAATGGATGGAACTGGAAAATATCATCCCGAGTGAGGTAACCCAATCACAGAAAAACACACAAAGGTATGCACTCACTGATAAGTGGATATTAGCCCAAATGCTTGAATTACCCTAGATGCACAGAACACATGAAATTCAAGATGGATGATCAAAATGTGAATGCTTCACTCCTTCTTTAAAAGGGGAACAAGAATACCCTCGGCAGAGAATAGGGAGGCAAAGTTTAGAACAGAGGCAGAAGGAACAACCATTCAGAGGCTGCCTCACATGTGGCCCATTCATATACAGCCACCAAACTAGATAAGATGGGTGAAGCAAAGAAGTGCAGGCTGACAGGAACCAGATGTAGATCTGTCCTGAGAGAGACAGCCAGAATACTGCAAATACAGAGGCGAATTCCAGCAGCAATCCACTGAACTGAGAACGGGACCCCCGTTGAAGGAATCAGAGAAAGGACTGGAAGAGCTTGAAGGGGCTCGAGACCCCATATGTACAACAATGCCAAGCAACCAGAGCTTCCAGGGACTAAGCCACTACCTAAAGGCTATACATGGACTGACCCTGGACTCTGACCTCATAGGTAGTAATGAATATCCTAGTAAGAGCACCAGTGGAAGGGGAAGCCCTTGGTCCTGCCAAGACTGAATCCCCAGTGAATGTGATTGTTGGGGGGAGTGTGGTAATGGGGGGAGGATGGGGAGGAACACCAATATAGAAGGGGGGAGGGTTAGGGGATGTTGGCCCAGAAATTGGGAAAGGGAATAACAATTGAAATGTAAATAAGAAATACCCAAGTTAATAAAGATGGAGAAAAAAAAAGAATTGCTTAATGGGAGAAAATGTATGCCTAGTACTAATAATAACAGTAGTATTAATCCTAGCATACTACCTTTGGCTCATGACTCCTATACCTAAGACTCATGGAACATCATAGAAGAGATCATAAAATGATTATAAGAGTAAGAGGACCAGGAGACGATATGTAATGGGACATGTTGTCTTCTATACATGACAGTGAAGCTGTTTGCAATAAATATCAACAACCCAGCTATGTACATTAAACCAAAAGATAACAACACTAAGCCATGCTAATATGGATGGGGGGATTCTCACAAGGCTTCACTACTAGATGAAAAGCTACAGTAAATTAATGGTTAAAGAGAGCCAGAGAGACAGTTTTCTCTAGGGATGAGCCCACTGATAGGCTGACCGGTTTAAACTGAGTAAAAAAAAAAAAAAAAAGAAAAACCTGAAAGGATCTACTTAGCAATGTCATTGACAGTTATTCATAATAAGAATTTTTCTCATGCATTCATAATGAAAGAAAGGAAGTTCCTTCTTCACATCTGATTCTCTTTCTAAGATTCAGAGACCAACAGTGCTGCCAATTGGAAACTAAATGTCCATTCTCAAGCTCTTAGGTAATACATTGTTCCATGCACAGTGACATGTATGTTGTATCCCATCAAACTGAAATATATAGCTTGGAATTAAGGACTTAAAATAATGATGCTGTTTCTCTGTTTTCTTATACATCCATTGAGCTCCCAGAAAGCAAGGAACAGAATATGGGAGGACACAGTATTGGTAAACACGAGGATTTAACATATCGTGAATTCTGTGAGATATAATACCTGGAGCTAAATTCTTATATAAGATGCTTGACAGCAGGCTTGAGAAACTTGTTTTTCATTATTATAACAGGTTTTAATGAAAGAGAACTAACCAACACATTATCATTTTTTAAAAATTCAGTGCTTTATAAGACACCTAAATAAATATTTCTTCTTTTCACATTTTTAATAAAAACATGGACTGTGATCTGTTTTCTACAGCAAAAATTCCTCACATAGCCTCTTAAGTAAATAGATAACATGGAAAGATCCAGGGAAGTCTACAAGCTAAATGTTAGATGTAAATAGATTCTTTCGTTTTTAAAACAGTAGCTGCTACATAGGAAAAAAAGAAACACCATCTTGTATATTTAAGAGAGAAAAATCAAAATAATTAATAAATACAGTCACAGGAAATTTATAACTCTGCAAGAGAATTTTAATATAATGCAATTATACATGAATATAAGGATGGAAGAGAAGGAATTGTTTTTAAAAATAGATTTAAACAAGAAGAAAAACTAAGATTAATTGGAAATTTTGGGTTATTTACAGATAGCAAAAAATATTGATTGGTGCAATTATTTTTGTCCACTTGATGAAATGAAAGAGAAGTTGCTTTGAATACAATTGAAACAAGACACTTTGGGTATGCATCCAAAAATATATTTGATAAAAAATAAAGAAGAAGATTTAAAGTTCTAAGATTGTAAAAAATATAAAAGAAAAAAAGAAGATCTGGAGTAGCACATGTTTAATAAATACTAAATATACAAATTGTGGTAATATAGCGTTTATATATAAAGGTTCATTTTCTCCTTAAAGAATATCCAAAGGGGATGGTTTAAATGGATGCATGCCATTTTCAAGTGTCTAAATCCAGTGTGTTCAAAAAAGTATGAGAAATGAACACACATGAAAGATTCATAGTTTGAGCAGCCTTTGTACATGTAAATGTATATGTGTGTGTTTCCCCACATGCATGCATATACACTCACTATAATTCTAAAATGATGCATATATGTGAGCATGTGTTCGCAGAGAGCAGGGAACCAACAATGATGCTAACTACACAGGTAACACGCATAGATGTTTATTATCTAATTTTTATACTTGTTATTAATTCTTAGATTTTTTAAAATCAAGATGTGAAAGCAAATATTTTGGAGTAAAAAAATGTCATTTTCCAGACAAAATTAAGAGAATGAAATTTACATAATCTGAGCAAAACTTTGACTTGCAGAATAAAACATATTAAAAAAATCAAACAGACTACAAAAAATAAAAATGTAGCTGAGGTCAGACTCCTCTACCATGGTATAAAGGACTCCAAAGCACTGGAAATATCCACAAATACTTCACATAAACCATAGCAGCACAAGAGCTTCCCCACAGTTTTTGCCCCTTAGTGATGGTAGATGAAACACTGCGTTGACGGCATCAGTTAAAAGCTCGCCCTATTCAAATGGAGCACAGCTGAACAAGACATCCAAAGGTTTGAAAATGTGGAAGGCAGTAGCCATTCTCATATGAAACAGATACTGCAGATAGAACACAGTCACTACAGTATGAAAACATATACAACAGAAATGATAACCAAAACAAAGGTTCAAATCCAGATGCTGTTAAAAGAAAACTGCTGAGAGAAAAGGGGAAAGAATAGGCAAAAAAGTGAAAATTGGGAGTCATTGTTAAGCTTGATAAAAGAACGCCACTGAGGGATTCATATATTAAACATTTATTAAAATGAGAAAGACTTAATATTTTAACTGCTATTTTTCTCATTTAAGACATGAAACAAAGTATAAATAAATAAATAGGACTAGAAAATGGCACCACCAGGATTTCAGACCCATTGGACATGCTGGCCTAGTCTGACAGCCAGTGAGGTAGTAGCCACAGATCTCAGTATGTGCAGTGAAAAACATCTGTCAGAATTGGAAGTGGAAACTGACTGTGAAACCCAGGACTCTAGGCAAACTGGACTCTTTGGGTCGTCTTATCTATGTATTCCTCATCCCTTTGAAATGTAATTTTTGCAAAGCCTTGACACTCCATCTTCTTTTATGTATAGCAATTTAATAAAAGCCATCCCTTTCAGATGTTCATTTACCTTGTAGTCCCCAGACTAGATTTCATTCTTTCCATGGCCCTGAACACCCCACAAAGAGCAAGAACCAACTTCAAAGGCAGGAGTCCTTCCTATTAAGAACAGGAAGTTCACAGACACTAACAGCAAGGATGCTGGCATCCTGTGAAGCCAGGGTGCTTTCTGTCTCTTCTGTTTACAGGTGTTCAAAACAGCCTGTTCAAAATGTTAACAAAACATCACAGAGAGGACCACTAAACGAGAATGAAAGCTTGTATAAACAAAAGCATCAGATCACTTACACATAAAATGGCTGTTATGAAAATTCCCCACATGTTCCCTATTCAAAACCACCTGTACACACATTAAATTTTAACTCTGAGTTAAATTTCTCTCTCCCCAGTTTGTTTAGAATTTTATATTTAAATTACCCATAGCCTGGCATTTTATCGATAATGTAGACTTTAAATAGAAAACGACCTTATTGAGAAATATTGGATTGGTACAAAGTATTGTGAAAAGCACCACAGCAATACTGTTTGACCTGATACTGGGACTTTGTAGAAATCTTTAATATTAATGACATTAGTAAAGTAATGTGTACAGTTTGTGCTTGTTGAGAAAGATTCTGGTAGTGATGAGAGAACCTTGGGTCAGAGTCAAGCACGTTTATTTCAAGGGTCCTCCAAAATTTTTTGACCTTTGTCATCCTTTGTTGCAGTGAAAAAGAGAAATAGCGGACTGCAAAAGGTGATAGAAGCATTGCACCCTCGAAAGCAGCTAAAAGGCACACTACGTCCAATACAGGTGACGCTAGGTCCTGTGGTGGAAACAGGAAGCCAGACGCTTATTCACTGGAGAAAGCTCAGCTCTCCTAGAAGCTTCCCAGTCAGGAACCCCAGCAAAAAGATGGCAGTAGTGCTTCCCCATTCGTTTCTGAGGGATGTAACAAGCAACTGTCATACAAGTTTAATAATGGCTTCCAGTTTCTCTGCTCTCTGCTCTCTCTCTCTCTCTCTCTCTCTCTCTCTCTCTCTCTCTCTCTCTCTGTCTCTCTGTCTCTCTCTGTCTCTCTCTCTGTCTCTCTCTGTCTCTCTCTCTGTCTCTCTCTCTCTCTCTCTCTCTCTCTCTCTCTCTCTCTCTCTGTCTGTCTCCCTGTCTCTGCTTCTCTGACTTTGTCTCTGCCTCTTTGTGTCTCTGTGTCTCTATGTCTCTCTGTCTCTGTTACTTTGTCTTGGTGTCTTTCTGTCTCTGTCTCTGTTTTTGTATCTCTCTCCCTCTGTGTGTGTGTGTGTGTGTGTGTGTGTGTGTGTGTGTGTGTGTCCCCCAGTCTCTCTATCTCCTCTGAGCTCTGTGTTCTTTCACTTTTGCTTGCTACATGCTTCTCAGATTCACTTATTTAAAAGACAGTCCCCTTAGACCACTCTGCATATGCAATATTGTTGAATATGTCTAGTTTCAAACTTTGAAAATAGGAAGTATTGAACTGAATAAAAAACTTAAAATGCCTTTATACATCATATAATTTTTAACTGTTATTAAAGGTGAAGATGTCAATTGTACTCCAGAGCCTTAGGGTCAAAGATACAATATTTTGAAAAAATTAAGGAAATAAAATTGAACTAAAAAATAAATGTTAATGTCCTCAACATGCTCTGAAAATAGTCGAACATTAAAATTCTGAACATTTAGAACTCTTAAAATTATATACCAATAATAGGTTATATTCTGTCTAAAAAGAAACACATAATAACCTAATGATACTATTATTTTCTCAATATAAATCTTAATAATTTGTCTTTAGTGCTATTGAACGAAAATTCCAAGCTGATGAATACTTTTCTTTGAATAATCCATATAAAATAAGCCAAACCTCTCCAAAGCTGTAGTGTACTGCACACCATTGCCACTGCTCATCAAAGCTCAAATTATTCTTACAAAAAATTAGCATTTTCATTTGAAGTTAAATGCGAAATCTGCAATGGTAATAAAGGAAACAACACCATGGTTCTAATTTATTAGCTGAAAATTTGTTTTGAATTTATATATGAATTCTGCTGAAAGATTTTTATTTCAAAACATTTTGTTAGCATATTAGTGTATGTTGAGCATTCATTTAGCTGCATTTATATACTCTGCCTATTTTAATTAACTCATTCATGCATTCTGATGCTTTTGCTAATTTTAGATGATGGATCCATCATTGTTTGTTTATAAAGGCTGATTGGAAACAAGGCATTCATTATGTCGTGCCTGACAATCTACTCACTTCATTATCTTGGGGGCAGTTTCTGAACCTGCACCTTGGTTGTCCTCAAGTCTTGATAAATACTATGTCCCCATTGATTAATGCTCATTGGTTGTATAGTCTGCACTGGTTATTCCCCAATTATTGTCTCTTGTGCTATTTTCTAAGGTGTTGCCCTAATATACAGAAAATTATGCTTTCAAGAAAATCTATATCTCTCTCATTTCTTTAATAAATCTTTGACTCACAGATATGCTCGTTGGCTAAATTAACAAAGAGGCTGCTGTTCCCCCAAGTGCATTGTGTTCACGACTACACCAGCTTTCTTAATAAATTGCCTTTATTTTATGCCTTGATGAAATCAGGGTTTTGTTTTTAAAGCAGACTCGACTCTTTATCTCATGGAAATTCTTCCGTACAGAATAAATCCTTACGCATGGTTTATGAACACTTAAAAACAGGAGAAAAGTTAACTTTCTAAAATAGATCATTCAGTTTGCTATCATTCCAGAAAATGAGCTGGAGAGGCAGGCGAGAGGAATAGTGGGTCTGCGGCCTTTCTAGTCTCCCTTTCCTCTAGGTGTTTGCAAGTAAAATGGGAAAGTAATAACTTGTAATACCCCTTTAATCATATGCAAAATTAAAATGTGGCCTAGAGAAGCCTATCCAGAGATTCCCCAAGCAGCCATCAGCCCAAGACTTTAAGGTCCTCTGTGGCATTGAGCTGCCAGCATAGACTAACCTCTCCACATCTAATTCCCTCACTCGATTTCAGTAGGAACCTGAAAAGCTCCAGGAAATGGCTTTGTAATATTTTATATGACAAAAGATTGTTTGTAGTCAAAGACTCCACGTTGCCAGGAGATATAAATTCACAACTCCGAGTTACTAACCTGTGAATATTCCCAGCAAGAAGCAACAACATATGCCTGAAATGTAGATCTCAGTTTGTGTGGGCCTTGCCTCTCAAGTAACCCAATCAGTTGGTTCTTAAAGTTTGTGTGGGTGCTTGTACTAGGCATTGTGCAAAATAAACATTAAAGTCATCTAAGAATGACCGTTAATAACCTAGAAATACATTTCACTTTGTAGAAGGAACAGAACTTTATGTACACATAGAAACTTTAGAAGCCAAGAAAACATATTTGGTTGTTCGTTTCTACATGTCTGCCAATTTGATAAATATGAAGTTGTATGTATTTATTTTTATGTGCATTGTTTTGATTATTACTGTGGCTAGACATTAGTATATTGACTTTTATATTTCTTTTCCTTTGAGTTGTTCTGTCATACCATTGCTCTTTAATTTTCTATCCTCTTTCATTTAAGGCATAGTAGTTAGAGCATGGTATATAGACTACACATAGCGAGCTCATGTTTCTTACAATCTGTACTAATAATCACATTCTTTTGTAAAAACCATATGTAGCTTTTACAATTTTTAAAGGTTTTACATTAAGAACATGATTTAAAAATACAAAGGGTGATAAGAATTTGTTTCCATCCAATGGCAGAATGATCTCTCTACTTTCAAATCACTCTTAGTATTGCCTGTGACTTGTTTTACACAATAATTTTTGCTTGCGTATTGATCTCTCATTATGAATTTTTATTCAGTTCTATTGGTGAGTATACATACACAAATTTGTGTACATGGATTATGGAAGTATTTGTATGCATATATAACTATGTGGATTTACTACTGCCTTTATTATAATCAAGAAGCTTTGGAATTGTTCTGTTTCCATCTTCAACATAGTTTAGAGACTCAAATGCTTTCCATGTTCACTTATGCCAGTCTTTCTAAACTAGGATTTTAACAGTATTTCACTGTATCTATAGATTAAATAGGAGATATTGGATGTGTCTATGTACTGAAACCACATGTGACTACAATATATCTCTCAACCTATTGACCTCTAAGCCATTAAATGTGTTGAATAGAGTTGAGGTAGTAGATCATGGTGAACTAAAGTCTTAACAAGTGTGAGGTTCTGGGTTCAATCTCCAGCACAAAAATTAATTAAATAGATTAATAATAAATAAATATATACTGTGTGATATTTTTCATGAGGTTAACTTACAATATTTTCTCTACAATAATATCTTTGCTGGTATTAGCCGAACTATTTTAAATTACACTTTCTAGAAAATGTAATGGGTATTTTTTTTTTACTTTTTACTTTTATTGATTGATTGTGTGTGTGTGTGTGTGTGTGTGTGTGTGTGTGAGTGTGTGTGTGTGTACAGCTGCATACACTATGTGTGGAGGTCAGAGGACTAAATTTGTGGAGTCAGTTTTGATCTTTAGCCTATACAAGGGTTCTATAAATTAAGCTCATATAAACAGGGCTTCCACGTAAAACTCCTTCCCCTCTTAGCCATTTTAATAGCACCTTTTTATACTCTTTAACATAAAACAGTATTTTCTGTAATTTAAATTTTTTCATGTACCTTGTATCTAAAGTTACTACTTTTTTAATTTTATTTTTCTTGTATATTTTATGTATTTACATTTCAAATGTTAGCCTCTTTCCCTCCTAAACCATACGCCCTCCCAACTCCCCCTGCTTCTATGAGGATGCTTCCACTCCCATCCACCCACTCCTACCTCAACATCCTGATATTCCCCTACATTAGGGAAATAAGCCTTTACAGGACTAGGGGCTTTTCCTCCTACTGATGCTGGACAATGTCATCCTCTGCTACATATGTGGCTGGAGTCATGGGTTCCACCATGTGTACTCATTGGTAGGTGGTGTAGTCCCTGGGAGCTCTCTGGTGGGGTCTGGTTGGTTGATATTGTTGTTGTTCTTCCTATGGCGTTGCAAATCTCTTCAGCTCCTTCAGCCTTTTTTCTAACTCCTCCATTGGGGGTCCTCTTCTTCAGTCCAATGGTTAGCTGCAACTGTCCTCATCAGTAACAGTAGGAATCTGGCAGAGCCACTCAGAAGACACCTATATCTGGCTCCTGTCAGCAAGCACTTCTTGGCATCAGCAATAGTGGCTGGGTTTGGTGGGTTCATATGGGATGGATCCCTGGATGATCTTTTATTCAGTTCCTGCTCCACTATCTGTCCCTGTATAGCCTCCCATGAGTATTTTGTTTTCCTTTTTAAGAAAGAATGAAGTGTCAACATTTTGGTCTTCCATCTTCTTGGGCTTCGTATAATCTGTAAATATTTTTTAGGTGTTCCAAGCTTTTGGGCTAATACATCCTTATCATTGAGTGCATACCATGTGTGTTCTTTTGTGACCAAGTTACATTATTAATGGACATTTTTACTATATTGGTCCTGCCAATCCATGAACATGGGAGATCACTCCATCTTCTGAGATCTTCTTTGATTTGTTTCTTCAGAGACTTGAAGTTCTTGTCATACAGATCTTTCACTTGCTTGGCTAGAGTCACACCAATGTATTTTATATTATTTGTGGCTATTGTGAAGGGTGTCATTTTCCTAATTTCTCAGCCTATTTATCCTTTGAGTAGAGGAAGGCTACTGATTTATTTGAGTTAATTTTATATCCAGCCACGTTGCTGAAGTTGTTTATCAGGTTTAGGATTCTCTGGTGGAACTTTTGGAGTCACTTGTGTATACTATCCTATCATCTGCAAATAGTGATATTTTCTGCAAATAGTGACTTCTTCCTTTCCAATTTGAATCCCTTTGAGTTCTTTTTGTTGTCTAATTGCTCTGGCTAGGACTTCAAGTACTATATTGAATAGGTACAGAGAGAGGGGGAAGCCTTGTCTAGTCCCTGATTTTAGTGGGATTGCTTCAAGTTTCTCTGCATTTAGTTTGATGGTAGCTATTGGTTTGCTGTCTATTTACTATGTTCAATTATGAGCCATGAATTCCTGATCTTTCCAAGACATTTATCATGAAGGGATGTTGAATTTTGTCAAAGGCTTATGGTTTTTTCCTTGAATTTGTTAATATAGTGCATTGCATTGATGGATTTCCATCTAATGAGTAATCTTTGCATCCCTGGGATGAAATTTACTTGATAATGGTGAAATATCATTTTGATGTGTTCTTGATTCAGTTTGTGAAAATTTTATTGAGTATTTTTGCATCGATATTCATGAGGGAAATTGGTCTGAAGTTCTGTTTCTTTGTAGGGTCTTTGTGTGGTTTAGGTATAAGTGTAATTGTGGCTTCAAAGAACAATTTCGGTAGTGTTCCTTCTGTTTTTATTTTGTGGAATAGTTTGAAGAGTATTGGTATTAGGTCTTCTTTAAGTTCTGATAGAATTATGCACTAACCTTATCTGGTCCTGGACATTTTTAAGTTGGGAGATTTTTAATGACTTCTTCTCTGTATATAGGGGTTATGGGACTGTTTAGATTGTTTATCTGGTCCTAATTTAACTTTGTTACCTGGTATCTGTCTATAAAAATGTCCATTTTATCAAGAGTTTCCAATTTTGTTGAGTATAGGCTTTTGTACCAAGATCTGATAATTTTTTGAATTTCCTCAATTTCTGTTGTTATATCTTCCTTTTCATTTCTGATTTTATTGATTTAGATACTGTCTTTCTGCCCTCTGGTCAATCTGGTAAGGGTTTATCTATCTTGTTGATTTTCTCTCCTTGGACAGTCAATGGTTGAAAAAGTGGGGTCCTACCTATGGGCTGTATGCTTAGGAAAAAGAGCACTCCTGGCAGTCCATCTCTCTGCAGGCAGGTTTTGTGTACAAGGGTTATAGAACCTAGAACTACTACTTATTTTTTAATCTTGATTGTACAGTCTTCTAATCTCATCGGCAGTGTTTGTTTGAATATTTTATACATTATCTTGATGTTATATGGAAACAATAATACCATCTATAATAAGGAATTTTTTATTGTGCATTGTAATGTGGCACCAAAGTATGAGTAAAACACTAATCAGCAAAGGATGATGGCATATATGAGTTTATTAAAGCAAGTTTGAGGGTTGGGGATTTAGCTCAGTGGTAGAGCGCTTGCCTAGCAAGCACAAGGCCCTGGGTTCGGTCTCCAGCTCCGAAAAAAAAGAAAAAAAAAAAAGCAAGTTTGAAATTCCAAGATAACCCTCTAAATATGATTAACAGAAAAAGTATGCTGTTCAAATTGGCTGATGATATTAAGATACAGGTTAAAAGATTTGTCTGAAGTAAAGTGATAAGTCATTTGATCATGTACTTTTAAGAATATCATGCTTTTTAATGTACTTTTTGTGTTATATGAAAAGTGCCATGAACAAAATTGTAAGGCTAACAATGCATTTTACTTCTGATACTTCAACCATCTTGTATGTGTGTACACATACAAAAATAATCATTTTTGAGGTACCTTGAAAATAATATGTGTATAGTATCATAACAAAAATAAGCTATGAAATATTCCACTTTGTGGAGAGAAGTGAATAGAGGAAAAGATCCCGTGATTTGGTTGAGGTTTGCACAGCCAGCTTATGAGGAAGACACGTTTAAGCCACAACTCCCACCTTCACTCCATAATGTTCTATATAATGTGTTGTATGCTCTACACCAGCATCCTCTAGACTCATAAGCATTGCAATCACTAACTCACTATTGTGAGTGTATCTGTAGAGCACAACAGGACACATCTTGTGAACAATTAGTCCTGGACAAGGGAACATATAAGGGTCCCTATCCTTTACTGGAACATATCTTTTATTGAAACATGGAAACTCGGGTGAAGGGGACAGGAGATTATTATCTCCAGTTGTGTGACAGCTCATAAACAAACCCATGTTCCAGTGGACAGTTCCATATCTGAATTCACACAGATGATGGCCTTGTTTAGTTAAATTTAAACATGACACAAACAAAAGAAATATATGTGAACATGGAAGAGATTAGTGAGATGAAAAGAGTGGTCAGGAGAGCCAGAGAGATGGGATATGGTAGGGAGAGATAATGGCAGTCAGTATCAATATGTGAAATTACCTTAGAACAAGTTCAATTAACATTTAAAAAAATATACCCATTTTAAGTGGATAAATAAATTCCGGTTTATTAACATGACATTTTCATAACAGGTCACAATGGGACCATACTTTTTGTAGTTAGGTGTCTTTCTCCTTTTAAAATGATGCCTTTTTGACTGTTTTTCCTTGACCGTTTGAGTAAGTTATGCATTGATATGGTTAGGTATTTCAAAGATCATTATTATAATTATTTTATTAATTTTAATGTCACTTATCTACCATATCCCTTGGACAACTTCATTGGGTTTGTTACCCTTTTTGCATGACTGCTAACAACTTTTGAGTTTTTGTTTTCTAACATAAGCATTAAACATTTTAGCCTTTTGTTTTAATACACAAATTTTTTATTCAGTTTCTAATATTCTTTAATTGTTATTACAATTACTTATTTTATCGAAAAACTATTTAGAACTACATTATTAAATTTCCAAACATAGCATTTCTGTGTTTTTACTTTTAATCCAATACAGTATCTCAGGGATAGATTCTTGGAGATTTGTTGTATTTCAGATTTTCTACAGTTGGACAATTTTCTCTAGTTTTGTACAACAATATTGACATTTCCTTCTATAATGTTTTCCATTAAAAGAATGCCATTAGGATAATGTCTAAAACTTTTAGTAGGTTATTCCTTTTCACTACAGTTCATCTCTGACTCTCATATTCACAGTTCACATAATAAACACAAAAGTCTTTTTCCAATTTCCAAGTTTTCTCTTGTCACTCGATGGGACTCGAGTGGACTGTCACTCGATAAATTTTGTGACACTTATCATTTGGTTAGGGGCTTTCACAAAGTTTCATAATATGGAGAGGTGGCCTCTGTCCTATCACATCCTGTCACACTACAGAGTGTCTTCTACTTCCCTCTCCACGTTAGTTACCTTTCTGCTTCTAAGCACAATTCCATGACCAAGGCAACTCATGGAAAAGAAGTTTGGTTTGACTTACGATTCCGGAGGATTAAAGGTCCATCATGCCAGAATGCATGACTACAGGCAGTCAAGTTGACAGCAGCTCAGCTGAGAGTTCACATCCCCAACCACAACACAGAGCAGAGAAAGCACATTGGAAGTAGGGGAAGGCTGCATATTCTCAAAGCCAGACTCCACTGACGAACTTCCCACAGCAAGGCCATGCTTCCTGAACCTCCACAAACTGTGGAAACAACTTGGAGCCAAGTATTCAACTGCCTGGACCAAGGAGGGTCATATTTCATTCAAAACACCATATGATGTCTTTATATATGTGTGTTTCTGGAAGAGTGAAACAGTTGTATCTTGTAGAGTACTGTATTTCCAAGATATACCATAAAATTTGACACGTAAGGGTTTCTACACACACACACACACACACACACACACACACACACACACACACACGTGAGCACTTGCATGTACATACAACATTCGTGAAGTAATTACAAAATCTGGAATCAGATGATAATTAAAAGACCTAGTAACATGATTTCTCATTTTAAAAATAACATACACTATGACCAATATAACTTAGTCTTGAGGTAAAAGCAGCATGTACTTTAGCATGTAGACATTTAATTATATACCCTTCTTGTCATTCAGCAAGATGATAGCTACCAAAGCCTGAAAGATATTAAAGCAGAGACACTGTCACCCTGATACTTTGTTACTTTAACATACTACATGATCCCTTTCACATATGCTGCTCATTAGGGAAAAATAATTCTAAGTCAGGAAGTATATTTGCTTCATTATCTTGCTGGATTTATAAATCTTTCGAGTTGGTAATTTTCTTAAAACTAATGGCTTCTTTTATGTGTATGTTAAAAATTGACAAATGTCTTTCTGTGGTCTTTCATCTTCATAATAGCTTCAGCTTCAAAAAAAGGTTGGGTCCCTAATTGTATAATATTATAACATACAAAAAAGGAAGGCAGGAAGCCTCATTCCTGACCTCCACTGGTCAGCTTATTAGAGATCATCTTTTCTTTAATTCAGGAACTGCTCAAATACTAGTCTATGTGTCTTATTTTGAGTCATTCTCAGTAATTTACTGCCATGATTTATAATCACATTGAGTCTCATAGGTTAATTACAGAATCTTCTATGGAAAAAAAGTATTTCTTTTTATGAATTCCAGTGATACAGTTTTTATTTTATTCCGCGTTCTCCAGTTGCTGTTGTTGTATTTTGTAGTATAGAAATTGGAAGTAGACAGTCTTAGCATAACCTATATGTAAAAATAAGCCATTCTCTTAACCCTTAAATAATTCATTTCCAAAGTTATGAAAGTACTTTTCATATCTAGTTTACTATATTGCAATTTTATTGACCTTAAATAACTAAGCAAATAACAACAGAAAAGAAAAAAGAAAATTAATTTTGGTGTAAAATATACATACATACTTTATGATCACCCCGTCACCAAGACATAAACACACACACACACACACACACACACACACACACACACACACACACACACGAGTGAAAGAGAATGTGATTGCATAAGTATACAATTTTAAATAAACTATTACTAAATGTAAAAGTAGACAATTATGAATAAACCATTACTAAATGTAATATGACTATGCAATTATTTTCATATTTGCAGCAATATGAAATGGATTCTCTTTTTAAGTTTTTTTTAAGATTTACTTATTTATTTATGCATGAATGCCCTATCTGCACATACATATGCATGCCAGAAAAGGGCGTCAGATCACACTATAGGTGGTTCTGAGGCACTATATGTTTGCTGGGGATTGAACTCAAGATCTCTGGATGAACAGACAGTGCTCTTAACAGCTATGCCATCTCTCCAGCCCCAAATAGATTCTTACGATGATTAAAAGTAAGGAATCATGAGAATGAGCTAGGCATGAGAGTCAGACTGTGATCACCGTATTCACAAACAAATACAGGGATGTCCCCATAGCATGATGGCTATCCAAACAAGACCCTGCCTCAGTGAGTAAAGTGGATCTTTATTAGAAGATTCCTAATGCTGGCCTCAGGTCTACATACATGTGCACATGCATCTACATATAGATACTTAAAGACACATAAACATACATTCTATACACACACATGAGAAAACACAGTCAGCTAAAATAATAGTTTTAGAATCTTATATTTAATATAGGTAGCTTTCATACAGAATTGAGTGATTTTATTTTTTGTGATTATATTATGACTACATTTCTCCCTCTCTTTCCTCCCTTCAAAATCTCCCCAAAACCATCTCTTCTGTTCAATTTATAGTCACCCCCCACAATTTTACTTTAATTGCTACTGTGTGCATATATATATTCTTTAAGTGTGATGATGTAATTGATTTCCTAGGAAACATTTTTTTGTTGTTTTTTTGTTTAACTGGGCCACTTTTGTTTATGCTCCAACAAAGAAGTTGTGACTAACACAGAGGTCAGATCAGGAACTAATCTCTCTCATATTAAAAAGAAGAAGAAATAGAAACAGTAGAGCTAAAGTGAAAGGCCTTTGCTGAACTGATTTATGTTTTATTACAACAATAGGTGATAATGGATTTTTAATCGTTACAGCTTCAGCAATAAGAAAAGAAAGGCCATTACTTTTAAAATAAAACAAGATGTAAACACTAGATTTGTTTGGTGATATTCAAGCTTTATAGCTTGCCTCTTGGCCTTATCATTAACACAAACAAATCTCTTCATTGTTAAGGTGTCTAACGTAAAATCATGTCATTGTTGAACAAAAACAATGATGTCTTTTCTCCCCTCACATCTTACTCAGCTTTGAAAGGCAGCTTGAATATAAGGCAGAAGGCTTCCAGCTGAGTCTCAGACTACTTCTCCTACATCTGTAAACAAAAGGGTGTGGTGTCATCCACAGTATGAACTTATCCTCTACTTACCCGTATGGATATTTCTTTTGTCAACAATAGCCAATCATCAGTTAATGACAGAGATTTAGATAAAATGATAACTCTAATCTCAGATAGGTCCTAAAATAAAAACCTTACAATTCTTCAGGTGGCAAAGGACAGATTTTCTTCCCTGTCCTTCGATTTTATTTTTCAAATACCATCTGGTAACTTTTTTTTCTTTTTGTACTTTGAGATATAGTGTAAGTTTACAGGTAGAATCCTATACTAAGGGATCCAATTTCTGTGTACTTTGTAGAATATCATAGAATCCTTCAAACTCAGAGTTTGGTTCAGGTACTGATGTCAAGAATGTCATACTTCTCTGAGGATGTGGAATAAGGAGAACATTCCTTCATTGCTGCTGGGGATGCAAACTTGCATAGCCACTTTTGAAATCAATATGGCAGTTTCTCAGAAAATTGGGAATCTATTTACCTCAATATCTAACTAAATTGCTCCTGGGCTTATGTACAAAGGCTATCATAACACAAGAACACTTGTTCAACTATATTCATAGCGGTTTTATTCAGAAACCAGAAACAACATAAATGTCTTTTAACCAAAGAATGTATAAAGACAATTTGGTACATTTATACAATAGAGTATTATTTGGCTGTTAAACACAAAGACATCATGATAATTTCTGTTACATGGATGGAACAAGAAGAAGTCATTCTGAGTGCAGTAACCCAGATCCAGAAAGACAAATATGGTATGTACTCACTTACAAGTGGATATAAGCCCATAAGTAAAAGCTAAATACACTGCAATTCACAGACCCAGAGAAGCTATGTAGCAAAAAGGGCTCAAGGCAGCCATTCATGAATCTCATCAAAAAGAGGAAAGAGAATAGACATCAATGTTGGATGAGAGGACCAGGGAATGGCACAAGGTACAGATAGGAACAAAAGGGATCATGTTGAGGGAAGAACAAAGGGAGAGAGTACTGGAAGAGACAACTGGAATGGGGGGACATCTCTGGGATGAGCTAGAAACCTAGGTCCATGGAAACTCCCAGGAATATATGAGCGTGACTTAGCTAAGATTCCCAGCAATGTGAATATAAGCTTACACTGGCCATCTCATGTAAT
The DNA here is from genome assembly GCF_011064425.1 of Rattus rattus. Lineage (NCBI taxonomy): Eukaryota > Metazoa > Chordata > Mammalia > Rodentia > Muridae > Rattus > Rattus rattus. Next base: position 43,684,057 of record NC_046165.1, read on the forward strand.
CTGGCAAGGCATCCATTAGAGGAATTGTGACACCAACCCAGCCACAGAACCTTCAACCTATGACTTGGCCTGTTTAGAAAATGTGTTGGGGCAGAGGCGGCATAGAAATTGTGAAAGTGGACAACCAATGGCTAGTCCAACTTGAGACCCATGCCTTAGAGGAAGCCTATGCCTCACACTGCCTGGACGATCTGAAACCAGAGGCTGGATGGCCCAGAGACCTAGGATAGAAGCATATGTGAATGGGGGAAGAAAATCAATGAAATGGTTCCTAATAACGCTCTGTTACACTGACGGTTTGGTGCCTAGTTCAATTGTCATCACCAAGGCTGCAGCCAGCAGCAGCTGATGGAAACATGCACAGACGCACAGCCAAACATTAGACAGAGCTTGGGGATTCCTGAGAAAAGAAGGGAAGAAAAGATTGGAGGCTCGGATGGGGTTAAGGATACCACAAGAAAACCTCCAACTACCTTGGGCCCATAGGGGCTCACAGAGACGGAATCATAAATGAAAACGCCTACATGGAGTGACATAGCCCTCTGAACATAGCCATCTGTTACAGTGATGTAGCTTGGTCTTCATGTGGAAACTCCTAACAGTGAGAACTGGTGCTACCGCTAACTCTGCTGCCTGCCTTTGGGACCTGTCTTCTAGTACTGGGTTGCCTTGTTTAGCCTTGATAGGAGAGGAGGTACTTGGTCTTATTGATATGCCATAGCTGGGCATGGGACACTGTCCGTTTTTGAAGAGAAATGGAGGAGGAGTCAATTAGGGATCAGGGAAGCTGTTGAAGAAAAGAGATGGAAGGAGGGACTGAGAGGAGAGGAGGGAAGAAAAGCAGTGGTTGGGATATAAAAATATAAGCAAACAAATAAACTCACATATAGTCTAGAAAGTTTTGAGGATGGCCAATCTTACAAGAGGAGTTTAAGATGTTTTGAGGCAGGTAAAAATTGAGACTGATGTGCCTTAGTGTGTAACTACAAGGAAAGGAAATTAAAGAGGGATTTTCATAAAACTACAAGAAACAATGGACATTCTTATAACCATATACAGATAATTAGAAAACACAGGAAGAACAAAGATTGGCCTGGGAGCTTTAGGGACAGAGCATTAAATAGGCGGCAAAAAAACAAAAAGGAAAACAGGGCATCAACTTCCCCATAGACTAAGTTTGAAAGTGAAAACATAAAAAGCAAAATTTTGTCCATTTAATTTTATAATCTAAATTATTTCTTTTAATATTACCTTTATACAATGTATGTGTGATTATTCCTTTTAGTATTTATCTTTTTATAATTTATTTGTGTGTAGACTTATGTGTATCTGGTGTTAAGCAAATATTTCAGAACTCATAAGATTCTTTAAAATACACCCACAAAATACACCCATTTTTACAAATGCTCATGATCTTAAACAAAATTGATACCCATAGACCAGACAAACTATTGTTGACCAAGCCAACTCAGTCAATAGAGGCTTGAGGGAGGGAGCAAGGATTAAAGAGAAAAGAAAAAAAGAAAACAATTAAACAACATTATTATACAACCTCAGCAAGTGCTGAGGCCGGTTTAATTTTTTTCCAATGCACTTTTAATTCATTCTAGGTACATGCAAAAAATAGGGTCAGTTATAAGGCATAAACAAAGTAGTCAAGGAACAAACAAGGCATAAACAATGGTCCCATGGTACTCAGGGCCTTATCAAGATGATCACCATCTTGAGCCTCATCACTGAGGAAGGCTATTCCTCTTAATCCCTGAAGTTTTTAGTTCACCATAGTTCTTTGTTTAGGGTTAGGACCCTGCATATTTTCCCTTTCACATTAACATATCAATTAAAGTTGCTGTTCTACTAGTCCTATTTTCTTGATTCCTTTCATGATGTGTTATGATTTAAGCAGCTAGACTGGATAAGAAAGGCCAGATGATGCTCTTGTGTAGTTCAAAAGGAAAGAAATCCAGGCAGAGAATTGCATTGGCCATATATTGAGGAAAATGGTTCAAAATGTTTCAGATGTCTGTGCTATTGTTCCCAAGGCACAAGCTAAAGCAAAACGGAGACTGTACGTCTTGGCAGTATTAGCAGGCTCTGTCGATTGTGAAGGAATTGCAGAAGCATTATAGCATCATGCAAAAGCTCAGCTTTACTCAGCCGACTGCAATGGAGTATTGAAACCTCAATGCAGAAAATGCCTTTGTAAGATTGGCCTGTTGGCAAGTCTGTAGAGCATTTTTTCTTGATTAATAATTGTTCTAGGAAGGCCAAGCCCACTGTATGTGGTGCTTCCCCTAAGGCAAGTGGTCTATGGGCTTATCCAAAAGCAGTTTAACAAGCCATGGAAGCAAGCCAGGAAGCAGCATCCCTGTAGGACTTTGCCTATTGTGTTTGAGTTCCTGCCAAATATTCTCCGTGCTAGACTGTAGTCAGAAAATGCAAGTCAAACAGAGTTGATTTGGGTCATGGTCTTTCTCACAGCGATAGAAATCAGAGGAGGATAGCCTGTGTACATATACTCTTGTCCTATACTTGAGCTTAAAATTTCCACAATAGTGGGAATACTGATAATGAGGGAAACTAGACGTTTGGTGAGGAGGTGTTAGAGGATGACAAAGTATAAATCAGAGCATCAGGAAACATCTAGGAAGCAACTTTTATGGAAGTCTACAGTTGAGCCATCGGGGAGATAGGAGAGAGTCTCTTAGGGTTGTCACAGAAGACAAACAATACCATTATAAATAATAAAGATGAAGGAGGAAGTGAGGAAGGAAACACAATACAAGCAGCAATCAATGTATAAATTCTTTATTTCTGTAATGGTTTTGGTTAATATAAAAAAGAACTGAATAATACTATCAACCTTCGGCTTTTTCTCTGTGGGTGTGTTTGCTTTGATTGCTATTCGCCCCATATTTTAAGACTGATCATATGTGGGTGCCTCTTGAATTCTATCTGCACTGCCATATCTGCTGATGCTTCTATTGCCTCCCAGAAGGTTTAAATACAAGAACTACGTCTGTACACAGGCTGGTTTTGATCTCAGATACAGTGATTATTTTTTTTTTAACCATTGTAAGTTCTTCATCTGCAATAATGAATCGTGTTGTAGGTGATTGAGAACATGGAAATATGTTGTGTCTCATAATAGAAAAGAGAATAGAAAATTAAGATACAAAATCCATACTCATTTTAAGAAAAAGGTGGATTGAGAGTTGAGGGACAAAACTCCAGTTAAACAGGAAAGAGACAGAAAGAGAATCTTCAAAGCACATGACTTTAGTTTTAAAATCTAATCTTGAGAAAACTAGCAGTGTTAAATGTGTCTTGCTGATTGTTTTTCTAAACTCTGGCATAAAGACTGTGGGGAAAAATGAAACAACTGTCATCTGCAATGCAGAGGAAAGGTTTAGGCGAAACAAAGTTCAAGAATATTAATTAAGAGCAAAAATCAAAATACCAGTTGTAAAAGTAACTTTAAAACAGAACTCGCCTCCCTGCGTGCCAGCTGCTCGCAACCAGAAAGAGGAACGGGCAGCATGCGCACAGGCAGCCATCACCTCGTAGCTGGCACTGGAGGAGTGACTGCCGGGTTGAGGCAAAGCATAGAGATTGGGTCAAAACAGAACCAAATATATCCTGGATATATAGAAAAACAAGGGAGTTTCTGCTTTTAAATTTGCATGATATTTTTTTAAAAACATGCATAGCTTAACAAATGTGTATTTTCTTGCAATATGTCTTTCCATTTCTAGGAATTTTTAATCTATCTGTCAGAAAGGTCACACAGCACTTTTTATAATATTAAAAAATTGAATAACACATAGATCCTCAACAATAAGCGAACTGGCTCAATAAATTATGACACATAATTATGTATAATTTGGAAACATAATTTATTGACATGACATGGCCCCAAAACATTAACTTGGAACCATTACATTTTTTTACTTGGGAAATTATTAAAACATATGTAATAATCCAGGTATAAATATCAAAATTAATTATTATATAATAAAATCACTGTTTTAAAAATAATTTTTATATATACTCAAAATAGCTCTAAACTGAACCTTTAAGCAATTATTTCCAGATGGCTTAGATTACATAGTTTTTGTTTAGATTATGCATTTTTTATTTTTTGTTTTACTTTTCTATTTTTCACGTGGAAGTCTATTTTATGTTATGCTATAATAAATGTGTGTGAGTCTCACTAGTTCTAATTTGTTTTAAATGAATCCTAATTAACAATTACATGAACTTAGTAAAGTCCTTTATGCTTGGAGCATAAAGGTGCTTGCCATGAAGCATGACTACCTGAGTTCATTCCTATGAACCCACATGATGGAATGAAAAAATCTATTCCTGGGGATTATCTTCTGACCTGCATGCACACAATAAAGAAATGAAAAACAATCAATTACCAAATAACAATACTCCACAATGGCGTTTAAACAAGGAATTTAACTTATATAAGTTAAATTTTATGAAGCCAAGGTCAAATGTTAATTGACAGGTAAGCAGAAATGAAGACCTGCCGTTCATTGTGTATTCAGGCAGGAGTTCTGGAAAAGAGCCAGATAATACTGCCTTCTAGAGTACAGTACCCTACCATCCACTGAAATTGTTAATAAAATAACTGTCAGGCTCTCAGTTCCACAAAAGTACTTTTTAGTAGGGGGACTTTTACTTCTAGCAAAAATAGGATCAAAGGGAACACTTTTACTTCCTCCCTTAAATGATTAAAATAAACAGTTGAGACACATCCCCAAATCTTAGACATCAGCGACTAGAGGCAAGAGAAAAGAAAAGGATTGCAACTGGTGTGATTACTAGCAGAACACTGTCTCGGTTACAGTCCAGAGGACAGCCCAAAGCATGGTGGGTAGCAAGGCTTGTTCAACTGCAAGTGGGGCTTCAGACAAGGCACCCAAGGCTCTCACTCCTAAAGAAAGAGGAGAGAGCCGCCCAGAAAAGATGCTCTTCTGAACTGTAGAGCAGCCCCAGCCTGTTCAGCTGAGCACTTGGTCGATCTTGACTCGTAGAGACCTGGGCAGCCGGAAGTTGAGACGAGAGTTCTGCAGTTCACAGAGCTGGAAGCCGCATCTGCTACAAGGCAGAACCCCACGTTTTACAAGTCAGACGACAGTTGGGAGGGTCCCTGGACACATATTGCCACTAGTGCCCAAACAATAACCTAATGTCCACAGTAGCCAAAAAAAAAAAAATGGACAGAATTCAATTTAAAAAACCAATTTCCCAGTGATGGGCCATGATAGAGTTATGTAAGCCAAACAGCTACCTTTAAGTTGGTTTTCATCAGTATTTTACCACAGCGACAGTAAACAAACTATGAGTCTTTCCAATAAATAAGTAATATTAGCAAAACAATCTAGTGCTTACTTCCCCCCTGGCAAACCTAATCCAGACAATTCTTCATTGAGACACTTCCCAAAAGATTCTAGGTTGTGTCAAGTTGACAAGTAAAACTAACCATCACTTGTCAGGTACTAAGTTGAATCCACAAGGGAAAGAACTGGTCCTTTCTAGTCACTCACAATCTACTAAAGAGGTAGACTGATGACATTGCATTGTTCCTAACTACAAAAGAATCTACAGGAACGGAGAGAAGCCTGATACTGAGCTCTGAGGGAGCAGGCTTCTAAGATCAGATACTTTCGATAGCCTTCGAGATTCAGGGTGAATGTGTCCCAGGGACAACCACTGGGAACAGTATACCACCAAAGACTCACGCAAAGAATGATGTAATGCAAGAGAGAGCGCGCACAAAGAAAGGTAACGTTGAAGGCACGAAAGCTGTAAACGAAAAGCTGTCTATGGCGGAGTCTGAAAACTTAACTTGTAGCTAGTTGGCTATAAGGAGCCATTTAAGAAGAGACTGAAACGTTCAGCTTTGATATTGAAAAAGACACTGCCATAGGCCACAGAGAAAAACAGTTTGGAGGAAAGTAAGACCGGCTGCAACATGACCATTTAGAGAACACTGCTGCAGTTTGAGCTACAAGTGTTGAGTGCTTTGCTCAAAATGGGTGGAAGAAGAAGGTTAATTCCAGCAAGTTTAGAAGAGGGATAGGCAGTGTTGACAGTGAAGGAGCAGAAGAACACTTCCTTACAAGTGCTTCATTTGCACAAACAGGTCAGCCGCAGACTCACTCATTTCATTAGAGGAGGGAAAATGTATTTGTGTTTGAGAATTTTGAACTCAAAGCACATCGATGATAGCTTCATGAACCAATTTTGTTAAGCATGCTTTTAAGTGTTTCCTTGAACGCCCAAAAGCTAGTGTGTCTCTGATAATGCCACACTGGAAACTTCAATATGTTCTGGGAACTCCATTCGTATTCCAGTAAAGGATTGAGTAAGTACCTTTTGTTGAGGCATGTTTTAAATGTTGTTATTGGGGGGTGGGCAAGGATTCTGGTATGCAGTCCTCAATGCATGTCTGTTAGTATTATGTGACTCAAAAGGAATGTAAGGTCTGGGGAGGCTGTATAGCTTTCTCGGGGCCACTTTCTGGTAGACGTTCAGTTAGTAAGCCAAACCCTCTTAAGTAGTCTGGGTCAGAATACTATAACTTAAAGGTGATTGGAGAAAAGCAGAGTGTTGCTGTGTCCTAACTCACTCTGTCTACAGTCACACAGACCTGTAGTCTATTGTAGAAAGCAGCCCATCTTCAGGAATATAAGCAAAGGGAGCAGTAACCCAGGAGCGGATTCCAGTGTCCAATCCTAGTCACAAAGGAGTAGAAGCCACCTTTCTTCAAGTCATTTCTTTTCTCGGAGCTGAGGACTGAACCCAGGACCTTGTGCTTGCTAGGCAAGCGCTCTACCACTGAGCTAAATCCCCAACTCCTCAAGTCGTCTTAATCATCCTGTGTACTTAGTTTCTCAAGAATGATATTTGCCTGACTGACTTCATATTTGAGTTCTGACCACCTTTCCAACAAGTTATGACTCAATAATTCAACATTCTGATGCAGGGTTGATCTGTGAGCAATACCTCATAGTCTGTCTCTGAAGGCCGGGATGATGCCATGTCTCTGTGCCCCACTGTCCTCATCTTTTGATGAGACTGATACATACAGTCAAGCTACTTTAGCAGAATCCACCCAAAAATACATATTAAACTTCATCCAAAACCTTAAAGCAACTCAGAAGAAAGAGTAAAAATGCATAATCAGCTTTTGCTTGTTTCTTCCTATATATTTCTTGACTGTTTCTTCATATATATTCCTTGACAACCTTCCACGCATAGCTTTCAAGGACAAACAGAAGGCTTAAAATTATCTGGTGCAATTTATTCCCACAAAATTTTGCTTTTTCTTGAAAAGACTCTGATAAATTGCCTGTACTTTACAAAACAAAGAAAATACTCTGTTCTTTTATCTGCTAAATTGCATAGCTTCTATCTTTCAAGCCATTGCTTAAAATCCAGCTATCCTGTCTGTCTTTTAAGTCAACTTTCTTGCATAAAAAATGGATTTGTTATATTGCTCATAAAACACGAATATTGACATATCTCTCTGTGTGTTTTTTTACTTTATTTTGTGCTAAATTGTAACATTAAGCTCTTAAACTGTTGGGTGAAGAACTGGATTGGAATAAAAGTTCCATGTATCAGTAATGTAATGCTGTATTGGTTGAAGGATGCCCTTCATAAGCCTGCATTTCCTTGTCTGTAAAAGGGATCAATTAACACCAAGATCAGAAAAATTTAAAGATAAAAGAATGTATGTATGTGTGCATGCACATGTGTGTATAAATATTTATACATGTATATACCTACAGATGGCTCAAAATATCACTGCATCTATTATAAATGCATTTCACAAAGCATAGAGACCACATTGATTAATATAACTAGCATCTACTCTACATCTGTAGGGTGAGTTGCCAAACACAGTACATTTCCACTATCATTTTTTCCTTTAATTGAAAATAGAATTTTTTCACATAATATATTCTGACTACAGCTTCTCCTCCCTCTACTCCTCCCAGTTTCTTCCCACCTCCCCTCAAATCCAGATCATCTTCCTTTCTGTCTCTCATTAGAAAATGAGCAGCCATCTAAGGGATAACAGAAAAAATAAAGGATAAAATAAAAATTAACACATCAAACTTGTATATAATAAACAAACAAGCACAAAAATATGAATCGGAGACCAAGAAAAAGCTTAAGAAACAGCAACCCCCTTGTTGGCACACTCAGGAATCCCATAAAAACACTAAACTAGAAGCCATAATATATAGGCAAAGGCCCTTGTGCAGACGAGTTCAGACACTGTGCAGCAAGTTGCTTCCATTGTGAGTTCACACGTACTTTAATCATGTAGATTTAGAAGGCCTTATTTTCTTAGAGTCCTCCATCTCCTCTGGCTCTCATGCTCTTTCTCCATCCTCCTCTTCAGGGTTCAGTGATCCCTGAAGGAAAGGGCTTGATGGAGGCATTAAGTGTAGAAGAACCTTTCTGAAGATGGCTGAGTAAGTCACTGATCTATGAGTAGAACAGAACATCAATCACGGTCATCTAATTCTCTTTTTCTGTTGTTGTTGGTTTTTGTTTTGTTTTGTTGTATTTGATTTTGTTATTGTTTTGTTTTTGTTTTTGTTTTTGTTTTCGTTTTTGTTTTGGCTTGGTTGGTTGTGTTGGCTTTACTTTTTTGTTTTTCAGACCAGTTTTATACAGATCGATCCTCCATTTCTGGACTATGTTGTCCCAGGTTCTTGGTCACATAAACAGTGTCAGCTATGAGATCCAGCTCATGAAATGGTCCTTAAGTTAGATCAGTTATTGTGGTACCATTGCTGTGGTAAATCTTTTATGCCGAACATCATCAAAGTTTGGGATTGACATGATGTTTCTGTTTCTCTTTTGATAATGAGCAGATTACCATCCTATAAGAAAGATGCCGGGGTGAAGGCTCAAGGTCTCAAGGTAGGTACGACCTCAACTTCTTTAAAATCAATGAGTTATATAGGCATTGTCTTCAGCGAGGAGGCCTTGCTGCAAGTTTGTACAAAAGACGCCATAGTCTTGGCAAGAGCATAGGTGGTTTGGGTTTTGCCCCAAACCTGGTATTGGAACCTTCATTTGGTGACAAGAGATGGCTAGTTGGGGGTCACTCTCATCCATTGTTTGTCTATTCATTTAAATAGCCTTCATATATGTATATGTTTCATGGCATTTCTACTGTATTAGCTTTCAAACTGCCCTTCAAATTCCCCTTAGTTTTAGCTGTCTCTCTCCATATGCTCTGTCATTAGCATCTCCCCCTTCACATTCACACTTGACCCTCTTATTCCATAATCTCTCATTTATCCACAAATCTATTCTATTTCCCTTGCCTAATGAGAACTATCAGATGGGCTATTACTGCTTCTCTAGGATGAGGCCTACTTGACTATACTTGATTATCTTTTTGATGTGTCCTTCTATGAAATTTGGAAGTATTTTTTTTGACAAATTTTGCATCTGTTTTCATAAGAGAAATTGGTATGTAATTCTGTTTCTTAGGTCTTTATGTGATTTGTTATCCAGGTAACTGTGGCCTTGTAAAACAAATTAAGCAATTTTCCCTCTCTTTCTATTTTCTTGAATAATTTGAGGAGTATTGGCATTGAAACTCTTTTTTGAAAGTCTGGTAGAATTTTATGCTAAACCTATCTGGGCCAGACCTTGTTTATTTGTATATTTTGTTGATTTTGTTTGTTTACAATGAGTACTTCTATTGTCTGTTTAAATTGGGTCTCTGATCTTAATATAGTTTTTGTAAGTAAATTTTCTGTATTTTTAGATTTTTCAACTTGGTTGAATACAGGTTTCTAAGGTATGATTCTCTGGATTTTCTCCCTGTCTTTCATTATGGTCCCTTTTCATTTCTAACTTTGTTTAAATGTATATTATCTCTTTATGTTGTACTTAATTTGGATAGGGGTTTATCAATGATACTAATTTTCTTACAGAGCAGACTCTGTTTCATTGATTCGTTGTATTGTTTTAAGTTTTATTATTGGTTTCATTTTATTGATTTTTTTAAACCTAATTTTTTATTATTTCTTGCAATACACTCCTTTTGGGTGTGACTTCTTTTTGCTCTAGATCTTTTCCAAGTGTTTCAGGTTACTATTACAAGATCTCTCTCTCTCTCTCTCTCTCTCTCTCTCTCTCTCTCTCTCTCTCTCTCTCTTTAATGTAGGCACTTAGTGCTATAAACTTGCCTCTTAGAACTACTCTCATTATGTCTCATAAGTTTGAATATATTATGTATTAATTTTCATTCAATTTCTAGAAACTCTTCAATTTCTTTCTGTATTGACCCATTTTTCATTCAGAAGACAGTTGTTCAGTCTCCATGAGTTTGGAAGCTTCATGTTGTTTCTATTGCTGATATCAGTTTTTATACATGGTAATAAGGTAGGATACAGGAAATTATTTCAATTTTCTTGTATCTCTTGGGACTTGCTCTTTGTCCATGTTTGTGGTTGGCTTTGGAGAAAGTTCCACGAAGTTCGGAGAAGGCATATTTTTTGTGTGTTTGGGTGAAATGTACTCTAAATAACTGTTAGATCTATTTGGTTTATAACATCAGAAAACTCCAGCATTTTTGTTTTAATTTTGTCTGGATGACATGTCAATTGGTGAAAGTGAGGTATTAAAGTTGAAGACAATTAGTGTATAATATATGATTTAAGCTATAATGGTGCTTCTTTTATGACCTTGGTTACCCTTGTGCTTGAAACAGAAATATTCCAAAGTTCAGTGTTCTCATGGTGGATTTTTCCCTGATGAGTATGTAAGGTTCTCCCTAATTATTCTGATTAGTTTTAGTTTGGAGTCTATTTTGTCAGTTATTAAATAAGCTATACCACCTTGCATCTTAAGTCTTTTTGCTTAGAATACTTTTTCCATTCTTTTTTCCCTGATGGAATGTCTATCCTTGATGTTAAGGTATATTTCTTGGGTAAAACAGGAGGATGGTTCCCATTTTAACATGTATTCTGTTAGTCTGTTTATTTTTATTAAGGAATTGAGACCATTGATTCCAAGAGATAACAATTATCAGTATTTGTTGATCCCTGTTATTTACATACTGTGGTGTTAGTTTTGCTTGTGAGTGTGTATTTCCCCTCTTTTGATCTGGGATTATTTATTCCTTGTGTCTTCATGGCTATGTAAAAATTCTTCAGGTTGGGATATTCCTTCTAGTAAAATATATATATATATATGTATATGTGTACATATGTATATATATGTATATATATGTCTCAATATACTATGTGCAATATATTATGCTATATATTATATAGTCTCATAATTTGTATAATGTATTATAAATCATACATATATGGATTTGACATATAATATAATTATGTAATATATTGCACAATATATATATATAGTGCAGTATATATAATATACATTGCACAAGGAGGAAAATTCTAGATTATATAAATAAGTAGAGAGAGAGAGAGAGAGAGAGAGAGAGAAATATATTTTTTTCCTTGGATATGATTAATCACTTCAGGTTGGAATTTTCCTTCTAGTACAATATATATGATATGATTTGCCATGATATGATATATAGAAATATATGTCCATCTATTTTGATTGAATGTTTTGCTAGGGATAGTTGTCTCACCTGGCATCTGTTGTCTACAGGAGTTTATACAATATCTCTCCAGGTCTTTCTCTTAGAGTCCCCATTGAGAAGTCAGATGTGATTCTAAGTAAGTCAGTCCGATTAAAGCTTGTTATTATACATGCCTTAATCTTTTGCCCTTACATCTTTTAATATTCTTTAATATTCCTTGTTCTGTATGTTTAGTGTTTTAATTATTATGTGCCAAAGTGATTTTTTTCTGGACCAGTTTTATTCATGTTCTGAATACTTGTAATTTGATGGATATCTCCTTCTTTAGGTTAAGAAAATATTCTTCTGTGATTTCTATGCCTGTGACCTTAGTTTGTTCTTCTTCTTCTATCCCTGAACAAATTAGATTAGTCCTTTTCACAATGTCCCAGATTTTCTAGATGCTTTGTGCCAGGAGATTTTTAGATTTATTATTTTCTCTGGGTGACATAGTCATTTCTTCTATTGTATGTTTAATGGCTGAGAGTCTTTCTTCCATCTCTTATATTCTGTTGGTGAGGTTTGCCTTTGAGGTTTCTGTTCCTAAATTTTTCACTGTTTCCATTTTCTGTTTCCACTTTCAGGTGTTGAACTGTTTTATTCATTTCCTTCCACTGTTTTCTTGTGTTTTTATAGATTTCTTTAAGGGATTTATTCACTTTCTCTTAAAGACCTGTATCATATCTCTAAAGCCTAATTTAAGCTCTTTCTCTGTGTTTCAGCTACATTCCTGTTCCCAGGGCATGTTGTGGTAGTGGCTAAACTTTAGTGGAGATATTAAATTAGCTATACATTAATTAATTAAGTAAGTAATACCTAATATTAAAGAGATCAATGTACTAGTTGCCATTGGTTGTGTTTTTGTGTGAATGTCTAGGCTTCTGGGTTTGGGAAGAATGTAATACTAGGTCCTCATATCTGGTCTCATCTTTATTGACTGGTAGGTTTTTGTTTGTTTGCTTGCTTACTTGCTTGCATGCTTGTTTTTGTTGTTCTTGTTGTTGTTGTTGTTGTTGTTTGGGGTGGGTCCCATTGATTTCTTTTACCATCTCTGGTTCTTAAGTGTGCTGGCTGCATGTGTTCTCACAGAACATTCTTCTTGGATTATGGTAGATTTGGTCATTGGTGGTTCCTAATAAATTGTGTTTCTAGGTATTACAAACTAATACTTAGTAATGGAGATGGGCTGGAAAAGGAATTTGAGAAGGTCAAAAGGAGAGAAGGAAATCCTGACCTTTAAATAGTCTTAGTCCCCTGGGAATGTGGGCAGTGAGTGAGAAAATGCTCCAGAGGTAGTTTGCTACAGAGCTGTGAATGATACTGGGGGATTAGATTTGAAGGGTGAAGATCTGCAGTTAAACTACCTGCTTCCCTGGTTAGAGTGCCCTGTGAGTTCTCAAGTTAAGACTGCTGGCTTTGAGAGCTGAGATTAAAACAATGAATGAGGGAAGTAAAGATCTGTGTGGTCTACTGGAGATGGGGGCAGGTGGTCTGCTGCAGATGAGACTGAGGACTGTATTTGGATGAGTGTAGGGAAAACGAAGATCTTCATTTAGCCTACTTCACTGGCCTGAGGGTGCCCAGGGAGAGCCTATCTGCTCTCATTTTCTTCCTCTTTCATTTTATCTTTTCCTTATCTTACCCATCTATATATTATCCTACAACCTCATATCATCTCTCAATTGTAATTTTTTCTTCTTCCTATTTCTGGATTTTAGGTTGATAGATGCATTTCTCCCAAAGAAGCATTCTTAAATAATTTCATATCTTTTTAAATATGACTGTAGAAAATAGTGACAATTACTAAATTTCCTTTAATAGAGAGATCTCACGTCTGTTTATCTTTCCCAGTAGCTCGGAGACACTGGAGAATGATCTCTAGGTCTCTGAATTTTTAATTGATGTCCTTATGTTCCGCTAATTTGCATGACCAGATCATGTTTCCTTATGTTTCTCTAATTTGTTGTAGCAACAAATCGTGACTGTTTTAGAAGTTTTTGTAAATTCTGTGGAATGGTGCCCATTCAATTATGTAACCATATTCCTGAAATCACTGTATAATATGCTCTTTTATATCTCATTTTTCCGTCATCTAATCTCCCTTGCAATCATATGACCTACTTTGCAGCCACTTTTTTTAGTATAGTATGCAAAGAAATTTTATATTGCCAGCATAATAATGAGTGGATATACTTCTCTGAGATAGCGTCACCTCAGCTAGGCTCATAAAACGTGATCTATGAAGCTTGAGTGATAATTTACTAATTTTGTGGGAAATCTTAAGTATCACATATATCAGAAACCTGGCATTAGCTTCATCCTTTCGTTCTATGATTAATGCTGTGTATACAGTAGAGAATAATCAGAAGCTATGGAGAAATTATTTTTATAGGAATTGAGTAATGGGGACTTTCTTGAACAGGACATCTGCTCCCTAAGCAGACTTGCCTCGACAGCCACATTCAGTCAAAGTCACCTCATGCAAAGGATCAGAGCAACGGAAATCAGGGAAATTAAGAGACTCATAGGACAGACGATCTCTCAGATTCTCAGTCTGCTGACTAAGGGTTTCTCTCCTGTGATGTGCTTTAATGAGTCCAGCAATAGCAATTCTCTCCCATTCTCCCTGTCCTTCTCCCTCTCCTTTTCTAACTCACCTTAAATTGGCCATTGACTCATAGGGTTTTTTTTTTTTTGCTTATATTGAAATATTCAATAAAGATAAACTTCACTTATGAAAACTATGTTTTCCTATGCTTCTCTGACCTACTGACTTCTATAGTTTAACTGTATTAACTACAACCCTGTATCCTTCATGGCAATTCCTGGGGAAACTTATTTAAAATTCAGATAAAGATTCAAAACATATCATGGATAAGATTTAAATACTAGCTATCCAATGCTAATGTTTTATTTTATAAGAAGAAATTAGTACATACACAAACATATTTTGACATATACAAATAACTCAACCAGTGGATTTGAATACAAATCTACCTTGGTTTTAGTTAAACTCTCAAAATTAACATTCCTGGGCTCTTCATTGGCCACTGGACCCGATATTTATTCCTAGGGAAGAGACATTAAGATTGATGAATTTGGAAGAGGTACAGATATGTCTTAGCTACGGTTTCTACTGCTGTGAAGAGACATCATGACCATGGCAACTCTTTTAAAGGAAAACATTTAATTGTGGTTGACCTAATTCAGAGATATGGTCCACTATTGTCATGATGGAGAGCATTGCAGACATGGTACTGCAGGGGTGGTGGAGAGTTCCACAGGCACCGGAAGAGACAGTGAGCCACTCGGTCTGGGTTGAGTTTCTGAAACCGCAAAGCTTACTCCCAGTGGCCTACTTCCGCCAACAAGACCACACCTCTAATAATGATGCTCCCTTTGAGCTTATAGTGGTTATCTTTATTCAAACCACCACAAGACCCTACTGAATTCACTGTCAGAGTTCATCCTTTGGGAAGTAACCCCTGCACGACTGAGCCTTTCATCCAGCTCTCTGGAAATGCGGGCTAGAATAGGCCTATTCCGAGGTGGTTATTAGAAAACACACTTTGCACTTTCTGAAACCTGGCTCAGCAACTATATATCATTTTATCCTTCTTTACCCCCTCCCAGTGTTCCTTCAATGAAGACAATGCTATTTATAAAACAAAAAAAGGAAGTTCAAATTCATGATGTTTTCATTCTTACAGTACACTCAGTTGAGGAACCGGATGCTTTAGCATCGACTTTTGGACTGAAGATTTACTCTCTAGTTTAGGGAAGATGCTAAATTATTTGTTTAAAGCTGCTTTGTAGGCCAGTGCACACATTTTTTTGAGCTTGAGCAGGAGAACGCTTTCCCCATTCCATTTAAACCACAAATACGCTTTTGAGACCACACAGGCCTAAAGGATACACTTCTTCCCAAATACATCCCTAAGGCAAACACTGTAATTAATTCTTTGGGGACAAAGTGGAGAGGAAATACTCCTGGGACCATTTTCACGCAAACCTCCAGCTTTTGTGCACAAGGTGAACTGTGCTCAGCTCAGAGTCTCAATTACTCCTGCCTTTCCCCTTGATGCCAGCCTGGGTCACAAGGCTGGTAATCAAATCTTCCCAGAATCCTTCTGTAACAGAGAAAATAAAGTACAAGGGACTTCAATTCTTTTTTAATGAGAAAGCTTTCTCAAACTTGACAAAACAGTACTGTATGACCACTTGATATTCGTCTTTATGAAGTAAATTTATTCCCAATCAATTCCCTCTGTTCACAGGTAGATTTAGCTTTTCATTAAGATTTGTTAGGATAGTGATATTCGGTGTTTGCTGAGTCTCTCAGTCAGACACTGAATTTATTGCTCCCTTTCATCTTCTTTCAAGGCTGCTCAGCTTCGGCAAACAAATTTTAAAAAGTCATTTTTTTTTTTTTTGCTGGAAGAAAGATGTTGACTCCCTGTTAAAATTCTGATTACATAGCGCACCCCTTAAATGTAAATTTTAGAAATACATACAGTTGCCAAAATGTCTCTTTCTCATTTAATCCGATTAAAGCATTCTTTTAAAAAGCGTTAATTTTTTTTTCCTCTCAGATCTCTTTGACAGTCCAAGAGCTACTCTCTCCAACGGGTTAGGTAGTTGAGCAAATGTTTGGCAAAGCAGTTTTATCTGAAGAACGAAGAATGTCTTCCTCCACTCCCTTCTCAAACATTCTTAAAACATGGAGAGACACAAAAATTGAATCACAGCATTAGATTTTCCGTATGGAGGCAATGACACTTGTTTATTGTTAACCCCAATTAGGCATATAATAGTCTGTTTAATTCCCTACAACTAAATTACCATGGTCCTGGTATTCAGTTCCCTTTCGTCAGCCCATGTACTTTTGTTATTAACCTACAACACAGTTAGTGTGGTTGTGTGGTTTTCTTCCATATTGCTCAGCAGCTACAAATGCACTCCCATAACAGTGTCTGGCTGTGGCACCCCTTAGGACTTATGGCTAAAATTGATTGCAGGTCAATAGTCTTTTTGTCTGAAAGGTCCACATAGCCTCCCATTATCACTAGCTAAAATTCTTTTGTCTTGGGCTGGAGAGATGGCTCAGTGGTTAAGAGCACTGACCGCTCTTCCAGAGGTCCTGAGTTCAAATCCCAGCAACCACATAGAGGCTCACAATCTTCTGTAATGGGATCTGATGACCTCTTCTGGTGTCTCTGAAGCTATCTACAGTATGCTTACATATAGTAAATAAATCTTTTAAAAAATTTTTGGTCTTAATCTTGCTTGATGTAACTACAGGGGAATATTCCCATCAAAACTTAGCAACCACATAAGAACAATACTCTACTGCAGAGTTCACGATTGCTACTGAGTTGGACAAGATGGTGATTCTGGGTGCTGATCTGGAGATCAATGGGGGGAAAGTACTGGACATCTGGAAAGGACAGGCCAAATCTCCGGTGGGGTGCAGTGGGCATGAGAGATGCTCTCGGAGACTGGCAGTGAGGACGGCACTGCGGCTACAGTCCAGCTGTTGGTGCTAAGACAGCTGTTTTGGGGGCTCAGGAGGAGCCTTCTTTTAGGCTTTTTGAAATGTGTGAGATGGCCCTGTCAGCCGTCGATGAGATGAAGACTTACAGCTGCTGTCAGGAGCATATTAATGCCTCTGCAGTCTGTGGTGGCTTAGGAGTTTCCACCAGGGTTCCACATAAATTTTGACTAAGACATAAAGGGATAAGCAGTCTTCTGGGATGAAGGAGATGAGGGCCTTAAGTTAGAGAGAAACTGGAGCAAAGTACAAAGAACCGGATACCTGTACTCATTATTACAGTCTCTCGGGATGACATCCAATATGGAGATAGTTACCTAATCTAGAAGTATTCCCGTCACCCAGCATTTCTCAGTAGCTGCACCAGAATGCTTTTGGTTAGTAATTCTTCACTGTAAGCTATTGCCCTGATCACTCATTATAAGTTAAGTATCATTTCTGCCTCCACCACTAGATTAAAAGCTATTTATTCAGTGCTGAAAATCAACAATATTTTTAGATATAACCAAGCATCCTATAGAGTAAGTTCACCTCCAACAAGACCCCACTAGATTAAAGCGTCATCTTGCTACTTTTTCTATGAGTTTATCCAAGATTTGCTGTGTTTATTCATGTAGGGGAACCAGTTTTAAATATTTCTATTTTTACTTTGATAAATAAAGTGTGCTAAATTATTTAAAAATAATTTCAGATGGTAAGACTCTATTGTGAAAAAACTAAATGCTTTGATTACAGGGCACAGAAAGCAATCTTGAGAGGACCAGGATATTCTCCCCCTGTAGGCCAGTTTTCATAGTGCTAGAAGGAGCTATGTAGCCTGCTAAGGATGAAAAGACATAAACAGCCTTCCTCAGAAAATTACCTGAAAAAGCAATTGTGAGTGATCAGCAGACATCTTCTACATTAATATTAAGCCACTCAAAACTCAGATAGCCTCACGGAAGAAGAGGCAGAACAAACCCACACAAGCCAAAGTACAAGAAGAGGGCTAAGAGATGCTCTCTTCTGGCCATAACATGACTCTTTCACTCATAAATTGACAGCAACGGTGGTTACCTGCAAAAGATCATTCAAAGAAAATAGTTATAAATTTCAGCATGAATGGTGGAGGGTCTACCCAGGTCTGTTTCTAGCTGACAAGGTGCTAGGAGTTGTAGCTGCTAAGAGACAGTCACATATCTTCGGGGGGTGGTGACCTTTGGAAGGTTGTTGACCCAGCAGTGGCTAGATCTCCCTGCACCAGTGAGTGGGAACAGCAGAGGATGGTTATGAAGGTTGTTAAGAAATGTTGTAGACATGTATGACATTTTCAAAGAAAAAATGAATATATCATAAACATAGTATCTCTCTAGGTATGGGAAGATGTTTTGGACAGTAAGAGTGTAAGCCCGGGGACCTCAACTTGAAGTTCCAGAACCCATGTACAAAGTCTAGCATGGGGATATGGATACCTTAACTCCAGTCATGGGGAGGACAAAGACAAGAGAATTCCTGGGGTTTGCTGCCTGCTATCCTAGTTCTGGGTTCTGTACCGGACTATGTCTCTGTGGAATAAGGCAAACCTGATAGATCAGAACACTCTTGTCAGAATAAGCACACAGGTGTATGTACACAAACACACATACATGTGCTAACACCATACAAAAACCCATATCTACACACTAAGTTACTTTTGCATTCAAATAGGATAGCCGAAGAGAATAAAACTTTTGTTTAAATATACTGATTTCAAAACTATTTGGAAATAAAAATCAAGCATTCTATGGAATTAATAACCATATTTATAGAGTTATAAACAAATGATTTGTATGTTTCTAGCACAGCATGGTTTTCAAAGGAGCATCTATCTTTCCTATTTTAATTTTGGACTTTCAGGGGCCATTGTACCACAACTATAATCTTTATTATAAAAAAGAGAGTCTAAATAACTGACCTAAAAACATAGAGCCGCATTCATGGTACAGAAATCGAACTAGATATTTGGTTTCAAATCCATGTAGCTTACAAAAAATGTGATGTCTCTACTAAGGAAGTTTAAGCTTTCAGCAAAATTTTACTGTTACTAGGATTAAAAAAAAACACTGAGAAAAAAGAAGCCACTGTCTCTGAACTCAAGAACCTGAGTAAATAAACTTTGCTGGTTTTGTTCTTAAAGTGGTATGCAATTTTTTTTTAAAAGAACAGTTCAATTTCAATTTTTTTATCCTATCAAAACTGGTGTTTGCTCCCATGCCATGCTCTCAGAGCACATTGTTTTCATTTTCTTTCTTTCTTTCTTTTTTCTTCTTCCCAGGAGGAAATGGGATCATCCCTTTGACAGACATCGAAATATCATCAGTCAACATAAGCTTCATTTAATCTTCTTACCTAGAAGATGTAGGATTAGGGGCGGGCAGATGTGGCATGACAGGAGGACTGGGATACAATCTCCAAACAATTGCAGACAACCCAGCCACTGTGCAGTCAACCTACTTGCATGTGAACTTTACGCATGTCCTAAGATAGCAAGAAAAAATGGGTTTGAGACCTTAATCTGCTTCCTGATTCCTGATCATAGACTGGTCACTCACATCGCTCTCTTCTCCTTCACTCTCTCATCTATGAACCAAGATGAAGCTTTATATCTCCAAATATTACCATGGAGACCAACAATAACAAAGGTTAGGATGTAATCAACATTTGAAAGTGCACATTGCTGTTTGCTGTGCTTTGTAAATATAGCTAACTTCATGACCAGACTTCCCCACTTACACACCCCTTATGAATATAATAATTTCTAATAACCTAGTTCTCTCTTCTAACTTGAATGATTATATGTAGTATTTCTGCTAAGCAATACCTGTGTTAACGATGATGGTCTTGAGCACTTGTCTTTACCTGTGAACTCCTTTCCATTGTGTATTAAAATGCAAATGTTTATTAAAATAATTAATGACATTCTTTTTCAACTCACTTTTAAAGAGTGTTTGTCAGTGTTATGACAAATTTCAACTTAAAAGAAAATAAGCAAAATAAGGCTGGAAAAAGGCATGATTCAGTGGAAGTGCTAACCCATAAACATGAGACCTTGAGTTTGAGACCCAGCACTCTTTAAAAAAAAAAAAGCCAGACAAACTGGTGTATGCTTATAATCCCAGTTCTGGGGAGGCAGAAATCAGAGTTCCCTGTGGAAATGCTGGGAACCATGGACCAGCCAATGTATTCTGTCAGTGAGTTCCAGTCTAGAAAGAAAATCTGATACCTAAGCTATATCCTGTACCTGTTTATAACTGTGCTCATACATTTATATACAACAACACACATGGGCAGTAGCATACCACACACATATGCATACATACAGAATACATACATACATATATACATACATACATACATACATACTTATATACTTATAGTCAAGCAACATAATTTGTGGAAAAAAAACCAAAAATCAAAATGTGTTTTAAAACAAACAGCATGTTTACACAGGCCAGAAACAAAAGAATTCCAGGATCATTAAATTAGTGAAGACATCAGAAATGAGGAGTACTGTGTTGGCTAGGCGAGTGCTGGTTGTCAACAAGGTTGTGTTAAGAAGCACCTAGTAGATTTCAAAAACACACTTCAGTTATGTGGGAAAAAGTCCCCATGAAAGGATAGATACGCTACCCCAAAAGGTGAGGCCAAGACTGATAGGAGAGCCAACAAGACAATGTCAGCTGACGCAGTCATTGAACTTTTTGCTGCCAAAGCACCAAAATAGGAGCTTTTCCCTTCTGCTGTTCCCTCCCTGTCATGGTGAACTGACACCTGTGAGCCCAAATAATCCCCTCTCACTTGAGTCATTTCTAACAAATATCTGGCACAGCCATGGAAATGCTAACACAAGTAAAAGGGACATCTTCCTGGAATATAAATGATCTTAGAGAAATAATGGAATCTGGTGATTATGTGAATATACGCTATATTCTCTTCTGTTATGTCCCAAATAGAATCAAGTACATTACACAGTTTTAGGGAAAAAAATACTTTAGTATTATTATATGGTATGTATTAGTTATCTTCCTGGTGAGTACAACCTACTTCTAAATTGAACTGCTTGAAATCATAAACTTAAGTAGTTCATGATGTCTGTTCGCTAGGAGCCAGGGTACTCCATAGCTGGGCACTGTTGAAGATTGATCACAGAGTTGTCTTCTGTATGCTGGTGGGGCTTCAGACCCTTGATTTTTTTATATAGATTAAGAGAACATTTAAGTTTCAATCATGAGCCTATTCATGGCTACCTTTGCTGGCTCTTCTCGATGTAATTGTCTTGGACTGTCAACTCTTCTTCAGGACCATAGCTCACAGCTCCCTGAAAAAGTGAGCCAGAGAAACTGGGAGAAAGTATTCTCAAGATGGCCAACCAGATATTTTGGTGATTCAACCATTAGAGGTGACAGTCCACAATTTTTGCCATATTCTTCCCACTTAAAAAAAATCCTTAAAAATTCTAACAGAACACACGTAAAGGGAAAAGGTATCCAAGGCTGTTTATACCAGGAACAGGATCATTGAAGACTATCTGAGAGGCCAGAGCACAGAGAGCCACAGGAAGTGAGCAGAAAGGAGAACCTGAAAGTACTGGGGAAGTCGGACAAATTAGGCCTGTGCTTTCTGGCCGTGTTCCCAACATGGGTCATAGAGCAGGAGAATACAAATTATTTTTGAGTGAAACATTTCCCCCTGGTTTCCCAATGCCCTGTTTAGAAGCACAGCATTTTTATTTTAAGACAGATTCTGCGAGATCAACGGCTCTGTAGCAGCCAAGGCTAATGAGCAAACACCAGGACCGTGTTTCCACAAGTGCCACCTCTCTCGTAATCTTTTTCTTTAAGATTCCCCTGGAGGTCTGCGTTTATGTCCTTCGGGTAAAAGGATGTGTAGTTGTTCACTGCAGAAAGATGGGGTCCCGCTGGAGAAAACCGTCTACAAGATAGTATTTATTCTCTTCTCTGCTTATTCTAAAAGGAAGAGAAACTAAAATAGAGGGAGCTTCTGAACACAGCATGAATAGGGAGCTTGTAACTGTCGTGTTACTTTTAGTTTAAGGGTAAGCCTTCCATATTATTCCAGTAGACCCTTTGAAACCGCTGCCGCCTAGGCAGAGGAAGCAGCATTATTTCAGAATGACTACTTCTCAATCGAGCACTGTATCTAAGTTAATTAAAATGCCTATGTTGTTTTCTTTCTCCAGCCTTAACAGCTTCAAGGGGAAAAGGCAGA
The DNA here is from genome assembly GCF_011064425.1 of Rattus rattus. NCBI lineage: Eukaryota > Metazoa > Chordata > Mammalia > Rodentia > Muridae > Rattus > Rattus rattus. The sequence goes on from NC_046165.1 coordinate 43,706,505, forward strand.
CAATTCAACTGCCAAGGGGACAAAGGGAAACTCAAACAAAGTGACGAAGAAATCATGGTCTGAATGCAATCACCACAAGTTGCAGTCACCCTTCAAGTTGCATTTTCTTTTTATTGGATCTTTATTTTCAACTTGTTCCATCTTTGTTTGTAGCTTCCTGATGATCCACTGTCCATTTCCATCTGGGTTTCGATGACTCTATTATTATCAACTACAAGGTTTGGCTGTTCCCTCACTCTCCTGAAGTCACTGGGCGGCTGCTGTGAGCTTTGCAAGGTCTGAGGAGAGATGAGTTTTTCCTGCTGCCTCAGCCACCTGTTTCGGCACAGTACCAAGTCCTGCTAAGCTACAGTCAGAACACCCTGCTATTAACATGCTCCGTCCTTGTATCCAGGAGTCTTTTTAGTGTGCTGCTAGTCTCCTGCTTTAAAATTCTTTGGAGGGAGAGTAACTCATTCAGGGACAAGTAATTTCACATGAATCCATTAACCTTATGGCAGAAGACCACGGACCACTGTACCTCCGAAGGAAGTATTATCTTCTCTCCCTTTATCTCTCAGCACAACTAACCAGAATTTATTGGGAATGAAAGCATGATTACACCATCCACTTCAGACAGGTCCAAAACTTGCTTTTAGGACTAAGATATAGTTTTTATTTGTAATTTAGTTTTATGTTGTGGTTTCTCGAGGCTAGAGCCTGGTGATCTACTTAAACTAGATGTTGCTGGTATTTTGCAGATCTAGTTAACATTTAACCCAGTTGATTTTAATGGAATCGATGTATTACTCATAATAATTGAATGCACTTCATCTAGCTAGCTGAATCTGTAGGAGGGAAATCTAAGTTTTCATAGAAAAAAATTGACCTCAAAATTACAGTATTAATATGTTGGTGTAATATATGACATATACATGTATTACATATGTGTGTGACATGCAGAAACAGCATCATGAAAGGCTCATCCTCTCCTTCCTTTACTCAAGCCCGTCAGATTTACTTCACAATTTCTCTGAAATGTGGCGAAGTGACAGAGCAGAGATATTCTAAAGGGATTCTATCTAAAAGAAGTGGCCAACTGTTAGAGGTGCTTGATAAGCAAAGGCTGTAGGATGACACTGAAACTTTGCATTATATGTTTGGATTTACATTAAGATCTGCGATTAAAACAAAAATGTAGTGGAGAATAGCTTGTTACAGAGAAGACAAGTTTAGATTTTGAGGCACATGTGTAACTGCCAAGAGAAATATAGAGTCATTTTTAAATTTTAGAACATTCTTGGTTATGAGCAAAAATAAGATCCCACCAGGATATTCAGGAAAAACTGAGACAAAATGATGTCAATAGAATGCCAGGAAACTGTCTCAAAGTGGTAAAATAGCAAGGAAACTGAGTAGATGTTGCGATAACCTACAGATATTTTCTTTGTCTGTTTTCTCCACACTTAGCATTCCTATCCTAAGAAGAGAAGTATGACGAAGCCTTTAAAAGGTCCTATTAGAGCCTAAACCAGGGAGTTATATTGTCATGTGAACCAGACATCTTAGCTAATGTAGATCCAAAAGCAGATTAAAGAATGGATGGAACAAGGAAGACAGCTGGAGTAAGTCAATAAATATGAGAAGAGAACCCAGGTATCTTCCAGATTATGTACGTTCAAAGAGCAAGGCACGTGTTAACTATAGAGACCCTAACATGTCCAGGTAAAGATATATCAGCATACTTTGTGGGGTTCATTTGGTCTATGTGTAGATTGAAAGGAAAAAGTTTAAAATTGCTCCCTAGACAAAAGTTGAAGCCAAAAGCAGGCCCTGGAACTGCCTGTTCCAGAAACTAGCTAATCACAGAAAGAGTAATTGCACCAGCTGGTTCAGCCACTTTGTTCCAGAAACTAGCTAACCATAATAGCAGCTGACCATAATAACAACTGACCATAGTAGCAGGAACTGGTTCACCATAAAGTTAGATTAAAATCTTAAAGAACAATCATGAGAAACAGGAGGTTCTCCCTTGTGATTCAGTATGGTTTTTCCTTTAAATATCCTTTTTCGCAACTATTTGCGGTAGAACTCCTCTAGCCCTGCTGGGGATACGAGTCTCTACCCCAGTGCACTGGTTTCTGTCGTCCCTATCAATAAACCTCTTGATGGGTGCAACAAAATCGGTCTCTCGTGAGTTCTTGGGGAGTTGCATCATCCTGAGACTTGAGTGAGGGTCTCCCCGCTCCAGGGGTCTTTCAGGATCAATTTATCATAATAAAGAAAAGGAACAAAAGTAGATTCTCTCCCTTCAAGAAAGATCTGGATAGTCAGCATAACACATAAAAAGTATTAGAAATTGTTGTCATAATCAAAACAACCCTGAGATTTCACCTCACACCAGTGAGAATGGCTAAGATCAAAAACTCAGGTGACAGCAAATGCTGGCGAGGATGCGGAGAAAGAGGAACACTCCTCCATTGTTGGTGGGATTGCAGACTGGTACAACCATTCTGGAAATCAGTCTGGAGGTTCCTCAGAAAATTGGACATTGAACTACCTGAGGACCCAGCTATACCCCTCTTGGGCATATACCCAAAAGATGCCCCAACATAAAACAAAGACACGTGCTCCACTATGTTCATAGCAGCCTTATTTATAATAGCCAAAAGCTGGAAAGAACCCAGATGCCCTTCAACAGAGGAATGGATACAGAAAATGTGGTACATCTACACAATGGAATATTACTCAGCTATCAAAAACAATGACTTTATGAAATTCATAGGCAAATGGATGGAAGTGGAAAATATCATCCTGAATGAGGTAACCCAATCACAGAAAAACACACATGGCATGCACTCATTGATAAGTGGCTATTAGCCCAAATTGAATTGCCCTAGATGCACAGAACACGTGAAACTCAAGAAGGATGACCAAAATGCAAGTGCTTCACTCCTTCTTTAAAAGGGTAACAACAATACCCTTGGGAGGGAATAGGGAGGCAAAGTTTAGAACAGAGACAGAAGGAATACCCATTCAGAGCCTGCCGCACATGTGGCCCATACATATACAGCCACCCAATTAGATAAGATGGATGAAGCAAAGAAGTGCAGGCTTTCAGGAACCGGATGTAGATCTCTCCTGAGAGACACAGCCAGAATACAGCAAATACAGAGGCGAATGCCAGCAGCAAACCACTGAACTGAGAACGGAACCCCCGTTGAAGGAATCAGAGAAAGGACTGGAAGAGCTTGAAGGGGCTTGAGACCCCTTATGAACAACAATGCCAACCAACCAGAGCTTCCGGGGACTAAGCCACTACCCAAAGACTATACATGGACTGACCCTGGGCTCCAACCTCATAGGTAGCAATGAATAGCCTAGTAAGAGCACCAGTGGAAGGGGAAAGCCCTTGGTCCTGCCAAGACTGAATCTCCAGTGAATGTGATTGTTGGGGGTGGGGTGGTAATGGGGGGAGGATGGGGAGGGGAAGCCCATATAGAAGGAGAGGGAGAGGGGTTAGGGGGATGTTGGCCTGGAAACCAGGAAGGGGAATAACAATCGAAATGTAAATAAGAAATACTCAAGTTAATAAAGATAAAAAAAAAAAGAAATTTTGTCAGCCATTGTACATGTACAGTTCTGGGAAAACAAAATCGTTATCCTGAAGAAATCTACTTAACAGTGGTTGTATGGATGGAGTTATCATTTAATCATAGAAATCTTTGATATTTCAGCCATCAACAAAACTTTAAACTATAAGTATTAAGAGGGGAGTCAATAGGTATTTTCTATGAATGTGAAAAATGTTTTTATTTTAATAAACAAAAACATTGATGTTGTTTAATTCTATAGCACTGGATACACTTGGACAGGCCTCAGTTAATTCTTGGAAGATTCTTCACAGGACAAATATAAATCAATTTTCTGAAATGGTTATCAGCATTCAGTACTGGTAAGTACTAAGTGCTGAGCAAATTACATGATCCTCATAGGCAATTTCTTATTTCTGTTTTAATCTTATTGAAAATAGGTTTTTTTCCTCCACAATTCTGTTTTTTATTAAAGTGGGTATTTCTTAATTACATTTCAAATGTTATTCCTTTTACCGGTTTCCTATCCATCAGCCCCTAACCCCTTCCTCTCCCCTTCTATAAGGGTGTTCCCCTCCCCATGCACCCCTCCCTTACAGCCCCCCAACAATCCCCTACACTGGGAGTCCAACCTTGGCAGGACCAAGGGCTTCCCCTTCCACTGGTGCCCCAGCAAGGCCATCCTTTGCTACATACACAGTTGGAGTCTAGGGTCAGTCCATATATAGTCTTTGGGTAGTGAGTGGTTTAGTCCCTGGAAGCTCTGGTTGGTTGGCATTGTTGTTCTTCTGGGGTTGCAAGCCCCTTCAGTTCTTTCAGCTCTTTCTCTAATTCCTCCAAAGGGGGTCCCGTTCTCAGTTCAGTGATTTACTGCTAGCATTCACCTCTGTATTTGACGTGTTCTGGCTGTGTCTCTCAGGAGAGCTCTATATCTGGTCCCTTTCAGCATGCACTTCTTAGCTTCATCCATCTTATCTAGTTTTGGTGGCTGTATATATATGAGCCTCATGTGGGGAAGGCTCTGAAAGGCCATTCCTAAACTCTAAACTTTGCCTCTTTATCCCCTTGTATTGATATTTTTTCCCCTTTTTTTGGGGGGGGGTTGTCTTTTTTTTTTATTTACTTGAGTATTTCTTATATTCATTTCGAATGTTATTCCCTTTCCCGGTTTCAGGCAAACATCCCCTCCCCTCCCCTTCTTTATGGGTGTTCCCCTCCCCATCCTCCCCATTGCCGCCCTCCCCCAACAATCTAGTTCACTGGGGGTTCAGTCTTAGTAGGACCCAGGGCTTCCCTTTTAAAGAAGGAGTGAAGCATCCACATTTTGGTTATCCTTCTTGAGTTTCATATGGTCTGTGCATTGTGTCTTGGGTAATTCAAACACTTTGGCTAATATACACTTATCAGTGATTTCCCACACATTCTGATTATGGTAGCTCCTGCCCCAATTCCTAAATCCTCTTCACCTTCCCTCTCATCTACTTCCACAACCTTTTTTTTTCTTTTTAGAAAACAAGCAGACATCTATTAAAATAATAAAAATATAGATGATATAAAACAAAAGGAAATAAGGATAGGACAAAATAGAAAAAGTAAATCACAAAAACCACATATAGATATAGAGATTGACATGTTCTCACACTTAGCAATTAACCTAAGAACACAAAGACACAAGACAGAAAGCGATAACATACACAGAGACCTATACAGTTAGAGGGAGGAGGAAGAGGAGAAGAAGACTGAGGAGACAGAGATAGAGAAAAACAAAACAAAACCAAAAATCCATACAAAAGTGATAACATTATAAGACAAATAACTACAGAAGAGTCCATTGAATTTGTGTTTTGTGTTGCCCATCTATTGCTGGGTATGGGGCCTAACCTTTAAGAGTTTATTGAATCCAAGTGAGAATCCATCAGAGAAAACTAATTTTTTTTCTCATTTTTGTGTGGATATCAATTGGGGGTAGTTTCTGGGTTAGGGAGGAAGGCATACATCCACTTCTGTCAATTTTAGAAGCCTGTCTGGCACAGACTTGTGTAAGCCCTCTGCAGGCTGCAATAGTCTCTCCGGGGTCATCTGTGCATCAACCATACTGTATTTAGAAAGCTTAGCTTCCTTCCTTGATGTCCACCATCCCCTCTGGCTCTCACATTTTGCCTTCACTTCTCTGCATGGTTCCTTCAAATCTGAGAGAAAAGATTTGATGGAGACTTCTAGTTTAGGGCCGAGTGTTCCAAGGTCTCTCACTCTCTCCATGCTGTCTGGCTGTGGGTCTATGTATTTGTTCCATCTGCTATAGTAGCAAGCTTATGTGATGAGAGCTGAGCAAGGCACTGCTCCATGAATATAGCCGAATGTCATTTAGAATATTTTTATTGCTATGTTCCTTTCGCAGAACTGTAGTATTTGTTTTTCCCTTCAGTTCCTCCCTTCATAGTCTCAGATTCATGTAGGGTATGGGTTCCATCTCATGAAGTGGGCTTTAAATCCAATCCAATGTTGGATGGTCAGTCCTACAGCTTTGTGACACTATTGCAATAACACATTTTGCAGGCAGGACCCCATTGTAGAAAAAAGGGTTTGCAGTTGAGTTGGTGTTTCCCTTTCTCCTTTGGTAGTATGAAGAGGACCTTCAAGTACCAAGAACTATAGCCAGTAGGAGTGAAGGCTGTATATTAGCACCAGCTCAACTTCTCCATGTTCAATGAGTTGTGCAGGTGTTATCTTCTGCAGTAGGGCCTTACTGTCTGTTTATGGAGATGAACTGACAGTCTTGTAAATAGTATAAGTTGTTTGGGGGTTCCCATGGGCTCCTTTGGCCAACAGCTCGATTAGATATAACCCATTTCCAGCACTGAAGGCTTCATTAGTGATGAGATGTTCAGTTAGAGCTCCCTCTCCCCATTATTTGGCAATTTCACTTAGATTGGCCTCTTACATATATATGTTTTAGGAATCTTCTGCAATCTCTCATATTTGATGAATGAAAATGTATTAATGTTGGAGATTTCTAATCTTTTCTGTTTTATTCAACATATGACTGCTGACTATCTACTTAAAACATCTTTAAATATGAACACAAAATGAATTAACTCATTCAAGGAATGTTTTTAAAATCAACTCAGTGTAGTCTGGAATTGCATCCTGGTCTCAGATGAAACCGTGTGATCAGCAAATAACATAGACTTACTGCGAAGGAAATACTCACAAGCATTTCTCTTAATGAGGGTCTGGAGAAATAGCTGAGGAGGGACCTTAATGGGAGGTATTCCATCTTGAAAGATTAACATATAAACAGGTACTAAACCAAACAAACCACGGATATTTTAGCCATAAAATGAAAGGAAAGAAAAATATATTCTAAATCTATATTAAAAATAATGCCATGTCGCTGTGTAGAACTCCAGTGAGGGTTGTGGAATGAATCTTTAATGGTATCATTTATGCTTGTCCCAGTGCACTATGTTCACAATGAGAACAACCTACAAATCTTGATGTACCATTTTATTTGCGCCGAGAACTGGCCACCATCTCACAGAGCAGCCACTGTAAATTAGAAATATTTTCCGTTTGGTTTGAGCTTTGAGCACAATACATTTGGAAATTTATGAAGTTGCATGAAAGCATACAAAAGCATTTTTGAAGCAGTTTAGCCCCATGGCTTTCTTTTGGCCTTGACAGCCTGACAGAGAGGAACCGGATTCGTTAAGTGTGCAACTGTTTGATGCTGAGGCTCAGAATAATTCTACATAGGTTCTGTCTTCCGCTCCTCACTGAGTAGCTGGCAATCACCCCTAAAGGCTTCGGTGAATCTCTACCCAAGACCAGGAAACATCCTAAGAAAGAGTCGCTCTCACGGTGTGAACATGCTGAGAGATGTTCTCATCCCCCTGTTGCTGCTTAATGTTTAAGGTAAGAGAAAACCCATCTGAAGCATGATAATACACATTATAGCAATTTTATAGGGATTTCAGGCATGAGAAACTGCTGAATCACAGTTTTCACCACAAATTTCACTTTTATAAGAATATGTGTTTTTCAAAAAGTAATAAACATCTCGATTTTGTTTAAAATTTAGCAAAATAGATATTTCTTGCCTCTAATTCTATTTTGGGGGAAAATGAAGAAAAAAATAAGAAAAAGAAATGCTACTATGCCCGGTGAAGTTGGACTTAAATACATAGGAAAATAATTTTAAAGATTGGTATTAATTTGGTCAACTAAATGATCTTTGGGTTTATAGTTGTTTTAAATCAAATCTAGATGCTACTCAACTTAGAGAGGTTCTATGTCCAAATAAAACCATATAAATTGAAACAATCACAGGCTTAATGCACAGTTAGTTCTTCTACACTCCCAACCCTCAGAGCTGAATTGCAGGACACTGAACAGCATGCACTGCTTTCCTTTGTCATTGTGGAGTTGAGGTTGATTAGAAACTTGCTCGAATTGCAAAAGGATATGTCGTTCCACCATCATCTGTGGCAAAGACTTAAATTTAATGTACCTTTTCCAGTGAATGTATGCTGCTTCTGACCTAAGTACATGGAAAAATTATAGGTTGAACCATTAGGGGACTCTCTGTAACAATTTTGGCAGTCCTGCTAGGACATTTCCTATCTGACTGATGAGAATCAAAGAGCTAGCTTCCCAAGATAGTAGTACACTATGGAAGAATATTAATCAAAGTTTGCTTTCACACAATTAACTCTGAAACATATATACAACATCATATGTTGTGGAGGAAGAGCTAAGTAGACTAATGCCTTGAGTTCTTATTAAAAAAAACTTCATTTCAAACAAATAATTAGATAACCGAGGAGCATAAAAACTTATTGTCAATAAATATAGTTCTAAATAATTAAAAGCCAGGGTTAGAAAACAGAAAAAGGGCAAACCATTAGCAGATAATTTCCCCATTTTGAAGGAATTTGTTTCTAAATATAAATACTTCTAATTTGAGAATGAGGGAGGAATTATACTCAAAAACATAAATTGAATTTAAAAGTAAATTCAAACGTTTTCACAATACATAAACAAAACTCATTTTTCACAAGCAAAATAAAGGAGTATTCACCAAAAATAACTCAAAAAGTAGTTTCTTTAACTCACGAAGTGAGATGCATTTAAGTGGGATATAAAATATCATATCTAATATTAAAAATGTTAAGAGATTCAGAGCATGCCACACTGAAACATCTCACTCTAGCATGAGTTTTTTTGAGCTGAAAGCAACTGAGAATCTGACCCATCCCTCTTCTGCCCAAATGGTAGACAAGAATTCCTCGTATGGTGATGTTTTCTGACTTCTTTCCTATGTGGAAGAGGTGGTAGCCTTTTACATCTGAAGAGATAATATCTGAGATGGGCCTGCACAGACATATACAAGAAAACATTACTAAGGGAGCTGAGGTTTTCCCTTGCTCCTGCCAGATCTATATATTTCTCTCCCTCCAGCTTTCCACCATGGAAAGCCTAAAACCCTTCTCTTTTTCATGTCCCCTCCCTACAAATATAGCATCATTCATTACGATAACCTAGAAGCCCACATTCCCACCACTTCTTTTGTGTTCCATATCATCTTTATCCCTTGTGCCTGCCCATTGTATGTATTACCGTTCTCTGTAAATCTGTGATTGGTCAGCTAAATTTCCAATAGTATAGCTGGGAAACTTAGAAATGTGGAAATAAAATAAAGCATTTTTCTTACCATACAACATTTTTGAGGAATCTGATAACTTCTGGTTATACTTTATGCTCAGGGAACATCAAGGATGAGAGGGCAGAAAGAATGTAAATACTAGAGGACCAGGGAATTTACTCTGAAATAGTGTCCTTTATATATGATAGGGAAGCTATAGCCATGGAATCTCAAAAACATGCTCGCTCAAATAAGGTCTTCATAATAACATCACTAGTTGTCATGTAAATATGGATGGAAAATTCTCAGAAGTCTATGCTCCACAATTAAGAACTAAAGAGTAGAGCAGGGACTGAAGAAAAGCTCATCCAGAGACTGCCCCACTGGGGATCCATCCTATATGCTGCCACCAAACCCAGTCACTATTGCTGATGCCAAGAAGTGCCTGCTATCAGGAGCCTGATATGGGTGTCTCCTGAGAGGCTCTGCCAGAGACCTACTGGTACAGATGAGGATGCTTGCAGCTAACCATTGGACTGAACAAGGGAACCCCAACAGAGGAGTTAAAGAAAAGACTGAAAGAGCTGATGGGGTTTGCAACACCATAGGAAGAACAACAGTATCAACCAACCAGACACCACCAGAGCTCCCAGGGACTAAACCACCAATCAATGAGTACATGTGGAGGAACCCATGACCAGGGGAGACATTGTCAGGCATCGCTAGGAGAATCCTTTGGTCCTGTGAAGGCTCATTTTCCCCATGTAGGGTAGTGCCAAGGCATTGAGGTTGGAGTGGGTAGGTGAGAGTGGGTGCTTCTTCATAGAAGCAGGAGGAGGAGAGAGGGTATGGGAGAGGAGGAAAAGGCGATAACATTTGAAATGTACATAGATAAAATATTCTAGAAAAATAAAATTTAAAAAAGAACTATAGGTAATAACTGATTGTTGAAAGAGAAGGAATTAGTATTAACCAATTCTAAGTGGTCACTTGCTTAAAAATATGCATATGAGCAATATTAGACTCAGAAGTGTGTGTGTGTGTGTGTGTGTGTGTGTCTGTGTGTGTGTGTCTGAATGTATATGTATGTGCATGTGTGTGTGTGTCTGTGTGTGCGTCTGTGTGTCTGTGTCTATGTATATGGCTGTGTGTCTGTGTCTGTGCCTGTCTGTGTTTGTGTGTCTGTGTACATGGGATGCAGGTATGTGTATGTATTAATAATTATAACAGAGAAAGAGGTCATGAGTTTGAAGGAGGGGGACAAGGCAGGAGTATGAAGAGAGAAGAAGAGGACAAAATGATGTGAATAGATTACACATTTAGGAAATTGTAAAAATGTTAAAAATATTCAAATTTTAACAACTTTTGAATGTGAGTATAGGCCTGTTTTACATTATACATCACATGAAACAGAAGCTGACAAAGCAAGCCATGTTTGGATATGTCTTAAATGTTCTTATCCTAAAGTATTGTAGAGATTTCCCATTTGTAAACAAGCCTATGTTCAAAGCACACCACCACTAAGTCATACAAGTATTCATAATTGTCTAGAATTTTTTTAAAGAATTATGAAAGTTACTAAGTTTATTATTCTATTCTAAATTAGTAGATTGTTTAAAAATAAAAGGCTAGGTAATTTCTTTTCTAATCAGTGAATAAACACAGAAGAAACTGTTAAGGGGAAGGAAGGAGATTATTTTAGTGAATTTAATGAATTTTCAGATATATAAATATGTGTGTGTATATATATAATGTGTAAGTTTCAAAAATTAGTAAATTTAATTATTTTCTACTAATACAACCTTATTTAATATTTTAATATCAGTCTTTCTTCTGATTACACTTAAAATATGCCATACATGCGGTAATAATTTTTTGAATCAGTTTCCATATGTAGTCTATACTTCAAAAATTATGAGTAGCCTAGGTCAGCTTTGAATCCTGTGAACTTCCAACTTCTCATTTTGCTGAGTTGTGCTACCATGCCAAGTTCACATATCCAAAACCTCATCATTGAATTAGACCATCTATTGCCCAAAGACACCAATTAGCTTTAATAATGACTAAGTGATTCCGGGGAAATTGGGATCCCCTCTTGGGGTTCACAGTATTATTAATAAAAGCATTTAAGAGTGAAATCAAATGGAAGCTTGAGGAAAATTTGATTAGAGTTTTAAAAGAAAATCCTAAGGTAGTAAAGCTAGAAAACTCAGAAACAGCCCAGAAGAGAAAAATATGCAACAACAGGGTGGAAAATGCCATAAATATCAGCCACGTAGTGAACAAGAAATTACATCATAGAGAGGGCAGCTTAGACAAAGAATAAGGAAGTCCAGAGTGCCCAAGGAAAGCATACCGAGATTCTGACCATCATTCCAGAGAAAAAGACAGAAGAAAAAGAGGAAGAGTCATGCTTTCCTAAGTCAGAAGAGCAGCCAGACCAAACTGCCCCTTGGCAGTTGAAAGAGATTGTGCTGGGGTAAAAAAAAAAAATTGGAATGGAGAAGTATATTATTTCATTATAGGGATAATTAATACTCCTACCTTTTCAGGATAGCTTTTGTTGAGTCTACCTTCCCAGGGAGCACCTAAGGTTAATGACCTTCTCACCTGGATTAACTTTCAAAGAAATGCAAAACGACAAGTCTCCACAAAGAGGTAGGCTCCATTCCTTTGGCTGGGAGGTAACAGCTTTCATTTAATGGGTCTTTAATACTACTCTAATATGCAGACTATTAATTTTCCAATCAAGCTATTTAAACTTCTACTAAAATAAAAATTTTAACTAAAATACAGCAGTAAATATAATACTTCATAAAGCACATAGGCACTTGAAGGCTATGGTAGACACCATCTCAGATGTTTCTATTGACCCAGCTACATCATTCCACCATCCTTCACTTTTCTGCACAAACTGAATCCAGAAACTTACTTGTGCTAGGTCCAATACAACCAAGGCAACAGACTGGCACCTCTGACCATGGCTTTGTAATGCCTATGCTTCCATCTCCCTTGCTTTGCCCACTCCTTTGCAACCTTGCTGTGGAGAAAGCCAGATGTCATGTCATAGGGTTCACCATGGAAAGGCTCAAACGACAAGGCCTGCCTAGCGGCCGCAGAGAATTCACAAACCAATGATAGACACTTGAATCAACACAGAAGTAGATCTTTTTCCTGGTGTGCCTGATAATGACATTAGCTCATAGCACTTTTTTCTAAACCCTATACACAGACACTTCACTACACAGATAGATAACACATAAATATTCATAAAATATTATTTAGGGCCATGTGTCTGGGGGTGACTTGTTATGCAGCAACACACAAACGTATCCTCTTTAAATATGAGCTTTCCATCTGAGAACAATAAGTTGTGTGTTCCAAGTGAGAAATACCAGTGTAAAATACTTTGTACAGGTAACACCTGGCTAAAAGCATAATCAGAGCTGGTGTAAGAAGAAGAGCAAAAGTCAAGGGGAGCTTTGGAACTAAGGCAAAAATGTGAATAATGGGAATCCCCTTGCTTTGCTTTCATGATGGAGATAAAGTAGCAGAATCTTCTGGTAAACCTATAGGCTGAGGATCCCTAGGGAATCCATAATGTCTGATCATAGTTACTCCTAGATTTTAACTGGCTATGTGGTTTCTCAATGTGCAGGAATTCCCTCAAGTTATAAACATTTTACCAATGACCTTGATATGGCTCTAATTCCAGCACTATCAAGTTTATCATTTTATTGTCTTAATTTAGTAAAATTGCAAGCAAATGCTAATGAGCTATTTGTTTTTTTATTGCCGTACTAAACCAAGCTCTTTTAATAATTTTGACACTATGTGGCAATTATTTCTATTTTTTAACCACACAGAATCATTTTACTAATTAAGTGATATTTTAATATCACATGACGACAGGTTTTAAGAAAAAAAATAGCACTGAATAACTAAAACAGTGGGTAAATTAATACTTTTAGAAGACAATTCAAAACAAAATAAAACAACAACAGAAAAACAACAAAACAAAACAAAAACCTCACATAATCTAAACCACAGATGTAGTGGTCCCCTGACTAGAATCTCTTCTCTCAAAAGACTAGGACACTTTTAAAACGAGTGTTAGGACTATGAGATGGCTAAGTGGGTAAATGTCCCACACCACCAAATCTGACAACAGGATTTGAGTCAACAGTTCCCTCATGGAAGGAGGAGACAAATAACTCCTACAAGGTGTCCTCTGTCCTATAAAGACATACTTAGGCACACGGATACCCTGGCACATTTATTTACCTGCCTGTCCTCCAAATCAATAAATAAATATAAAACATTAGTGGAATATATTTTACAAGCATTGTTGTTTCTTCTGCCATTCCTTGTTATCGATCAAAGTTCAATAGCAAATGACAACAGGGAAAGGGGGAGGAGGGTCAGTGGCATCCCTAACAGTTCTAAAATTCACATTGCTTCCCAGTCCAGGCAGCCTGTTCTGCATATGAGGCTGTGCCTCCAGTAGTTTGCTGTGCTTTATCTCATGCACAAAAACTTTATAATATAATCTTTCCCTTGGGAAGAAGGGAGTGGAAGGTGTGTTTAATTCATATGCCGACTCTCAACTATTGATCATGTCTGTGTTAAGGAATCAGGAAGAACAAAGGCTGGAAAACTATTAATAATGATTGCTCTCAGGAGGAGGGTGGAGAATACACAGAGCATTTCTACTCAGTTTTCATCGATACCGTGTGTGTGTGCACGCACGCACGCGCGCGCCCGTGCGCTATGCAGTCATGAATGTGGCAGTGATTCAAGCACAATGAATAGATCATCTGTTGTTGCTTATGTGCTGAGACAAAGAAGAACTAGAATGGTTTTTAATGGCCAGAATAACGTCTACCTTTTCTTGTTTCAGTGTGGGCCTTTTTCTTGGATTCTAATATCTATTTCAGACATGGGAAATGTGTATTACACTCAGAAATGTCTTCATTCATGAATCATTAATGATGGCCATAAATGGGAGGGGGAATATTAAATGGAAATAAGCTGAATTAAGAGATGAACAAAAGATTTGTTTCAAGTTGGTAACTCCATTTCCCCTTTTGGCAGGCCCTTAATATGAGTTGAGTATATACCTATGCATAATATATAAAAGACAATGGTAAAAACACAGTGGACACCAAGAATTTTCTAATATTTAAGAAAAAAGTCTTGCCTTAACTATCTCTCTCCTATTATGTTACAAATTTCCTGAATAATATGATGACCCTTAAATCTTTCTACTCAAACTCCTTTGCTCCAGTTCTGTGTTGTGCTATTAGCTGGACCAAGGTTGTATGAGAGCTATTAATACCCAAGTCCGTCAGATCTAGAGAAGTAGCTATTAATTCTAATGGGGTCTGTATTAGTACCAACTCAAAGGCGTCTTTCAGATAGAACTAATGGGCTGGAGCCCTCTGCTTTTGAAGAACAAGCCTATGTTCTCAACATTTCCTTAGAATTCTTCAAATGCCATTTTCTTCAAAGCTCATATTGAGTACAAAAAAAAAAAAGGTTGAAAAAAATAGTTAATACAGACAATCCTCTCGAAATTCACCAAATCCTTGCTGTTTTAAACCTCAAGTTAATTAAATGTCTGCTACCATAAGGTCTAGGCATTTTTCTCATAATATTTCCCTTCATGATTTCATACCTTATTAGTTTTTTACGGGTAACTTTGTACTGACTCTTGGTGAATGTCAACAAAATATTTGAGTCATAGGGTTTATATAAGTGAGGTTTTCTCAGTTCTTATTGTTAACATTGTTACCTTGGTTGGATAAGGAAACATATGGCATTGGGGGAGCTTACCTTTTGGTTCATCTGTGTTTATAGAGAGGATTACTAGGAAGGTGGGAAGATCCACCTGAATGTGGCTGAGCCCTTGACTAAAGAAAACGGGGAAAGGGGAAAGCCAGCCAAGTATGGGAACCTGCCCCCCCATCTCTTGTCCAGTTATATCCAGATGTGGAAAACAGCCTCCGATTCCTTCTGCCACCATTTTTTTCGTCCCATGAAAGTTCATATCCTCAAAGTGTGAACCAAGATAAGCCACTCTTCCCATGACTGGCGTTTTGCTGAATATTTGATCATAGAAACAAGAAAAGTAGCCAGCGCAATAATATCCTATAATGTTCTCAGCACAACATGAATAAGCAGCAGCAACAAAAACACAGAAACATACGCACATACACACATACACACACCTCAAAAATAAATTTCCACACTCACCACTAATCTCCAGGGTCTGGACCCTCAAGTCACCCATCAGCATTAATGGGGATCGGAAATTTGGCATGGTGTGGTAACATTCCAGCAGAGGCCTCCAGCGTGGTGCCTTCTCCTCTCAAGACAATAACACTTTCCTTTCCATTTTCGAGCAATAATAAGGATAGTGATTAAGATCCAAATCTCAGAATAAAGAGGAAAAAAATCTTCTCAGAAAGATAAAATGGCAAAGATTTCAGAGAGAAAAATGCGTGATATTTGCCTGTGCCGTGTCAATCTCTCGAGCTGGGTCAAGAGACACATAGACAGTCTTCATGTGATTAAAAAGGACACTTCCCCACTCTTACAAACCCATAATTTAGAAGGCAGAATTCCTCAGGACTCAAAAGGATATCTCCTTCTAATAAGAAAACAATTCACATAGATTACTAAGAACTTTATATAATGAGAAACTAAGTGTTGAAGTGCTTCAAGTCACTGTTGATTAAGTATCAGAAATTACAGGGAACATTTGAAATTATAATAATTGAATGGCATTTACATATTGAATTTTATTTTTCTCTTGAAAATTTCAGAAAGTTAAATCTTCCTTGGGAGTTAGAGAGCAACTTATTCAGCCAAAACACTGACTTGTGACTCTTTGTCACCATGACTACATTTTCATGTAGTTTGACAATGATAGTATAGATACAAAGTTGTACAAATAGAAGGATGATATGCAGTTTTCTTCATGCAGTTTCTCCCTTTCTATGCCACCTGGTTCTATGCTGATGGCTGTCATCACTGTGAGGCAGTTTCTCTTGACTACTCTCCACAATATGCTCCCTAGCCTTGACTTACATCATACTTCCTGTGTCCTCTGATTGGTTCACATTCCTCTCAGATTTCTACCACTTCCCAGCTACTTCCAATAACAAGGCCATACAAGTCATTCTTCATTCTCTCACTTTTTCCTAATGATTTTTAAAATATCAACATTTTCATTTGATTTACCTGATCTATATACCCTTTCATATAATCTATGTAAGATTAAATTCACAAATCTATGTAATTTAAACAAGTGCAGTTATGATGCCTATGTGGCAGAAATAGAATGATAATAATAATAATAATAATTAACTAAAAATGCCCTATAGTCAGACAATGTTGGCAAACCTTTTTAATACTGGCACTCAGGATGCAGAAGCAGACAGTCTGGTCTACAAAGCAAGTTCCAGGACAGCCAGGGTAGCTAGGGCTGTTCCACAAAACCCTGTCTCAAAACCAACAAACAAAGAATATCCTGAAGCTGGAGTAAAAGCAGGTTTTCCTTAAAGCTATGTTTAATAATGACTAAGAATTTACTTTTCTTGCTAAAAATGCGTTTAACCCTTTAAGGACAATATGTGACAAAATATATAGTGATTTAAAAGCTTGTTCTGGAATTCTATTTATTCTGATGTTTTACAATAATGACTATTATAGTTAAATAAAATTTGCCTCACAAGGATTATCAGAGTTTGGTGTATGGCATGAAAACCAAACTGGCCAGATACTTCTGGCTACCCATTATCTGCCAGCAGGATTTGTGAGTGTTTTTCAACTTCTCTGTGCCTTAGTTTCGTAGGAGAATGATTAGCGGACCATATTTCATGCAGCTGTGGTACATAGATGAATCAGAGACTGTAAGTGCTAAGACTAGATGCTGGTGTTAGGGAAAGGCTTTATCAATTCAGCAATCACTGTGTTTCCAGTCAGGGACCTCTTATATCACACTGCATACCTCTGACTGCAAACAAACCATAATGCTGGGAAATACCCCACAATAAAAACATCTTAAGTTTTATGCTAACTCTGATTCCTTGCCCATCATCATTCTTATAAATTTCTGCCTAGTTGCTACTATGTAAAGGTTTGTAGCTCTATAGTTTATTTATATAGTGTTTGGATTAAGCAATTTGTGGATGCCAAACATCATTTTATCAATTGAGTAGCAACAAAATTATTATTTAACTACTAAAATAGAGGTTTCCAAATACCATAAACTGGGGCAAGCTAAAAACATCTGCTCCTTCATCTAATGTCATGACAAACTTCCTGCATTGTCAATTTTCCCTAATACTTGTTTTATTTGAATATTGGGCTGAAAATATGGCTCTATATGTAAAGATTCTTCACAAAGCCCTAGAACTGACATGACAAAAGCAGAGAGAACCAATTCCCTCAAGTTATCCTCTGACATCTACAAGTATGCCATGGTGTGTGCCTTACACACATTCTCTCTCTCTCTCTCTCTCTCTCTCTCTCTCTCTCTCTCTCTCTCTCTCTCTCTCTCTCCCTCTGTGTTTGTGTGTGTGTATTTTGTGTCTGTGTCTACTCTCTTCATCTCTCTCTCTGTGTCTCTCACTCTGTCTCTCTGTCTCTGTGTGTGTCTAAATGAATAAGGTAAAAACTCACACATTTAAAAATATTTTTCCATGTTATATGTGCCAAATAGGAATAACTTTCATTCGTAGCTAGTTGTTCCCTGTGTCTGCTTTTAGCCATTTTCATTACAGTATCAAATTCAAGTTGACAATCTTAATAAACAGTAAACCTCAAGAAGCTAGTATTCTGACTCCATTCATTTGTATGCTAAGTTCTCCAGGAACTCTCCACTTGAATCATCACTGCAGTATCACAATGTTCAAGCAGAGTTCTCAGTGGGAATGGGAGAGCTGCCTCTGTCATTTTTCTCAGCCCCTCCCTTTGCATTGTTAGGGTATTCTTCAATTTCATCAGTTAATTAAAACTAATTAGGCTAGAAATACAGACCTGAATGACAAAACCAGGAAAGAAATATAGCATGATCCATCTCACCATGCCAAGAACCAAGAGAGACATTGCCAAGAAGTCATCAGCTTCTTCATTTGGAGCTTTTTTAATATGAATCAAGTTACACAAAGATCAGTTAGGGATGCTTATGTGTATGTGAAGACATTTAAAGATGTGTAAGCTCCAGTAACTCTCTTAATGCTCTGCCCATGGAATGTTCTGGATGTGACATTTCTGCATTGGAGGCCATTCCTTGAGCTTTTCTCTCAAACACTGTCTTTGGGGAACTTGTCATGAGAATTGACAGCCCTATTTTGGAGACATGTCCTTTCAAGGATTATAATACTTCATTTCCACTCCTCAGAGGCCAAAGTTGACATAAGCAGTATACAAGCTGGCGTAGCAATATGTTATCCCCTTAATCCACGCAACTGACAAAAGCAATGACATGAACGGCTCTTAATATGTCCTCCTGGCCACATATGAGTCTGTAGAACCCTGAATTTGGGGTTGGCATCAGTGCCAATTAATTATTCTGTTATCTTATAGTTTGAATTCATTTGATATTTTCCAAATTATATCATTTGGCTTCCTTCCTCCCTTATCATGAGATTTGAATGTTAGTCCATTGATTGGAAGATGCACAGTGAATTGAGTCTGAAAGGACATCGATGGTCAGAAAACATGAAACCTAAAAATAATTCAGGAGATGAGAAGAATAATTACACTTAAAATAACTATACTTTATGAACCCCTCTCTGATCTCTATGTGCTGTGTCTCTATCTTTGTCTCTCTCTCTCTCTCTCTCTCTCTCTCTGTCTGTCTCTCTCTCCCCCCCACCGTGTGTGTGTGTGTGTGTGTGTGTGTGTGTATGTGTGTCTGCTGTGTGGTGTGTGAGTTAAGTTGTACTAATAGGTTAACTATCTGCAAACAGAAGTTATCATATATCATACACATTAAGAAGCAAATCTTTATAGAATAATTTACAGCATGAAGCTAAGGTAAATAAAACACATGTTTTGTTTCTGAAAGTACTTTTGGAAGTGAAGACTTTTAGCATCTAAGCAATAAAGACTCTCCAAGGAAAAGAATGAAAAAAGTCATTATAAGCACCTGTTGTTTCTGACGAGCTAGGACAAAACCTTCTTGAGGGGCTGTTATGAAGAATAAGCCTGAAACCCCCAAACAATCTATTCGACTGGTAGAATTGCTTGATTTTTTTTTCCACATCTGACTTTTCAAATTCAATCAATTTCCAGCCAGCTTTTCTACTTTGCCATCTGTTTCTAAAGCAAAGCTTAACAGGAGTCTGTGGAGGACGGAGTTTGTTTTGTTTCTTTCAATCTAAGACTTAGTGAATCATGCGTAGGCTAAATTCCAGGTTGAGTGGATCATCAAAGCCCAGCGTTCTACGCACATGTTGTCTT
Organism: Rattus rattus; assembly: GCF_011064425.1. Lineage (NCBI taxonomy): Eukaryota > Metazoa > Chordata > Mammalia > Rodentia > Muridae > Rattus > Rattus rattus. The sequence goes on from NC_046165.1 coordinate 43,726,194, forward strand.
AAGAACAGAGTAGTGCGTGTCGTCTATCTCGTTGAGTTGCTTTGAACCACAGAAATAGATTTACTATACTAACAAGGTTCCAAAGCGCACCCACAGGAGGGCTTCCTATGAGAAGAAGCAGTGAACGGGCATTTCCACACTGCTTATCTCCTCCAAGAACACAGTTCATTGCTGTACAAACTCAGGTATTTTGAACCTCTTGACTATGAATCACATAGTTTTTATTGTAAGTACATTTTACATTTTTATGCAGGCTAGTCTGGCACCTGGTGTCACATAAGCACAGACAAACCACACACGGAGCAGTCTCAGTCACCAGAAAGCTACTAGGTATTCAAAAATCTGCCTTTGTAGAGTTTAAAACTTAAGTGTCACATCACAACACACTTCCACACAAACGGTAATTCCTTCACTCCCTCCATGGGTGAAAGGTGCATTTGCTGTTAAAATCTTGCTGGAGAAACTGTCATGAAAACGCTGCAGAGGTAAAGATAGAAGATAGCTCATACCACTAACGCCATACTTAACAGCGGGTGCTAGAATAGCAATGGGCTCACCTGAAAATTAATACACGAGGAGTGATTGATATGTACAAAAACATTCAATAAATATTAGTTGTTATTAAAGACTAAATTTATCTTGTGGTTTGTGGTTAAAAGAAGCAGAAAGCAATGAGTAAATTTTGTATTCTAGAACTACTATTCATGTAAATAAGTTCCGTATCTGAGGAAAATCGGGGCCATACTGTAACACATGCAGAATCATGACAGGGACATGGTGGCCTTCTGCTGTTCACTCGGAGTGTTTATTCTATTCCAGCACAGGCTGCAGCAGGTTCCTTTGTGTGCAGTTCTGAGCTGAGTGAGGAAGGAAAGCCTGGAGAGAGAGAAGAAAAAGCGAGCTTGAAGACAGACTTCTCTCCAAGAAACCTTTGCAGACCCCTGTAACTCAGACGATTACTGTCCTAAGCTATTGAATTTCACCCACCCTAAGCTATTTCCCTCTGGCTAAAGAGTCGGGATTTCTAGAATTGTGTTCTGAAATCTGCAATACAGATCGGTCATTCCCGAATGACCAATATTAATACATTTCTGATGGGTGGGATCTATCTTTTTTCTTTCTTGTTTTACTTTCCTCTGTGTTCATTGGGTCACACTTAGAACAATTTTGTACACATGAATTTAGACAGAATACTTTTGGGGTGTATATTCTCTCACAGAGCATCATGATGATGAAATTCATGTTTATTACTATGGCGTATCTCAATAGTTCATTTCACACCCGAGTAGTATTCCATTAAATTCATATAAAACAGTTTCATAGTTCATCCACCAGCTGATAGGCAGTTGACTTACTTCCAAGTTGTAGGCACTAGCAATAATTCTATTGTGAACATTTGCAAACATGTCTTTATAGGAAGATAGTCTAATAGTCCATAATTTCTTCTGGATAAATACATTGGATATTAACGGAGTCAGCTAATTATACAAGATCAACTTAAAACTTCCACAAGCTCTGTTCTGTGCTGGCTGTAACATTTGCACGCTAAGAAACAGTGAAACAGTCCAGCTTCATTCCACGATTAACAGTTTAAACAAGAGGAGAGGGTTTATATGTTTAAAGGGTATTATAGAAAAATGCATAGAGATTTAAATGGAAAAACAGGTTTAAAAGCTTATAACGCCTAATTTTAAGACTTGTTGTAAATGGTATAAAACCAACACCATATATTGGAGGAATGAGAGTTATATAAATTAATAGAACAAAACATAAAGTATAGAGCTAAACCCAACTGCCTTACTCCAATTGGTGCTTCTACAGAAATGCAAAGGAGAATCAGTACAGAAAATTGTTCATTTCAATTGAGTTACACACACACACACACACACAGAGAGAGAGAGAGAGAGAGAGAGAGAGAGAGAGAGAGAGAGAGAGGATATATGACGAGGAAAAAAGTTAACTTTGACAGAATGCATAGAGGTGTTGTTTCTCGAAAATAAATTAGAATAAACCCACAACTAAAATTATAACATTTTAGGAGAAAGTCTTTTGGACCATGGATTAGATGAATATTGCTTAGACGTGATATACAAATCATAACCTATAAAGGGAAGTGACAAACTGGATAGCATCAAATGTATTGGTCTGTATACGTGTATTTCTTCTTAAAGACAGTGAAAGCATAGGCCAAGACTACACTCTTGAAAAGGTCATTTCCAGTAACGAATTTTTACTGAGATATACATATGTGTATGATTAGACCTACTTCTCTGTGTGAATGTGTATCTGCACAGTGTATAGTGAGGTGTGTGGTAATAGGGGATGACCCGTGTTACTACCTGAGAACTGAAATAAAACTAAGATGAGACAGCAGGAAAAGTTCTGCATTTTGACTTCTGTCATTGTCGATTTCAATTGCTTTCAGACCTTATCCAGGAAGCCATGTCATTACTTCCCAAGCTTGGGAGAAATGTAGAGTCCTGGAACCCTGCCAGAACAGTTCTGACTACAACAGTCTCTCCAAGTACCTCAAATACATGTCCATAATTGTATAAACCTAGAATTCTTTTCTACACTGCGCTATTTCCAGTTTTCTCAGAGTACACATTGAGATTTCTTGTCTATTCCATAGCATGGAAAAATCAATGACAGCTTTACTTTTCAACTAGAAATTTTCACCCATGAAAATTTTTAATTTGTAAGAGAGTGTGTATGTTTTCAAGTGGGCCTCTCCCTCTTTGCTTTACAAAACACAGGTAAACAGAAATCAAAGGCCCACTTACCCATTAGATGACATTAGTGGGTGAGCCTTGCTTTCCCTGCAGGCTTGCCTTAACCTGGAGGTTTAGCTTTGGTTTTTTTGTTTTGTTTTAATTATTTTAGCTTCTCCTTTTACTTCAAAGCCATGGTTTTTCAGGTACATGGTTTGCCATAAATATTTATGTTTACCCACAAATGCTTTTTTTAATAGACCAAAAAATTTCCACCTTGGTTGTAGAGGATGGTTTCATTTTTACAGCAACTCTGCTCTGACACCTTAAAATACTATTTGAAAATTATCGAGATCTTCTGTAGACATGCTCTGGCATAAAACGGGTAGATTTGTCTACTCGATGCGGACCACTTTGGCTATCTTTAGTGGCAAACTTTTATAAAGCTTACATCCTAAATTAAAGTTGAAAACAACATTTTAATGGTGAATGAACCCTCTGCATACACCATTACTAGTAATAATGAATTAAAGAACGTAGGAATCTTATTTCTTTTTCCTTCAGATTGTTTAGAGCCATGCAAGCTTAAAAGCAGAAGGAGTTAAGGAAAAATTGAAATCAGAAATATCTTTAACTCTGGTTTGTATGAAATAGCAAAGCAAGCGGCAAACAGCTTCTGGTCTCTGTATGTGTGAAGCAGGATGCTGTGTAACTTGTACATAGAACCACCTACAGTCTGAGAGCTCATTGTGGATTGATATGATGGTTAATAAATAAATTTATTTTATTCACACTCAGGAAATTGTCTGGGATTGAAATTGGAATTACTGATATCTTATGGTTGAACAATCTTTATTCCTCAACAACAGGTAAGCATTGCATAAAACGTATTTTCATATGGCAAAAGTTAAAATATCAACTTAAGGATTTTTTTAAATAATCCCTAATGTGTTGACAATACAACTTGCAATTTAATATATTTATACACACAGTTTTATAGGGCCTTACATATTTTCTTATGGGTTATTAACTCCGAGAGGAAAATGGTTACTTATATTGAACTGGTCATCCCAAGAATTTTTCTTCTTCTATTTCAGGTTAACATTTGACATGGCTCAAATATAATGAGCTTTTGTGCCAAAGCCTGCAATTTAAAATGAATATATTTCTCATTTTGAAATATGAGCTATTGTGTGCCAAGTCCTAACTTTAAGATAAAAATATTTCTCACTGAAAGAGCAGTATAATATAAAGTTTGCTGAAATAATAAAAACCAAGTTTCTAAATGAAAAACAAATAATTAAAAAGTAGTGAGAAATGCTCCACCAACAGAACCGTAATAAAGACACAGCCATGGCTCACGCTGCCTGCTTAGAAATATCACAGCCTGACCTTTTCACAACTTGATTCGGGAAAGTTCTTTTTAAATAGATTTTGCATTGACACAATTCACTTCCATTTTAACCCATTGGTGTCATCTCAGTTTTTGCACCTACCTTCAGTCTCAATTTTACAAGATTTCTACAACCACTATAAATAAGAGGGGCTTGGGAAACAAGAAAGGGGGAATCAAATCTGTGCGGCAGCGAGCCTCTGCTTTAGTTTCTGTTGCTTTTTGCGGATTTAGGCAGTTTTGTCATTTTTTTTCCTTGTGCTATAGACCATGAAACAAAATCTTTAAAGTTCAAATGCACAAACTTGGCTCAAAAAAAAAAAAAAAAAAAAAAAAACAAATAAAGAACTGACTATCCTCAGAGACGGAATGCTAATTGGCGTCTCATAGCTTCAGTTTTCATCACATTCTGTTGGCACGCTTTCTTTTCAGAAAAAAGAAAGAAAGAAAAAGAAAACCAACGAGATATTAACTAAAGGGAAAAAGGAAGATAGAATACTAAGTAAGTTGGCTGGGGAGAGAAAAGTTCAAATCTTCTTTTCAGTATTAGTTCGCAGCCAAATGATTCCTTGGGTTTTCACATATTGGGAGAAAATTCTCTAAGGGTCTCTTGGATTTTTGCAAATCTTGCAAACAGAAGCACTGATGAGCTTTGTGCATGAGTCTCTTTTCAAGGATATTTGTATAGTGAATAGCCAGGGGACGTTGAGAAATGTTTTATTACAGAGAAGAAGGCAGTTTTGTTTACTGTCCAGGATGATAAAGATAATGTATCCCACTGGAGCCAAAATGTAAGCAGGCTTGCTTGTACCTTGTTAAAGATTGGCATTTTGTAAGCTTGGGGTTTTTCAGCTGAGACAGAAACACAAGCACAAAACCTGTACAGCCTTCATGCATATCCGTCCTGTATATCTATCTGTGGGGCCTGGAGAGCTTGGCAACCAGTAAGATCATGATGCTAATGTTGTGTGTTGTGACATGACTAATAAGGATTTTTGCCTTTGACCCAAGGGGTCTCATGTCTTCTATCACCATTCATAAGGCTCGCAAGCTAACCTGTCAGCTAGCAAGAAAAATGGAACCCCAGATTCTTCTCACTCTGTGATACTTATCATAACTTAGATCTAGAATATCCTTCCAAAGCACCCGTGTTGGACGTGTGGTCCCTGGTTTGTGGCTTTACTGGGAGATGGTAGAATAATAGCTAATAGAGGTGTTTGATATAAATAGGTCATGGGTGAATTTCCTTTCAAAGATATACTTTGTGTCTTTCTCTATCTCTTCATGGGTTGTGAAGCAATGTACCTTCTTGACTGCATTCTCCTATTGCCAAGACACATTGTTTTTCCTCAGGTTCAAAACAAAGGATACCGGTGACCTTCAACAAAAGTCTGAAACTGAGCCAAGGAAATTCCCCCTGCTCTAATTTGCTTCCTCCTCCTCCTCCTCCTCCCCCTCCTCCCCCTCCTTCTCCTCCTCCTACTCCTCCTCCTCTTCTTCCTCTTCCTCCACCTTCTCCTTCTTCTTCTTCTTCAAGTATTTCGTCATAATAACAGAGAACAATGTGACACAACCTCCCAGTTGTAGCACAGGTCTCTAGCCTCTACTGAAGAAGCGATTTACCTGCACTCCTATTTAAAATATATTTACCAAGGAGTGATCAAACTAAAGGTAGAGCCATACAATTTGTTTACTAGTTCTTCATATTCTATAACCTACATGCAGTATAACAATGAGATGTGTTAATGGCAAGGGAACTTTATTTTTAGTGAAATAATTGTGATATTCTTATCATTAATATACTTCCTTTGCTTTCTGCAGAAATATTAGTCTCTAGCAGAAGGGACTTGAGCTGGAAAATGAAAGAAAATGTGCCTAGGTAGGTTTCGCAGTAATTGATGGATCAGCAATGTCTCAGTGGGTAAGGTGCTTGCTGCCAATTCTGATGACCTGGGTTTGATCCCCAGAACTCGTATGGTGGAAGGAAAGAGATGATCTTCTTTGACCTTCGTAAACATACTATGGTATATGCCTGGACACACATACTACTTGGAGAAAAAAGTAAGTATTCATCTTTATAAGTATAGAATGTGAAGATCTAACCACGCCCTGCACTTGGGTTCATAGATGTATGCCGTTTGCCCCTGGCTGTACTAGTTGTCTCATGGATCTCAGCTGTTCGTAGCTCTCATTTCCCACAGTTGGTGATACATGATGACTTCTTTGGCTCTGCAATCAGGATACTATTTCTTATTCTGGAAAGGATGAACCAGGATTCAGCATACATACTATTAGGATTTCTTGTAACAACATTTTACTTAATTTTTTTAACAATGCACTAAGAAACAAGGAGGATTAACAAAATGAAGAAAAAGGCCAAAGAACATACGTAGAAAACGCAACTAACAATGACGAGAAGAGCTTTTGTTCAAAGGAAATTGTTTGTTATTTCAGAACTAAGCATGTATGTGTATACTCAAAATGATTAAAAGTTGATAAATTTTACCAATACTAGAAATGATGGTCAGATATTTAGAGAATATAAAGTATATAAGAAAATATTTTCTTCTTATGGTCCAACCTGACGAACCATATGTAGACATGGAGTGAAATCAGAGAGAGAGAGAGAGAGAGAGAGAGACAGAGAGAGAGAGAGAGAGAGAGAGAGAGAGAGAGACAGAGAGACAGAGAGACAGAGAGGGCAACAGCACCTAGATGCTCCATGAAGAGGTCTCTTTAAAGCCCTTAACTACTATTAAGCCAAATTTGCAAAAGAAAGTTGACATCTCACTTAAGTCTTTCTAAAAGCAAAGAGCATACAAGGGCAGCACACAGGTTTAAAACCAGGTTTCCCTGATTCCCAACCTTACATATTTGAATACACATGTGAGGAAATCAAGGATGGAGTTATAAGAACTTAATGAGAAGCTGTGTGTTCATAGCACATTATTAATTATATGATAAATGAATAGTTTCAGGATGCATAAATTGATGAGTTTGAGGTGTTGGAAAATTATCAGCTAAATTTGAACTCAATTTTACTTTAATACAGCATATATTTTACTAATTCAAAACCCCCACTATAAGATCGGACTGCTTTGGACACTCCCATCTGGCATCAGGGCAATCTTCCTGTCAGCACATTTCCCTCAGGTTTCATTTTCATTAGGCACGTTCATATGACAGTAGCTGGTTGATTTTTTATTAGAGCAGCTTGTTCCCAAGAAGTCTGTGCTTAAAGTGAGAGGTGCCTATCTGCAAGATGTTTACAGACATATCAAATGCCAGTGACCAAAGTCACAGTTAGCTTCTTCACCCGTCAAACTTCCTTCTAAAACCAGAATCTAATAGTTTCTTCTGTGGGTTTGTCTACCCTCAGACAATGAACGGTCATACTGAACTGCTCATCCCCAATTGTTATCTATATCTTTAAAAATGAATTTGAAAAGAGTATCTTTAAGGAATATTTTCCCAGTGGAAATTTGAAGTAACTTTTGACTTTAAAACCTTCCCAGACCCTGTAGGACTCAGAAAACATGCTGTAAAGAAGATAGCTTAAGTTCCTTGCCATTCTCTGTAGGTATTCAGGTACTCCCCTGAGCACCTCTGCCTGTAATACCTGAGGAGGTCTGAAGCCAGTTCAAAGGCAGAACAAATCCGAAGATGCAGATTAATTTAAAGGCAATGCTAATTGCCCTGGGGAAGGCGGAGCTCTAAAGTCCTGTCTTACCATCTCTGCCTTCTTACAATCTCTCAGAAAAGAGAGATTTGAAAATGGGCGCTGTCCTGCCTTCTACACACTTTCTGAACCAGTATGGCTACCAGGGTTAGGGAAGAGTTGAAAGAAACCCGAAATGGGATAAACAGACCATGTTTTGTTACAAAAGCCAATCTAGGATGGCCTACTGGACTATCCTTTATCCTTGAAATATGCAGTATCAATACAGGAAAAACACACACACACACACACACACACACACACACACACACACACACACACACACACACACTCCAGACTGAATCAGAATCACTGAAGATATGCAAGGCCAGGCTCATCCATCTGGAAAGACATGATCCCTATTCAGTGAACATGACACTATCTGTGCTGAGATTGTTTTCTTTTTACTTCATGAAATCTCATAGAAATTCTACTGACATAGAAATAATCAAAAAAAAAAGTAGACACCCAAATGTTTCAGTTATTGGTAGGAAGTTGTTTTACAGCCCCAGATATCTGTATGACATGAAGGAGAAAAGTTTCTACACAGAGCAATACTGAGCATCTAGAAGCTCGTTTAAGCTGGAGCAGAAGAATCAAGAGCATCCTTGGCTACAGAGCAAGTTCACACCAGCCTGGGCTGCATGAGCCACACTGTTCAAGTAAGAGAGATAGGGAGGGAAGGAAACCATCAAGCACAAGACAAAAGTTCTTTCAAATACCTATTTTTTTCTCTGAAAATAGGAAATAAAATCAGGATTTGTCTCCATGTAGTCATTGAAGTTCCTCCTAAGATTATTTCCCAACAGTGAAGCAAATCCGGTCTTTTCCTTCATGGAATTGTCAGACTTCAAGGAAAGAATAGACAAGATATACTAATATTCCCAACCCATCTACACATGCAGGACTGATCTTGAAGTACGACCTTTAGTGAATGTGTCACATCAATGTCTCAGCATTTGACCTATTATCTTGAAGCACAGCCCTTCTCCATCTTGTGAGTAATAGGGAAATGACAGGGCCTCCGTTGATCTAGACTGGAGACCAAAGGTTCCTGGATGACTGAGCAGAGTCACCATGGATGATTAACATCTCTGATATCTTGGTTCATCATAACCAGCTTTGTAGATGAAAGTTTGTATTTATGTTAGAAGTTTACACCACAAATTACAAGACACTGGGACTGCAGGCTGATGAACTTCTACAGAAGAGCCATTCTACGAAATAGAAATTAAATCTTGGATATTTGAGGACAGCTCGTTTCTTTTGCTGTTGAATAAAATTGGAGGTTGCAGAGGCTTTTGTGAGAACAGTCTTTGACTTTTACAGGAAAAAGGTTAAACGCTTTGTTTCTTTTCCTTCAACAGTTACTCTTTTAATAATTTTAGACTTTTCACGGGGATTTTCTTGAAAAGCTTTCATTTCCTTGATAGGTATGGAAATGTGCTCTTTTAAAAGGCAAAAATCTTCTCAGCATGCTTGTCTATACAAGAAAAACACACCCTCTCACTGAAGAACAAGGCAGCTCTCCTTGCGTAAGGGCAGAAAAACAGCATTGTGGAGAAAACAATGTGTCCCGGGAGGGATATTAACCTTGGTAATCTCGATAATGTAATGAGTATAGCATAAACATTGATGTAGTAGAATCTAGCAGCCCAGCAATTTCAACTGACCATGTTATTAGAGCCAGACTGGCTAGCCGTGTTGTCTTTATTGTTACTTCCATTGGTTGTGATTACAATAGTTGCATTTGGGAACATGCTGTCTGAGACATAACGAGATAAGCGTGTGAGATAAATCATTTCTCATCATCACAATTACCTTGGTATCTGTGCTTATTCTCATGCTACAAGTGAGGATGCAGATTATAAACAGGCCTTTTTAGAAGTTCAACTTCAGCAATGAAACTTCAGAAACAAAACTACTAGGATAAGAATGCATGCATAGTGCATTATACTAACTTGCTATAGTATAATATATAGCAACACACACATAAATAACATATATATGCTTAAAAAGTACATTTCACTGTATATGTATGTGTGCACATGTGCATATGCATGTTCACATAGATGGGATTATTTGAATCCCTTTAAAGAACTATTTGTGGTAAATTATTAAGAAAAGCAAAAATATTATTTGTTTCATATTTGTATAGACACTGGGTGAGATGCTGGAGATTACACTGGATAGTCAAGGCAGGAAGCAAGTACCTAAAGGTTCTACCTAACATGTCCCAAGGCTTCAGCCTAAGGACAAAGCTTTCAAATACTGGCTTGTGAGTTACAAGATCTCAGTGACAAGAGGAAAGGAGAGGCTATGAGGCCAGCCGACCTCCTGGAATATGCCAGCTTCAGAGTCCAAGTCAAGTCAAAATCTTGCTCCTACTATCTTCCTTATAATTCATTGAAATAAATTTAATTCCTTAATATTTCACTGCCCTCAATTGTAAAATGACATGATATAGCCTTATCACAAGAGTTTCATGAACATTATATAAACTAACAAGTCAAGGATTATGTGAAGAGTTTTGCAAATAATAATTGCTCGTAGAATCTTTGCTTCAAATATATGCATAGTTGGAATAAATTAATGACCTAAAATGACAACTATAGGCCAGCAGCTAATGAGTAGAAATGCAGAAATCCACAATCAAGCATTAGATGGAGCTCCCGGGAGTCTTGTGGAAGAGTTGGGGAAAGAATTGAGGAACTTGAAGAGGACAAGGATGCCACAAGACCGACAGAGTCAAATAACGTGGACCCTGAACAACCAACAAAGAGCAAGTAGGGTCTAGAAAGGCTCTCCACACATATGTAGCAGATATGCACCTTCATTTTTATGAAGTCTCTCAACAACTGGAGAAGTGACTGTACTAAGTCTGTTGCCTGCCTATGGATCCATTCCTCTAACTGGGCCCCCTTGTTTAACCTCAGATAAGATGTACCTAGTACTACAATGACCTGAGGGCCAGGGTTAGGGGGATGCCCAGGGTTTCCCCTCTTCTCTGAGGAAAAGAGGAGGGGAAAGTAGGAGGAAGACAGAGTACTGGAAAGAGAGGGGACATTATTATAATAATGTAAAGTGAATAAATAAATACATTTTAAATATTTGAGAACTATAAAAAGATATTAAAAAATCATTCAAGGTCTCATGACTATTAACAATGCAGGTATGTTCTCTGAAGTGCCCACTTTTAAACATTCTACCACAATAATTTTCTATAGGTTCTAACACTAACTGTATTGCTAGTCATCTAAGATGTGATCATTTGAGTAAAAGTGGCACTATAGTAAGTACACTGACAAAACATGTAAACAGAGATTCCTGGGAAAATAAGAATGTAAAAAATATTTTCATAACAATGTGCCCTTTGCTATTTCAAACAGGCTCCAGTCTCCAAAACAGAAAAACAGTCAATGTTGCATGCAGTACACAATCTACAGTTACATTTATCCCATGAAAGATCAAACATGGTAAGGGTTTTATCAAAACAGTGAACAAAGCCAAAATTAAGTTCTATATGTGAGTACTACAATTTCTACCATCACCCTAAAGTACTCACTCACATGCTATCCTCTCTCTTTTAAACTGCAGAAGTTCTTTCTTGACATCTTTGTAAATGATTCTCCTAAACTTAGAGAAGCCAATCCAGGTCCTAACTGAAAGCAGTTGGTCAAGCTTTGGGACCAATGTCCCTTCTATTGATGATTCTCCTTTCATTTTCACCACGTAACCAACTGGGAAGCCCATCCCCCTTTTCAAGAATTGCAGATTCATGGCAAGGTGAAGAGATCAACAAATCTACCAAGTGAGAGGTAAACTTCCTCTTTCATTTTAACAGCTTATATTGACTCTCACCTTAATTTTTAGCTGCAGTGCAACATTGATGACTCAAAATCTGTCTAGCACTCAAAATAAATCAAGCAACATCAATCAATGCATATGTATTGATCACCTATTAAAAGTATGCAGGGACTCTGACCTTTGGTTGTACATAGCCAATTATTCCTTTTTGTGCTGATGAAGGGTTTGCTTATCCCTACAAAACCCCCTACTTTATCCTTGCCCTCACTGACCCTCATTTGGTTTCGCTTGACTTTCTACCCAGATCAACAAGGACATTTCAAATTTTGAACTAGGTTTTCCGAATGCTGGCCATTCTCCCACATCTAATGCAAATGGAAAACGATGTAGTGAAAATGTAATACCCTTGGTCTTCCTTCTGTGTGCTGGAACTGTTAATGACTCCAAAAATACAGTAGTACAATTTAAAAAAAAAAACAATAAGTGTATATTGTAGCAAATGAAACAAACAAACAAACAAAAATAACCTGAAAACACAGCAGCTAAAATAACAAATATTCATAGTTTCATAAAATTTTTGTATAGGGTCAGTTTACCTGACCATGTGCTGTCAGTTAGGACCTGGATTTCTTTAGGGTAGAAATGGAGAGTCATTTATAAAGATGTTGAGAAAGAACTTCTGGTTCTGAATCCTTCTACAAAGCACAGTTAAGGTATCTTCTAGAGCCTTGAGATGTATAGGCTTTAGAGGGTCTGGGAATATACTTCTAATATGGCTATTGCTTATTAATAGTACACTTTTTTTATGTGGCTGCATAAATATTCTTTGAATGCAGAATTGCTTTCCATGGAGAAAGTGAACTAAGAACAGAAACAGGAAGAAAGACATCATGTTTTTTTTTATTAGATATATTTCTTTACTTACATTTCAAATGTTATTCCCTTTCCTGGTTTCCTGCCCTTAAGTCCCCATTCCCTCTCCCTCCCCAATATGGGTGTTCCCCCCATCCCACGCCCATACCCCAGCCCTGACATTCCCCTACCCTGGGGGTCCAACCTTGGCAGGACCAAGGGCTTCCCCTTCCACTGGTGCCCAAACAAATCTATTCTCTGCTACATATGTAGCTGGAGCCCTGGTTCAGTCCATGTATAGCCTTTGGGTAGTGGTTTAATCCCTGGAAGCTCTGGTTGGTTGGCATTGTTATTCTTATGGGATTGCAAGCTCCTTAAGCTCTTTCAATCCTTTTTCTAACTCCTCCAAAGGGGGTACTGTTTTCAGTTCAGTGGTTTGCTGCTAGCATTGACCTCTGTATTGTATCCAGACATATTGATCTGGATATGTCTCTCAGGAGAGATCTATATCCAATCCCTTTCAGCATGAACTATTTAGCTTCACCAATCTTATCTAGTTTTGGTGGCTGTATATATGAGTCACATGTGGGGCAGGCTCTGAATGGCTGTTCCTTCAGTTGCTGCTCTAAACTTTGCTTCCATATCCGCTCCTATGGATATTTTTCTCCTTTTAAGAAGAAGTGGGAGCATCCGCATTTCAGTCATCCTTCTTCATGAGCTTCCTGTTGTCTGTGGATTGCATCTTGAGTAATTCGAGCTTTTGGGCTAATATCCACTTATCAATGAGTGCACAACAAGTGTGTTTTTCTATGATTGGGTTACCTCACTCAGGATGAGCAAAAACTATACTCAACAATAAAAGAACTTCTGGGGGAATCACCATCCCTGACTTCAAGCAGTATTACAGAGCAATAGTCATAAAAACTGTATGGTATTGGTACAGAGACAGGCAGATAAATCAGTGGAACAGAATTGAAGACCCAGAAATGAACCCATACACGTATGGTCACTTGATCTTTGACAAAGGAGCTAAAACCAGCCAATGGAAGAAAGATAGCATTTTCAGCAAATGGTGCTGGTTCAACTGGAGGTGACCATGTAGAAGAATGCAGATCGATCCATTCTTATCACCTTGTACAAAGCTTGAGTCCAAGTGGATCAAGGATCTCCACATCAAGCCAGATACACTCAAACTAATAGAAGAAAAAGGGGGGAAGCATCTCGAATACATGGGCACTTGGGAAAAATTTCCTGAACAAAACATCAATGGCTTATGTTCTAAGATCAAGAATCAACAAATGAGACTTCATAAAACTGCAAAGCTTCTGTAAGGCAAAGGACACTGTCATTAGGAAAAAATGGCAACCAATAGATTGGGAAAAAATCTTTACCAATCCTACAACTGATAGAGGGCTAATATCCAAAATATACAAAGAACTCGGGAAGTTAGACTCCAGAGAGCCAAATAACCCTATTAAGAATGGGGTACAGAGCTAAACAAAACATTGTCAGCTGAGGATTATCGAATGGCCAAAAAGCACCTAAAGAAATGTTCAACATCCTTAGTCATGGGAAATGCAAATCAAAACAACCTTGAGATTCCACCTCACTCCAGTCATAATGGCTAAGATAAAAACTCAGGTGACAGCAGATGCAGGCAAGGATGTGGAGAAAGTGAAACACTCCTCCATTATTGGTGGGATTGCAGACTGGTACAGCCTCTCTGGAAATCAGTCTGAAGGTTCCTCAGAATATTGGACATTGCACTACCTGAGGAACCAGCTATACCTCACAAGGGCATATACCCAAAAGATGTTCCAACATATAACAAAGACATCATGATTTTTATGGCCTTGCCATAAACTGCCATGTGAACTACATTCTGTTTCCTTAAAGCAAGTAACTACATCAAGCCCTCACATCCAAGGGAAATGAGACCCAGACTTCCCATTTACTGAGGAAGAATATCAAAGAATTTTTCAAAGTACTTTAACAATGCTTTAGAGGTATATCAAACATACTCCCAGAAAAGCAGAAAAAAAAATGGATAGATGGATGGATGGACAGATGGACAGACAGATGAATGGACAGAGAAACAAACAGAAACATGTCTTATATGAACTGTAAGTCTACAAATATATTCTCGTCACAAGTATGAAAGATACCATAGAAAAAATAAGAGCCGCTGACCTGTTCTGATGGCCACTGGCAGGCAGAATATTCTCTTGTTGAGCCTTATCCATGGATAGAGCATTCTCACCCACATTATTGAAAACTAGAAGCTTTTTTATTTTATTGATTTTAATGTTCACCTCATGCCAATACACCCTTACAGGAACATGCTGGAAGAATGTCTGAGTAACTATTGGGGACCATAGGGCCCAATCAAACTGACACATAAAATTAACAAGCATAGTAGACATTCAAAGAGCTTAACAGTAATGATATATTTGTGTTGTTCCTTTAGAATTTCATTAACTTGCAGGCTCATTTTATGAACAACAAAAATTCATGTTTGAACTGGATGTTGTAATTTTCTGACTACTTTCCAAAGCTCTGTTACATTTAAATTTCATAGCATTTGTGATGAGAGGGCTCAGGTTCAGAGAGGTTAGGCAGGCTCCTCAAGGTCTCACAGCTAATTGAAAGGGCAAAATAAAACAAGAATTTGTTTGCATTTAGATCCACAGCATTTCCCTTCACATGACCTTTCCAGAAATGGAATACCTGCTGCATGTTTATGTGTAACATATTAGCGTTTATTGCAATGTTTACAGCACTCAAGTTTCTTTTCAGGTAAAGTCCTGTAGATAATTAAATAGTTTTAAAACCAAGTGAACTCTTCGAGAAAGAATGAATCTGTTGGGGTGGAATATGAGTGGGCTGGGATAATGAGGCTCTCTTATTCTGTCTCTTCTTCACCTTGGGCAACCTTTGAGTACCAGTGGGAGTCTTCATGAATTGTTTAAAATCCACTGGCCTTATTTGTCACTGCCTTGATGATGAGGTTTGTAAAGGACAGAAACCCTATTTCTTATGTCAGGAAGAATTACACAGATGTCCTTGTCATTTTTTTTTAGCCATTTATGAATCTAGCTTTGATAGTTAAGAAAAACTTCTAGAAAAAAATCTTAAGATTTCTAAATTGGAAAGTACAGTATGCCATTATGATTTATCTTGGACCCTTGTGTGCATAATGTCAAGTGTGTTCTAAGTCACGCCTTTGCTATAGTTAAACTCTCCTTAGTTTTCTCCATTTTTAAAAACAAAAGGAAGAAATAAGATGCCAGAGCTAAGGGGTTTAGAAAGGTTCTTGGCAAAGTGAATGGAAACTTAATTTAGAATATCTGACTACATTACTTCTTATAATTAGAACATTTCATGATTAGAAATAATTGATTATAAAACCTCAGCCAGCCTGTCAGCCAGATCCTTCGAAAGTTCTAACAAGAAGAATTTTTAATCTCAAAAAAACTCCCACCTCCACAATAAAGTAAGATGAAATAACACTCCCATGTCCCAAATGAGAAAAGAACAGGGGTTCCTGAAAAGTCAGGCTAAAATCAATACGCTCAGCTCCTATTGTCTACTTGTGACATGGAGGTGCACTCTGTGCAGCCTCTCTCTAACTTCTTCCAGCTCAGACACGCCAAATTACATCATGTCAGCCTAGTCTGCCAAGACACCCATGTCTTACCAAGAGCTGCAGAACAAAGCGCCAGCTCCTAATCTGTCACAGCAGAGACCGTTCTAAATATAAATTGTTTGTGACCTTTACCTATTTTAAACCAATTGATATAAATATGTCTGAAAATATTAGTCAGGAATTAATGAGTGCTATACTAGCTGAGATAATATAAATGAAGACAAAATATTAAAGAAGGTCTCCAATTAATAGATTAGACTCTCTCTCTCTCTCTCTCTCTCACACACACACACACACACACACACACACACCACACACACACACACACTAAAATTCATACCATGATACATGTAATTAACAGATTTAGAGAAAGGAACTTGATAATGTTGAATATGCTATATGGCAATATTTTACCATTAAATAGTATTAAATAAATATTATCTATTAAAATAAAAATAACTTACAAACTGTAAAACATGCTATTTCAGTCTCTTAGGTGCTTATCAGAATCAAAAGAGACCGACAAAATTTACTCCCAGCTTTGATCAGAGGAGCCTCTCTCTACAGTGAATGGTGGTGAACTCAGAGATGTCATGGCTTCCAAACATCCTGAAAAGAAGTGGTACTTGTGGGCTCTGCCCTAATCGTGGCATTGATTAATACCATTCCTCTAAAGTTCAAGGAACACTGTAAAAGAGATAACAGGCTATAGGTAACATATTAAAGCAAAGGGCTCAGAAATGGCATTCTTTCAACTTGATACAACCATTGCAGTCACTATTTAAAACTACAGTTTGCTACTCCAAGCCCACGAAACACTGGCTCTGCTAACAATCAGGAGGAGTTTTGGGGCGCACTATTAGCAGTTAGTGCTGAACTACTGGCTAGTAATAGATTCTGGGAGAAGCAGAACAATGGTTTTCAGTTGCAAGGGATAGTGCTAAGTCCTTGGTCATACTGGTTATACTTGGTTAAACTTGGCAGGTTATAAAACAAAAGAAATTGAGACAAAATGAGATAGTTGGAGGGAGAAGGTGAAGTTATACAAAAGGAGTAGGAAAATGAGAGGGCAGGTAATTGTGTTTAGTTATGTATTTTGTACATGTGGGAAAGGGTTAAAGAGCCATTACATTTTTAAAAGACAACAAAATCATTTATTGTTAATTTGTATAATATATGTGAGGCATTAGGTATTCCTTGCTGTACGTCTTGATGTCATAAGGTAACTGCTTAGAGTCAGCCCATCTCTACTAAGTTTATGTGTATTCTTGGGATCAAATTCAGATTCCAGGGGTCACACAAAAAGCACATTTACCAACAGAAGGTATCCTTCCAGTCCCAAATGATATTTGTAATGAGTAAAATTTTTTAAAAACAGTAAAAACAAAAGAAACGAAAAGAAAACCAGTCAAGTAAGAACAGGGAATTACACTAACAGGAAGAGGAAATAGCTTCCTGAAGCTTGGCCAAGGGATGACCCATGATTTCCCAGAAATTTCGGGACAGTTTCAATATTGCTACTAGAACAAAAGGTTCCGGGCTTCCTACTATGCATAATTATCGAGATACCGGATAAGTGAAGGCACAGACAGCCTGCAAAGTGGCCACTGCACATTGGTCGCCATTCTGAAGTCCCAGGATAAGGCGGCTCCTGACTTGATCAACCAATTTTTATCCTGTGCTGCATTGACTCTTCTAATACATTTTTAATAATTATACCAGAGATAAATCTCTATATTTGAGATGCCCAGAGAGCTTATACTAACTTGTGAAGATTCTATTTTTCTAAAAGCAAACTCCTAGTAGTATTAGCACAAATAATGAGTCTTTGGGGATAAATAGATAAGAACAAGAAAGATATAAAAACAAGTTCTAAAGTTTAGACCTGGTTTCAATAAAGAAACCATATATTTATGTAACATGTGGAGGGCTTAAGAATAGCTTCATTGAAAGAATAGAAACTCTGCTAATATTCTCAAATTTAAAAAGAATAACCGGAGTTTCATTGTAAGCAAATTAAGCTACCCTGGCAATTTTCTCATACTGCATCATCATTCTCCAACAAATAAGAGGAGATAAAATTAGCAATCAGTTTGAATTCAAATATTATGAGATGCAAAGTACACTGTTTTTTTTTCCTGTTGAAAATGAAAATGCCAATGGAAAGATTTTACAAGTTTATAAGCTTTCTTAATCCATGTGTTTACTTCCTTTGTATGTCTGTACAACTTTTGGAGATCAAGTCAGACTCACCTGAAAACATTTTCCTCTTCTATGAGGCCAGAACATTTAAAAATATACAGAAAACCATCTTTTGACTGTCAGCATAGAGTCTATGAGGGCCAAAGGGAATGAACTATGCTTTTCATTTGGCTCGGGCACAATTTTGTCAGTGTGCTCTGGCAAGCAAAGATGAGTCAGGGGAATTGCAGGGACAGTTTAGTTTCTCAGGGAGATCAATGAATATGACAGGTTAATAGGTGGCACACAGCTCGTGTCAGGTTCAGGACAAGTAATGACAACAGACAAAAGGACAAGACCACATGAGCATATAGAGAAAGAGAGCCCATCCCTACATGGAGGCTCAGAACGCCTCGGGGGAATGAGAGACATTAGCAGCTATCTTTCCTGGGATAAGCAACACTATCAAAACTTCTCAGACATTCAGAGTACTCCCTAGGAACTCTGCCGTCACTTCTTCAGGCCACAAAGACTCTAAACGGCATTGTGTACAGTGAAAGCATCAGTCACAGTTTCTGGATCATTCTCTCCAAATGGCACGCTCTCTAGGGAAAGTAGAAAGAAGTTCGCACCTGCTGAAGGTCAGAGAAAGAATGACAACTCACCTGTGACCAATCCTACCCATGAGATGCTGTATATTTAAGCAGAAAGCAAATATGTATGTATCATACATACTTCATGACTTCATCGTTTATTGACCAGGCAAAAAACTTAGCCTCCATGAACCTGTTCCCTTTAATGTAAGGGAAGGCTAATAAATGACTTCCTTTGATCATTACACGCTTTAATTTGAGATAATAGGGCAATGGTGATGACAACCATAAAAGCAATTATTTATGCAAATTTAATACCAGATAGCAATGGTTGTTTACATATTCTAAGTTACTTAAGATATATGACATTTCTAAAGTGCTTACAGGACTTAAACACTGAGCCCTATACCTAATGAAAAAGTAATCTTGGTAGTGTAGTTTGACAGTGTTATTGTCCTTCCCGCTTCTTGAGGACTAGCCTTTCAAGGCATTGTTAAACAAATTGACTATTTTTTTCATGGACACATGCTAAGTCAACAGCACACATTATTACCTGAGAACAGTATGCTCTAAGCAGAATTTGGATAATCTAGATGAGACCTAAACTTCACTGTTTATAATACTTATTCTCATATTAAGGCACATAACTTTAGAAGCCAGACAGATGGTTCGGCAGTGAAGAGCAATTGCTGCATTTGGAGAGGACCTTAGGTCAGTTCCCAGCACAGGGATGTTCACAAACCCAATACCCACTTCTGAAGTCTGCAGGCTCTTGGTCAACATATGTTCACTCAGTCGCATATATACATAAAATAATTATATAATATAATATAATTTTAACCATCAGCAAAGAAATGTGGATCATAATGAATAATACTGACCTATGAAAGCAAAAATGTTTCCAAGCCATTAGTTTAAGCTTTTCCTTATTGCTTATGAAAGAAAAGTGCATGAAGAGATGCCAAGTGGGAAAATAACAGTTATAAATAATACTTTACTCAAAGGAGGCATTTGAATGGTAGTCTAATAGTAATTATAGATACTAAACATGCTAGGTAAACTCATGATATCATTCATTACATTAACATACTTGTAATAAAAGACAGAAGTATTTATATCTATAGAATGTATGCTATGATCATTTTGGTAAATATTATTCAAATATCTGAAGCTACTTGCAGAAAGAGTAGAGCATTTTAACATATGCAAAAGCAATACCATTAGGTTCTAGCCCACAGTTTCTTAGCATGTCTAAAGTTGCTTGTCCTTATCTAATGAGTGGAATTATTCATAGCTGATACACAGAACTACTATAGCTCTTAAAGGAGTATCTGAAATACTTAATTTGTCAACCACTGCATGGCATCCACTCCACAAACATTAGTTTTTTCCATGTTAAAAGCTATAAACCGTTTATTTTGAAGATGATTCTTAGGAAGGAATTAACAGCCATAGGAATGCAAAGCAAACAGAAGGCTTTAGAATATAATACTGTGTGGTTGAATATCAACGAGGAAATAAATATGCCACTCATCCTAGGCAAAGAAAAAGTTCATGTTATTGTGGACATTTTCTAGAGGGATTCAACGGCCTCTATAAATTTTTTTCTAGAGAAATTCATTAGAGTAAAAAATTCTAGTTCATAAACTTTGTCTGCTTAAAACCAAATAACTTTAATAAGGTGGCGAAGGTGGAGAGAAAGAAACATTGGATTGCTACATTATAAGAGAAAGCTGCTGGGAGGTAGGGGTACATGCAGCACTCGGGAGGCAGAAGCAGTGGGTCTCTGAGTTCAAGGCCAGCCTCATCTACAGAGTGAGTTCTAGCACAACTAGGGCTACATAGAGAAATCTCCTCGAAAACCCAAAGGGGAGGGGGTGGTTTGGCAGGAGAGGAAAGGGATGGATTCTTGTAACCACAAATCTTAAGAAAAATTCTAAGAATCCATTATCAGTTTTATTTACCAGTTCTGTGTAAAATACAGATTGTTTTAAAGTGTTAGTCTCTGGTTAACTTAATAAATAAACAGAAAGTAAAGATTCTTTCGAACTTGCTCATGACATTTTAAGAAGAATCCTTAGGAAAGAGTTAACATCCTTAGGAAGCCAAGCCAAACAGAAGGCTGTAGAAAAGGTGTATGGCAGTGATGAAATACTTCACTCATCCCAAGCAGAACAAAACTTCATAAAAGGAACAAATGAGGAAAAAGTAACACCTACAAAGCAAACTTTGAGATGAGAACTAATCAAACCCATGTGAATCTATTGTAGCATTGATGTCCTCGTACTAAGCAAGAAGACTTTAATCTGACTGTTGAGATCAACTTGTTGGGGCTTGGGAATGAGACATCATTCCTTGCTTCAAAAGAATTGCACCATAGAATGTTGTGAGATCTTTGT
This sequence comes from Rattus rattus, assembly GCF_011064425.1. NCBI lineage: Eukaryota > Metazoa > Chordata > Mammalia > Rodentia > Muridae > Rattus > Rattus rattus. The sequence continues at coordinate 43,747,494 of NC_046165.1, forward strand.
TCAATTCCCAATCATTACCTCTTTTCATCCAGGGCCATTTGTTTGTACATACACTACGCACTCCACACACAGTGATAGGAAGAAGCAGAAAAGGCTGCCTGTGGGGAGTCAGTTAAACGAGCAACGGAAAGTCTCCTAAGAATTCTCTCCAGTTGTTAGGAACCAGTTTGCTGTACAACACAAGAACCTACTATTTGCTTCTCTTTGCTGTCAGCGTGCTTGATCAGCAGAGCCTCAAGGCTGTGGAATATTGTCTCTGGTGGAATGACTGTTTCAAGCCCAAATCTTCCCAACTTGTACATTTTGTGTTATCTGGTTTGATATTTCTCAAAGTGATACAGCTGTTTACATCTAGGAACTGACTGCATAAGGAAAAAAAAATCATTCCACTGAAGGATTTTTTTTATGCTAACTATATCCTGTTTTTTCTAATCTGTTTGCAATGAATCATTTTAAATAGCAAAAGTTTTCTCTAGATCCCTGTAGCAATAACTTTTGATTAAATAAGATTTTATACTGTTTGAAGTGAGGTAAAAAGAGGAGGGATCCTAAATTTCACTGTCTGCCTCATAAGTCTAGAGATACAGTAAACATTGTGTTATAATGCCCTTTGCCTCTCGCAGGGGCCATTTATTATGCACTTACTAAGTATCAAACTTCAAAGCATTAAATGATTAAAATAATTAAAATATGCCTCATTTCCCAAATCTCCATAAGTTCCAAATGAAAATATGTGGAAGCTATGAGAAAATAATTGAGCAATAAGTCTCAGTTGTTAAGTATAATTCAGACAACCAATATATTTATTAATGATACCAAGTATATATGACATATATTACAAGGTAACCTAGCAAGAGGTAACAAGCTATGCACTTGAATTCAGAGTCAAAGAGAAATGAATTAAAATTGAGGTTTTACTAATGTAACAACACACTAGACAAATTTATTTCATCTCTCTCAGCTGTAATTATATCATTTATTAAATAGAATATGATAAATATACTATAAATATATTTAAGATAATGTATATAAATGATCTACTAAAAATGTCCTTAACAACTGCTGAGAAATACTGGAATCTCCTCATATGTGCTGAGGCATATCCTGACAGCAAGGTAGAGAGAGTGCATGTTCAAATGTTCAAGAAACACTTTAAACTTTAAGATGTTACATGATGGGCAAGCATGTACATATTGTGCCCTTTAGATTTGCTTTAAAGCAAATTATCCTATTGTTTGACACCATGTACTGAAATTATACATGTGTACTACTATTTCCAACTTTACCTGGATTCTGAATATCCGAGCTCTAGTCCTCAAAAGCAATTTATAAAGCAATTTATCCACTGAGTCATCTCCTCCAATTCATTTTTGTAAAATTAATTATTTAATATATAAATGTATACAGTGAATTAATATGGCAACTTTATTTCTTCAGCCTAGCTAGTTTCCAATAACTACACAGAAAGACCAAGATTTATTTCAAAGCTTCACTTCAATATTTGGGCAGTCTAATGATTTATATTAACCCCTAAGTTAGTATGGCTACCTCCTAGGCATGCTTCTAACTAATACTTGCAATCAGGACTTCCATTGTCCAGTTGGACTCTTAGTAACGCTTTCTTTCTTCCTCCTTCCTTGTAGACAATCTGCCCCCTTCCTTATGGCTCCAGCTTCCTCCCTCTTTCCCTAGTTTGCTTCTCTTCTGCCCACCTCTATTCTATCTTCTGCCCAGCCACTGGGTGATCAAAATTTACTGACAAGGTATAGAATAAATAGTAAGAATTGTTTACATGATCAGTTGCCTAACTGATACCTGCCTAAACTCTGCAGCCTTTGTGCTTGCTAGGAGGTTTGCAGTAACCAAGGATTCAGGTGACAATTTTGCCCAAATACCCATGCCAGCTGGGACACCAACACAGCCCAGCTGACACAGGATTTACTTCCCTCCCCCATCACACTCCTACCCCTGAGTTCCATCTTCCTTCCAGCCCATGTCACCACTTGGGCCAGATCAGCTGCCCAGTAGCCCAGTCTATACCTGCCCAAACACTACAGGCTGTGAGCCTACCAGGAGTCTGCAATAACTGGGGACACAGATGGTCTGAAGTAACCAGAGACATAGGAGACCAGTTCTTACCAGAGACCTAAGAGGTCCATACTAACTAGAGAAAATAATGCTTGCCTCGAAGGATACAAGCTCTAACTCAAGTCACAGAGCTCTACCTGCCTCTAAAAAGGCTGGTTCCAGTTAGAGACACCCAGGCCTGTTAACACTGGAGAGAACCAGATGGCCAGAGGCAAGCACAAGATCATAAGCAACTGAACCCAGTGCAATCTGACACCATAAGAAGCTAGTTCTCATACCACAGCAATCCCTGGCTACCATAACAAGCATGAAAAGCAAGATAATGACCTAAAATCCAATCTCATAAAGATGACAGAGGCCTTTAAGAAGAATATAATGAACTCCCTTAAAGAAATACAGGAAAATACAATCATGCATGTGAAGGAATAGAACAAAGTGGTCCAGGAACAAAAAATGGAGATAGAAACGATAAAGAAAACATAAAGGGAGGCAACCGTGGAGATGGACAACTTAGTAAAGAGACCAGAAGCTACAGATGCAATCATCACCGAAAGAATACAAGAGATAGAAAAGAGAATCTCATGCATAGAAGATACCATAGGAAATATTGATACATCAAAGAAAATACAAAGTGTAAAAAGCTCCTAACCCAAAATATCCAGTAAATTCAGGACACAATGAAAAAAATCAACTAGAACAGGGTGAAGGATCTGAGCTCAAAGGGCCAGAAAACATATTCAACAAAATCACAGAAGAAAACTTTCCTAACCTAAAGAAAGAGATGGCCATAAATGTACAAGAAGCCTATAGAACACCAAATAGATCAGATGAGAAAAGAGAAAAGAAAATCCTTTCATTGAATAATAATCAAAAAACTAAATGCAAAAAAAATAAATAAAGAAAGAAAGAATATTAAAAGCAGTAAGGGAAAAAGGCCAAGTAACACAAAAACCAGATCTATCAAAATTATACCAGCCTTCTCAACAGTGACTCTAAAAGCCAGAAGATCCTGGACAGATGTCATCCAGACCCTAAATGAACACAAATGCCTACCTCGGATACTATACCATGTTGTTGTAAAAATATAAAAAGTAAAAATGTATGGTTTCTTTTATTCCGCTAAGTCCTACACTGCGGTGCCTCAAGATATCTGCTAGATATCTTGGTGGAAACACATCCCAACTTTGCCGCAGCAGCCCAGTGTCTCCAAGCAGCTGCACACTTTCCTACACTCAAACCCTCACATAAAAGAACACACAACACAATAATCTTAGATCCAATTGATAAGATATAATTGCCCACTTAAACATACAAAGCCCGGTACCATCCATTCCTTAAGAACATTGATAATAACCTGTAAATACACAGAGCAAGATCTTTTTTTTTTTTTATTTTTTTATTAACTTGAGTATTTCTTTTATACATTTCGAGTGTTATTCCCTTTCCCGGTTTCCGGGCAACATCCCCCTCCCCCCTCCCCTTCTTTATGGGTGTTCCCCTCCGACCCTCCCCCATTGCCGCTCTCCCCCAACAATCACGTTCACTGGGGTTCAGTCTTAGCAGGACCAAGGGCTTCCCCTTCCACTGGTGATCTTACTAGGATATTCATTGCTACCTATGAGGTCAGAGTCCAGGGTCAGTCCATGTATAGTCTTTAGGTAGTGGCTTAGTCCCTGGAAGCTCTAGTTGCTTGGCATTGTTGTTCATAAGGGGTCTCGAGCCCCTTCAAACAAAGAGAGATCTTTATGTCAGCCTCCATTGTCCTGCCATGGCTTCTCCCTCTCCCTCTCCTCCTTCCTTTCCATTCCAGTCTCCTCCTCTTCCTTCAAACTTCTCTCCCACCCATCCCTCCTTCTCCTCCAATGACAGACCTCCTTCTATCCTGTACCTGCCCCTCACCTGTATTTTACAAATCCAATGGGGAGAAGGTTCTGGTAAGTCACCTGATTCCTGAATAGTGACTTGGCAGCTGTCCTTGGGGCAGTAGAATTAGCATCAAAATACAGATAACTCCAGGGCAAACCACAACAAAACCAAGCAAAACTTTCAAAGAGAATAGATGCAAAAACCAAGATATTCCATGACAAAACGAAATTTAAACAATATCTTTCTGTTAATCCAGCCCTACAGAGGATAATAGATGGAAAATTCCAACACAAGGATGTAACTAGGCCCAAGAAAACACAAGAAACTAAACAGTTCACTACAAACCCAAATTAAGAGAATTACGCACACATAATACCACCTCCAGCAACAAAAATTATAGGAACTAACAATTATCTCTCTTTACCATCTCTCAATATCAATGGACTCAATTCCCTAATAAAAGAACATAGGCTAACAGACTGGATATGTAAAGAGGACCCAACATTTTTCTGCATACAAGAAATGCACCTCAGTGACAAAGACAGACACTACCTTAGAGTAAAAGGTTGGAAAAAAGTTTTCCAAGCACATGGTCCCAAGAAACAAGTTAAAATTGCTATTCTAATATTTAATAAAATTGACTTCCAACGAAAAGTTATCAAATGAGATAGAAAAGGACACTACATATTCATCAAAGAAAAAATCCACCAAGAGGAAGTCTTGATCCTGAACATCTAAGTGCCAAATGCTAGTATACTCAAATTCCTAAAGAAATTCATAAAGCTCAAAACATTCATTGAACCTCACACAATAGTAGTGGGAGACATCAACACTCCACTCTCATGAATGCACAGGTCATTAAAACAGAAACTAAATAGAAACTAAACAGTTTGTATTGTAAAACTAACAGAAGTTATTAACCAAATAGATTTAACAGATATCTACAGAACATCTCACCCTAAAACGAGAGAATCTACCTGAAAGACCCCCCCCTCCTTAAAAGGAAAATTGTACGAGCTTAAGGTCCACAACTATAAAAGTAAAAAGTAAGTTTTAAGATCCACAGACTCAGAGCTGAAACAGGCCCAGGTGAGCCCAGGCACGCCCAGGCCCTGTGGGGCCTACCCCGCCGTTAAAACTGACAGACCACAAAGATAAGGAAGAAGGAATGCAGAACCAGCCCGAGGTATCGGAACTGACTCATACGCCATCTGGCAGGAAGGGATAAGCCCCTAGCCCCTGACATTCCGGATGCCCCAGCCTGCTCATACTCTTTTGCTGTGTCTTAACCTCATTTGAATATGTTTGAAATAGCCAATTGGGTGTAACCATGCATCCGCACCTCATTTGAATCCACCAATCGAGTCCCTGTAACCATGCATCTGCTTCTGTATGCCTGCTTCTGCTCCCCAGAACCCTATAAAAACCTGTCCCTCGTTCTGCTGGGTGCGCCAGTCCTTCCGAGCTGACTTCGACGCCCGCAGGTACCTGTGTATCCTGACAATAAACCCTCTTGCTGATTCCAACTGGTGGTCTCGGCCTGGTCATTGGGCTTGGAGATCTCCTTCCCGAGGGAAGATTCTCTGAGGGTCTTTCACTATCTTCTCAGCCTTATATAAACAAACTCAAGGCAAACAACCACATGAACATCTCATTAGATTCTGAGAAAACATTTGACAAAATAAAACACCCCTTCATGTTAAATGTCCTAGAGAGGTGAGGAATTCATGGCACACACCTAAACATAATAAAAGCAATACACAGCAAGCCAACAGACAACATCAAATTAAATGGAAAGAAAATAGAAACAATCCCACGGAAATCTATGACAAGGCAAGGTTGCCCACTCTTTCCCTATCTATTCAGTATAGTACTCAAATTTCTAGCTAGGGCAACAGAAGGATATCAAGGGGATACAGATTGGAAAGAAAGAAGTCAAAGTATCACTATTTGCAGAAGATAGGATAGTATACATAAGGGGTCCCCAAAATTCCACCAGAGAACTATTACAGCTGATAAACGAGTTCAGCAAAGTAGCAGGATATAAAATTAAATCAATGTCCTTCCTTTATATAAATGATAAACAGGCTGAGGAAGAAATTAAGGAAACAACACCCTTCACAATAGCCACAAATAGTATAAAATGTCTTGAGGTAACTCTCATCAAGCAAGTGAAAAATCAGTACAAAAAGAACTTCAAATCCCTGAGAAAAGAAATGGAGGAAGACCTCAGAAGGTGGAAAGATCTTCCAAACCCATGGATTAGTAGAATTAAATAGTGAAAATGGCCATCTCACCAAAAGCAATCTACAGATTCAATACAACCCCCACCAAAATTCTAACACAATTCTTGATAGGCATGGAAAGAGCAATTCTCAACTTCATATAGAAAAACAAAAACCCAGGTTAGCCAAAACAATTCTGAATAATAAAAGAACTTCCAGGGGAATCACCACCCCTGACTTTAAGCTGTATTACAGAGAATTAGTGATAAAAACTACACGGTATTGGTCCAGAGACAAGCAGGTAGACCAATGGAATAGAATTGAAGACCCAGAAGTAAACTTATCCACCTATGGTCACTTGATCTTTGACAAAGAAGCAAAAAGTACTGTGTAAAAAAGAAAGCATCTTCAATAAATTTGCTGCTCTACCTTGCAGTGTGTATGTAGGAGAATGAAAATATATTTATGACCTAGCAAAAAGCTCAACTCCAAGTGGATCAATGACTTCAACATAAAACCAGATACATTGAATCTAATAGAACAGAAAGTGGGAAAGAACCTGGAAATCACTGGCACGATGTGTAATTTCCTGAGCAGAATACCAATGGCTCAGGTTCTAAAATAACAATTTGTAAATGGGATCTCATGAGACTGCAAAGCTGTATGGCAAAACTATAATGGCAAAAGACACTGTCAGTAGGACAAATTGAAAATCCACAGATTGGGAAAAATTCTCCACTAACCCTACATTCAACAGAAGGCTACTATCCAAAATATATAAAGAACTCAAGAAGTTTACCTCCAAACTCCCAAATAACCCCATTTAAAAAAGAAGTAAAGAACTAAACAGAATTCACAACAAAAGAATCTTAAATGACCGAAAAGCACTTAAAGAAATGTTCAAAGTCCTTAGTCATCAAAGAAATGCACATCAAAATGATACTGAGATTCCACCTTACACCAATGGCTAAGATCAAAACTCAAGTGACTGCATATGCTGGTGAAGATATGGAGTAAGAAGAACATTCCTCCATTGCTGGTAAGATTGTGAACTGGTACAACCACTTTGAAAATCAATCTGGCAGTTTCTCAAAAAATTGGAAATAGTTCTACCTGAAGACCCAGCCATACTCTTAGGCATATACACAAAAGACACCCAACCATACCGTAAGGACACAAGCTCTATCATGTTCCCAGCAGCCTCATTTATAATAGCCACAAGCTGGAAACAACCCAGATGGCCCTCATCCAAACAATGGATACAAAAAATGTGGTTCATTTACACAATTGAATACTATTCAGCCAATAAAAACAAGGACATCATGAATTTTGAATGCAAATGAATGGAACTAGAAAATATAATCCTGAATGAGGTAACTCAGACCCAAAAGTACATGCATCATATGTACTCACTGATAAAGTGAAGTACAAACCAAAAAGTACAGAATACCTAGGATAAAATTCATAGAGTGTAAGAAGTGTAAGAAGCAAAAATGCCCAAGTGAGGAGGCTCCAATCCACTTAGAAGAGGGAAGTAAATAATCATGGGAAGCAGAAGGTACATGGGACCTGGTTACGAGAGGGGAGGGATAGGGGAAAGGGGAACAGGATTAGATATGGTGGAGGAGAGAGAAGAGAAGCCCAGAGGGCCAAGATAATGAGTTGAAATAAGCAGCCTGGGGAGTTTGAGATGGGGGACCTTCTAGAAAGTACTGGAGACCCAGGAGGTGAGACACTCTCAGGACTCAATAGGGATGACCTTAGCCAAAATGCCTAACATTGGGGAAAAGGAACTTGAAGAGTCCACCTCCAGTAGATAGATAAGTCCTCAAGTAGAGGAACAGGATTACTAATCCACTGCCAAAATTGCTGACCTAGAATTGTTTCTGTCTAAAAGAACAGTAGGGACAAAAATCTCATGGAGATACACCAAGGCCTGATTCTACTATGCTATGATATGCTTACCCATGGGAGCCTGTCATAGTTGTCCTCAAAAAGCCCCTACCAGCAGCTGACTGAGACAGAAGCAGATACTTTTATCCCACCATTGGACTGAAGTAAGGAACCCTTATGGTCGAAGGGGAAGGATTGAAGAAGCTAAAAGGGAGAGCTACCCTATAGGGGAACCAACAGTTTAAACTAAAACAGACCCCAGGGAGCTCCTAGAGACTGAGCCACCAACCAGGAGCACACATGGGCTGGTCAGAGGCCCCTGGCACATATGTAGCAGAGGTCTGTCTGGCCTAGCCTCAGTGGCAGAAGATGTGCTTAATCCTGGAGAGACTTGAGGCCCCAGGGAAGGGGGAGGCCTGGTGGGTTGAAGAGCACCCACTACAAGGCAAGGGGAGAGGAATGTGATGAACTATGGGAGGGGGGACTGATGGGGGCAATGACTGGAATATAAATAAATTAAATTAAAATGAAAAATTGTTTAGAAAAATTTGAGACAGGAGATTCTTAACATAAGCATCACAATGTCATGTTGAGATGGAAACAAGATATGAGGGTAGAGAGATCACCATTTGAATAACACAGGGATAAGATTTACACGTTGTACAAAAACAGTAGTCTTACACTTTTTTCTTTTTACTCCAGGAAACTTTATATGAGGAAAATATGATACAAACATATTTTGGGGAAAAGATAATTCACATTCTTTTGATGCAGAGATATCTATACTGAGATGTGCAAAGCATTTAAAGACAGATTTTATAGCTGAAATGAAATGAGTAAAACTGTACCCCTAATGGATGAAATGTACCATATGCCAAGGAGGTCCGTAATAGGAAATCTGTACAAACACAAACCTGGGAGGCTTTAGAAGACAAGTCCAGTCAAGAAAGTAGGACCTTGTTTATGGTTGGAGGGAGAAGGCCATCTATGAACTGCTAAGAAATGTCAGAGTCAGGTAACTCAATGTTTACTGCCATGACCTTAACGTTCTTAGTTCTCCTACTAATGTCAGAACCTTTTAATCAGATTTGACATCCCATGGAGGTTGTCATCCTGGAGCCATAATTTACTTACCCTCAGATATAAGCATTCCTTCCCATCTGTGAATTCTCATTTCATCATAAACATTTTACTGTAAATTAATAAAGCGCCAATTCCCTCTGAATCTGCTGTACTAGAATTACTGCGCTCAGGTCTAGTGATGCATCCACACAAAAGATTTAAAAAGGTTCAGGATGACCAGATTTCACCCAGTTTCTGTATCAGGAAAGAGTGATGGTTTTCCCAATCTCTGCAAACACTAGGCTATACAGAATAGAGTGTAGGTCAAACAGTGTAATATTATATTTTAAGAAAAAAATTGGAATAGGAAGACTCCTTAATGATTCCAATAGTGGTTTGTGTTTTACTTTTGTTTGTTTCGATTTCTGTGACAAAATACCCTGAAAAAATTTTAATTTAGGTCACAATTCCAGGTTACTGTTCATCACTGTGCAGGAGTTATAACAGTGGAAGTCTGAGATCGCTGGCTGTCTTAGGGTTTTATTGCTGTGAGCAGACACCATGATCAATGCAAGTTTTATAAAGGACAACATTTAATTGGGGCTGGCTTACAGGTTCAGAGGTTCAGTCCATTATCATCAAGGAGGGAGCATAGCATGATTCAGGGGGAGCTGAGAGTTCTATATCTTTATCCGAAGGAAGCCAGGAACAAACTGAGCATCTTCAAGCAGCTAGGAGGAGGGTCTCCAAGCCCACCCCCACAGTGACGCACTTCCCCCAACAAGGCCACACCTTCTAATAGTGCCACACCCTGGGCCAAGCCTATGCAAACCATCACACTGGCCAAGTCACATCCACAGTCTGAAGCAGAAAGAGAGAGAGAAAGGAAGCTCCTTTGCAATTTCTCCATTTTTATAGAGTTCAGGATTCATGGATATTTCCTGAGCTGTTGGAGACTTGTTCAGAAATTCCTTGCGTATGTCTGTAACTTTCATGATATTCCTTGTTTTCCTTTAACAGTTTCAGCTTTTCAGTTTTAAAATTCGGGTCTTGGATCCATTTTAAATTTGTTGTTGTTGCTGTTGTTGTTGTTGTTGTTGTTTTGTGTGTGTGTGCAGGGGAAGATATGTGAATCGATACTCATTTTTCTGAGGGTAGATATCCTGAGGGTAGATATTTAACTACTGAAATAGACAATTGGCAGAGAGAACTTCAAACATCACAGCAATGGCTCTCCATGAAGTCATACAAACTGCCTACTTTCTTGATATTAGAATTGTACAGACAGGGCTACTATATGTGTACAATTGATCAGACCCTACACCCTGTCCTATATAGGTTAAGCCCAGTGTTAAGAATTTCTGGGGTTCAACGCTTTTAAATTATTCATCCTACTGTAGTGTCCAAGTAAGGCTTTAGGAACCTGTAACCTGCAGGAGATGAACAGAAATGGGTAATTACAGCAAGCAGCATCAAGTAACGAAATGAAGACAAAACCCCCAGTTTTACAGGACAGCCTTTACTCCTCTAGACTGTCTCCAGAACCACTGTCATTGGATCACTGGCAAGCTTCAGAACATTGAGAAACCCAGATATTTATTTTTTGGCAATTTCCTCAATTTTTTGTTGAGAAAAACCAATTTTTAAAATATTATTCTCTTAATCTGTGAAAACACCTTCAGGCTACGAATATGTGTCACCTGATATAAGTAAAAAAAAAAACTAGGAAGCAAAAAGAATAAACACATATTTTAATAAGGTATCTTCTTTAAACACACAAAAAAATGTAACCTTAAATTGAATTTGTTGTGTAGTATGTTACAGGTACTATTATAGCCTATTATATGTTTTGCTTCTTTTCATTGCTGCGTTTTCTTGACTTAACTTGAGATTGACGAACCTAGAAGAAAAAATAAAGTGTTTGATTTGTATATTCCTGTGTGCTGGAGAGGAGGGGATGTGGGCATGAATGCAGGCGCTCATGGAAGCCAGAGACATCAGATCCCTGAAGCTGATCTATGTGATTGGGAACTGCATGACATGGTGCTATGGGTGATATTGAGTCCTCTGCAATTAATGGAAAATCTCCACTGCTTTGTTACGTCTCAACAAAGGTTGAGAGGTTGGTGTCCTGAAGACAGACGAGATGTCTTCATTAGTTTTACTGTTCAAGGCAGTATGAGCATGTCCTTGAGAGTCCACAAGAACCGAGGTGTTTGGTAACATGATGTAAATGAATTAAGTATAACCAAGTCTGTTTTAACATATTTACTCAGAAAAATACTATGATGCGAGTATCTGAAGAATGTCCATCCATCTGCGCTAGTCGCCCCCACGCGGGAGCTAGCTAGGGTGTTCTTTTCTCTCCTTTCCCCCCTTCCTTTTCTTAACCCCCCACCGCAAAAATCAGGAACCATTGTCTGAGAGGTGCACTATTTGCCTAAAACGACTTGTAGAAAAACAGAGAAGAGTAACTTTTCTTAAGACTAACAATGAACAATCAATGGAAAGGCTGAAATATCGACCATGAAAGATTTTAATTAGGCGATATTGATTAGGATAATGGAAATTTAATTATAGAGAAGAGAGAACACTCAGTCCTCACAGCACATTATTTTCTGCTTCTGGGAGATTCCCTGCCTGCTCTTGAGAGAAAGAAGTTCTCTCGTGCTGTTGGTTTGTTATTTATTTATTTCCTGGAACTTTTCCTAAAAATTCAGCCAAGTATGAGAAATCAAATCGAGGCTAGGGAGCATCTCAAATCTGGTTATCAACTTATTATTTGATTTGAAATGCTCAAGAGAATGTGCTCGTGACAAGAAACAATATAGGATTTCTCTTTTTCCTTTTTCTTTTTTTCTTTTTTTTTTTAACTTTGGGAAGAAGGTTTGAAAGGATGCAAAGTGCCCCGAGGAATGTTGATTGGAATTCTATAAGGTATGAGATAGCAGTGGCACATAAGTAAGGGACTAAGCATTTAGGAACAATCAGAAAAGCTGGCATTGAAATTCAACGGAGACAAGGCATAATCACAGCACTGGATTCATAGTGAGAGCAGAGACCATGAAATAAAATACAAAACTTCTCAGAAAAATATAGTCTGAAAAGGCACTGTGTAGAGCTGTGCAGCCTTGAAAAATCACTTCGTGCACGACACAGGTTGTCACAACTATGCAAAGTATCACTTATTTTTAATATGTAACCAGGGAAATACATACCCTGTTCTTGTATTAGAAAAATGTGAAAATACCCTCTAATGAAACATCTATTTTTTTACAAAATTTATTTACTTTAAAAAAGTCCACAAAAATGGAATCGCTAAAGAAATTAGACCTCTATAGAAACTTGGCCTGAGTGGCCTTTATTGTTTAAAAAAAAGACATAAAATTAGTTGATTTTTTAATTTGTAATTTCTGGTGAAATTAGAAAAATTTTAATTTAGGGTTACAACTAGTTGTTATACAAAAAAATATGACACATACATATGTATTTATACCATACACTTTTATAAGAACGTTGGTATAAAAATCTGTTTATAACACATTAATAGAGAAAGGAACTTCTGGTTTCCACTAAGCGGAAGACTGATTTAATTGAAATCATCTTTTGTTAGAACCAGAATTTTGTTTACACATTTATAAAATGGAATAAAGAAAAGAAAGATAGTTAAACAAATTTAAAATTATGAAATGGTAAAAAAGAAACTCTGTGTGTGTGTGTGTGTGTGTGTGTGTGTGTGTGTGTGTGTGTGGTCTTATATGAGATGTTCATGGTACACTCAAACATAATTAGAAGAGTACATGACAATCATGAAGAAAAGAACAAACCAGTGGACTACGTGAAATTTCAGAACTGTACTTTCCCCTCTTTAAACTTCTTTAACATTTTCCTTATTTCTCATTCCCTTTCTTCTTTTATCCTTTTGTCATAGCCTTCCTGTTTCCACCCCATGTTCCTGGTGAGTGAATGTGTGTCATTCCTTCTCCACAGGAATTACATCTTAGAGAATTTTTTTCAACATTAAGAATTTTGTGTACCCTGTTATGTCGTTGCTGCTGCTGTTGTTTTGATGTTGTTGTTATAGTTAATTTGCTTTCCTTTGTGGCTTTGTTTAGCTTTTTGAGGATTTTATACATTTTAATGGTATTTTTATCTTTCCAGAAAGACCAATGCACTTTACCAGTATGTGGTTTATGACATAGTTTCTTGTATTACTATACCAGGCCATGGTATAAATTCAGTCCTAGATTCCAACACAGTGTAACTTGTGACTTTGGTTGTTTATGAGCATTCCTCTGATTGCCAGAACGTTGGGAGAAAGCTTAGATTTTCCAGTAGCTGGTACTTTTGAGATTCACAGCTCTGTATGAAACGCAGTTCCAGCTCTCTCTTATTGCTGTGGCTGTGTGAGAAGTACAGCTCTTGGGTTCCTTCACTAGAAAACTAGAATTCAATTTTCTATGACATCACACTTGATCTTAGCCAAACGGCCACGAAGTGATTTCCTGTGACATCAAAGAGGATGTTTCCCCTTTACATTAACCCTCTAATCTGGGGTTTCTATTTCCTAACTTTAAGCTAATTTGCCTATATACTTTTTCTTTTCTTTTGTGTAAATGTATAATCACAATCTCTTTCTTATAGGTTATCCAAACTAAATCAGTCTTCCATTAGTGAAACCCAGAAGTTTCTCCCCTACCCTAGTGAAGCATGCACATTGCTTTTCACACAGAACTTAGAAAATGCAAGAAGAAAAGTCTACAAGACTTTCTGCATAATTGTCATATGCACTCAATCATTTTAAAATTATTGAAATTAATCTTAGAAAATTTTGTTCAGAAAAGTCTCATTTAGATGTCAGTGCCTGAATTTCAACAAAATGTCCTCCTGGGAAGGTAGAAACACGAATGCACTGTACCAGAGGAGACGACAAAATGTTAAGGCTTAGATATAAGTTAATCAATCTCAGATTCCACCAGTATTCACAAGTGTCATAACCCAACAGAAGAGAGGATGCCAACATGAGCTGTCCTGCAGTGCTGATAGCAGGATTACAGAGCAGAGATGTAAAGACCCCGGGTTGGGACCCTCCCTTTCTTTTCTCAATGCTTTCAAGTACGAGCAGTTGTTGGCAATCATCAAACAAATACATGTAAGATTCATCCCATCCACACTAAAACTGTACAAAGGCAATCACCAGACAAAAATCTGGACAGGTAAGAGGAAGCTAGAACTGACATCAGAGATAAGAAGTACAGATAAGAGTGCAGCCAGAAAGATCTGCCCAAACAGCCTATTTGCCAAAGCAAACATTCTTAAAGTTGCAAACCAAACTGTGGGCAATCCCAATACTTAAAGTTGAAAGTGGCCGATCTTTGGATATAGTAACACAACATGTATGTGAGTGGCTTCCACAAGATCACCAAGGTAGAAGCAACTAAAATGTTCTGAAATTGAAGGGACTTAGCCTAACACAGTATAAAAAGGAGAAGCATTTAGTCTAACATTGAACAAAAGCAGAAAAACTAAGTAACTATATAACTATGTATACTCTATATGTATATATAGATATATAATTACATTATATAGTTCGTTAGTTCTTTCTGTTTCTGTTACATAGTTACATTGGTACATATACATTGTTAAATAGTATATATATTATGACTATGTAAATATGCATATATACACATATACAAACATATATGCATATATGCAACAACTATAAATATGTATATAGAAAGAACTATGAAACTATATAATATATGTAGATAAATTAAATCATTTCTGGTAACCATATCTATATAGGACCATACTATGTATGACATTCATATGCATATAAACCAATTAATATATGATATTGAAGTTTGAATACCTTTGGAGCATATTGTCCCAACCCGCCCTGAAAGGGAGGAAATTCAAACCCAAACGTTGACATGGCTCAGGTTTAAGCTGCTGGCAGTCACACAGCAAAGATGGCAGGACAAAGTGAGGGTTTCTAACTCAGTTCAGGAGTTTATCCAATAGGGGCCATTGTGCTATAACTAAATTCTACTGGTGGAGAAACTTCAGTTCATTGTAATCACAGTCATTTTCATGCTGTCTTCTTAATCATACATATATAAAGATCTTTTTAAATCTTATCCTCCTTATTCTTGATTTTTTACCACATTTTTCCTTTTCATATTTTTGTTGATGCATCAGCTAGATATCTATTACTTATAGAATATTCTTTTTTTTTAAACAATATTTATTTATTATGTACACATCATGCAGCTTTCTGCCTACAGGCCAGAAGAGGGCATCAGACCTCATTACAGATGGTTGTGAGCCACCATGTGGTTGCTGGGAATTGAACTCAGGACCTCAGGAAGAGCAGTCAGTGCTCTTAACGACTGAGCCATCTCTCCAGCCCTAGAATATTCTTATATTATATAAATATGTCATATCTTAAATATACTATTAGCAAATAACATGAGATATATGCATTATCAATTACAGGAGTTTGAGATATGAACATATCTATAAATTATAACTAAATGGAGGATGAGTAGACTTTCTGGAATATTAAAGATGTATTCTGGATTAACATATTTTTCCTTTGTAATTTTCATATGTGTATATTTAGTGTGTATGCTTGTGTGAATGTTTTCATGTGTGTAGTCACATGGAGACTTAAACAAGTGTCAAGAATCATCCTTGCTTGATCTTTTGTCTACCTTATTGACTAAGCCAGGGTCTCCAAAGCAAATCCATAGAGTCCTGATAATATGGCCAGCTTTCTCAGGAAATCCCATGTCCACCTTCTCAAGTTGAGATCACAGGTCATTATATGGATTCTAGGAACCAGAATTCCTGTCCTCAAACTTATGAGGCAAACACTTTAACTATTTAGCTGTTACCCAGCTCTAGGGGTGACTTAATTTGTTATAATTAATACCACAAGTATTTGGTCTACAATACCAAAAATATTTACAATGTGTTGAAGTATAACTTACCTATTAAAATTCTAAAAGCACAAAGCTATTATTCCCTTGATGGCTTTACCACAAGTACATAATGAGAAAGTATTCACAGGACAATGTGTAGAAGCAAATCACCAAATCAAGTCAGTGATCCAGTTTCCAAAAGACTAAGCAGCACAAAATGCTTATGCAGCTTCCCAATATGGAAGAAAAGACGTTTGCTTTTATTAATATGTATCTATTAAAACATGATTGTACACTTTACCTAATATAT
Organism: Rattus rattus; assembly: GCF_011064425.1. Lineage (NCBI taxonomy): Eukaryota > Metazoa > Chordata > Mammalia > Rodentia > Muridae > Rattus > Rattus rattus. The sequence continues at coordinate 43,763,864 of NC_046165.1, forward strand.
GAACACATTTTTTAAAAAAAAATTAATTGAAATTTAGAAAAGATTGGTGGGACACCCACCAGGCACACATGAGTTGAGAATGGATACTCAGGACAGTCAACACAGCATGGTCAGAGAAGAATTCTGTCATACATATTTAAAGCCTTCATTAAGATGCAGAATGAACTCTAAGCCATGGTTGTCAGGACAGCTGAGCTCTAAATGGAACACCTTGTCCCATTGATGTACACCTTAGTTTTGTCACCTAACTTCTCAAGAACATCCTCTTCTGCTCTTAAAGGAGAGAAGGAACATGGTTTATCCCAAGTAGCATGTTGAGATCATAAACCCCCTGATGGCACAGCAGTTAATGTGAAAATGAACAGAAGAGGTTGAATATTCATAGAGGGTGATTCATAACCAGAGCTGACAAGCTGACCAAGAAGAAAATATGAATAACAGGAAAGCTGGCACTGCAGAATTTTGAAATTTTCTCTTGCAACTAAAATTCTTTTTATTTTCTAACTCAAGTTGATGTTATTGTAACTTGATATTTAAGATAAGAATGTTAAAAAACAAAGGATATCGTTTAATAATAATAGTAGGTTAATACAGAAAAATTCATCATCCAAGACAGATTATTAAGTACTATTGTAGTGCCAGGTGAGACATACTAGTCATCTTCTAATGTTTAACACACTAATGTTTAAAACTGCTAGCATTTAAACAAAGGACTGTGCTCACACTGCCTACCACTTATATATTCATTATGTATTCGCATGCCTGTATATTTGTGCATCCACACACAAGTGTGTCAAGGAACAAAATTCCACATTTAAAACGAGTCTTAAAACACCTAATAATAATAAGAATTATAACCCTTATTTGAATGAAAAATAACTCAGATGGCAGATTCATTATATGTTTAGAATATTTTCAAAATAAAAGTAAGAAGCCATAAGAATACCAGTGACCAATAAATAAATAAGTAAATAAATAAATAAATAAGAATTGACCAGTAAAAGTCCAAACTGGGTGTAAATATAAAAATATCTTCCCTTCATCCTGAGTGAGGTAACCCAATCTCAGAAAAACACACATGGTATGCACTCATTGATAAGTGGATATTAGCCCAAAATGCTTGAATTACCCTAGATGCACAGAACACATGAAACTCAAGAAGGTTGACCAAAATGCAAGTGCTTCACTCCTTCTTTAAAAGGGGAACAAGAATACCCTTGGCAGGGAATAGGGAGGCAAAGTTTAGAACAGAGGCAGAAGGAACACCCAGTCAGAGCCTGCCCCACATGTGGCCCATACATATACAGCCACCAAACTAGATAAGATGGATGAAGCAAAGAAGTGCAGGCTGACAGGAGCCAGATGTAGATCTCTCCTAAGAGACACAGCCAGAATACAGCAAATACATAGGCAAATGCCAGCAGCAAACCACTGAACTGAGAACGGGACCCCCGTTGAAGGAATCAGAGAAAGGACTGAAAGAGCTTGAAGGGGCTTGAGACCCCATATGAACAACAATGCCAGCCAACCAGAGCTTCCAGGGACTAAGCTACTACCCAAAGACTATACATGGACTGACCCTGGGCTCCAACCTCATAGATAGCAATGAATATCCTAGTAAGAGCACCAGTGAAAGGGGAAGCCCTTGGTCCTGCCAAGACTGAACCCCAAGTGAAAATGATTTTTGGGGGGAGGGCGGTAATGGGAGGAGGATGGGGAGGGGAACACCCATATAGAAGGGGAGGGGGAGGGGAGGGGTTAGGTGAATGTTGGCCCGGAAACTGGGAAAGGCAATAACAATCAAAATGTAAATAAAAAATTCCCAAGTTAATAAAGATGAAAAAAAAAATCGTCCCTAGCATAATTCAGGATAGAAGACTCATTTGTACTTCTAACTTAGAAAAAATAAATTACAAAGCTAAGTAAAACTATAAAAGCACAAAATAAGGAAGAATTATACTAATTCATTTACCAAAAATAATCAGTCTACATAGATAAGATAGAAAATGAAAAGGATAAGTTCTTATTTTATACTGAGAATATAAAACAACAATTTTAAAATTTATTATTGAATACAAAATCTAGAAGTTTTTTGTTAAATGAGCAAAAGAGAAGAAAGGAAGGAGGGAGAGAAAGAAAGAGGACAGAGAGGGAACAAAGGGCAAGGAAGAAGGAGAGGCATGTGCCTATAACACAACCAAAGACAACATAATGAATCGAGTGCCAATAAACAGAAGTACAAAAATAAAACAAGGGATGCAGGCATGGTGATGGGCATAAGTAATCCCAGCTTTGCAGAAGGAGGAAGAGGAGGGGAAGAGGAGGCAGACATTGCAAGCTTTAGGCCAACCTAGGCTACATAGCAAGTGAAAGGCAAACCTCAAAAAATTAGTGAAGCAGTTTCAATTATTTGAAAATTAAATTAGAAATTGATGGTAGCCTGTTTTAATGATAACACTCACCTAGTATGTGTAAGATTTGAGTTTCAATCACTGATGTAAAACAAAAGATAAAATAAAACAGGGAAGAATGGAAAGATGTGGATGGCATCCTATTACTCCCTTAAAATCCTAAAACCTAGAAAGTGTGGTATGTGCATACTAATGGTTCTGTGACTCCTCTTTCCTCCAAGAATGTTGTGGAAATCCTCAACCTTTTCCCATAGAGCCACTTAATACTGGGATCCTCAAGCCAATTCCAATTCCTCAGGGTCCCCGAAAGTCTACCTGATTCTTCTTTACAATGAATGGGTTATAGGCGTTCTAATGAGATGTTCTAGGGAGCTCTTTACAGTAGCACAAGCTTTACTATGGAAGTTACATTCTCGCTTCCTTGTCACTTGACAATGTCATGACTGGGTGCAACACTAGGAATTGGGACTATCCTGATACCATCCTCTTGCCATCTTATAATTAGTGTGACGTTACATCAAAACCAGCCCAGTGACAGAAGTTGTTAATCATTTCTGTTTATGAATAAAGTAATAGACACTCAGAGGGTAGAGAATTTTCCTAAGAAAACACAGTAAATAAGTTAGAAATCTGAATACATTTCCAGATCTACCTCATTTTGAAATAAATATTCTATCACTAACATTTCTTATTGCCTTCATACAGGTTTATGTCAGCATTTACATCAATTCAGTGTGTTTATAAAACTGTATTAATCTCAGTCCAATGTTAATTCTACTGTCTCGTGGTAGAGCATATTCTCGCTGTTGCTTTTGACCATGAGTAACACTAACAGCTTTTTCATCCTTTCCATTCTGCCCTGGCCTTTGTCTTTGCTCTTTCTATGGCTAGCGAAACTGCAGGTAATCCCCTCCTCTGGCAAATTCTCCTTGCCTATAGATTCCATTATGTGTTTCCTTGTGTCTGTAAACATGCCTCTTACATCATGAGCTGCTATATGGCTTTTCTCATATCCATATCTGACAACTGAGATGCTCAAAGATAATGGAGGACCCTTTAATGAACTGTGGAATTATTGAATGAGTGAATAAATGAATTTAATGGAAAATGGGACACCATTGCTGCTATGCTAACCACACTAAAATGCCAAAAGGATAAACTGATACCTTATTGCCTCATCTGTTGGGTCTCATGATATTTCACTGAGCCAGCCAGTTATTATGAACCTACATATCTCCTAGTCCATCTTCCTCAAGCTCTGTCTTTTCTACCGATGCCTCATAACACTTTAGTTCTCTCCACTTAATAAAAGAATTGCCCCAATGGAGGAGTGAGAGAAAAGACTGAAGGAGCTGAAGGAGTTTGCGTCCCCATAGAAAGAACAACAATATCAACCAACCAGACCCCACCAGAGCTCCCAGGAACTAAACCACCAACCAAAAAGGAGGGACCCATCTCTCCAGTCACATGTGTAGCAGAGAATGGCATTGTCCAACATCAATAGGAGGAAAAGCCCTTGATCCTGTCCGCAATGTAGAGGAATGCCAAGGGTTTGAGGTGGAATTGGGTGGGTGGGAGAGGGAACATCCTCATAGAAGTAGGGGGAAGGAGGAGGGGAGAAAGGGATAACATTTGGAATGTAAATGCATAAAATATCCAGAAAAAATAAAATTAAAAAATAAAAAGAATGACCATCACTTTAACAAGACTTTGTCTGTTTGATGATGACATATTTAAGATCCAGTGGGATTGTTCTGAACTCTGTCCATAACTGAACAAGTCTCTTGGGACTTGTTGATACACAGCCTTTGGGAACATTGTACTGAGGTCTTGCCCCTCAATACCTAATGCTTGTTTACAAATGACCTTGACCTTAGCCTAAGTATTTAACAACACTAAATCTAGACATGTCAGAGAGACTAAATTTCAAAGGAGAAATTAGAATACATAAATCAGAACACCAGGCTGACACTTTTCTCAAAAGTCTATTTTTATGCACAATTTCTATTCTTCTAATCAAAGACTAGCATGCAAAATTTCTTTGGTGGAGTCCTACCAAGAATCCAAGGAGTTGACCTAGTAAATATCTATTTATCACTGGAATATCTGGACAATAGTCAACAAGACAGGACTAGCCCTGAGAATAACCCGGCTTTATTAGAAAAGACAACTGTCTTGTTGCTACACTTTGTTATCTTTTGTTGCTGTTGGTTTGTTTTTATGATTTTTAAGATAGAGTCTCTCTGAGAAAGCCTTGGCTGTCCTGGAACTCCCAGTTTAGACCAGGATGACTTCAAACTCACAGAGATTTGCCTGCTTCTTGCCCCTCAAACAGGCCTCTGCATCCCCATACATTTTGTTCTGTATTGGATCAGAAAAGTCATTTTGTGCCCAGTTTCATTTACTGTATCATTGTGAAGCCAAAGGAAAATAATTTGTGCTTTAAGAAACACATTCTTTTCTTATTTATTGAATTTTATGTTTTTATTCACTTTACACCCTGCTCCAGGTCACCTCCCACAATCCTTCTGTCATCTCCCCTTCCCTTTCTCCTCTAAGTGGGTGAGGGCCCCCTAACTATCGATCCACATCCAAAGGGGCCAGGTTAGTTGACTCTATCCATTGTTCTTTGTAGTTCCTATTCCCTTCAGAGCCTGCAAACCTTCTTCCATAAGAGTCCCCAGCCTCCATCAACTGTGTAGGTATGGGTGTTTGTATCTGAGTCAGCTGCTGGGTGAGCCTCTCAGAGGACAATGCTCCTGTTTGCAGTGCTTGCCCATGGGATGTGTCTCAAGGCAGGCCAGTTATTGATTGGCCCTTCCCTCAGTCTCTGCTCCATCCCCTGTGCCTGCACTTCTTGTAGAAAGAATAAGTTTTGGGTTGAAAGTTCTGTGGGTGTTGGTGTTTCTATCACTCCACTGGGGTTTCTACTTGGCTACAGGAGTAGCCATCAGTTGCAGATTTCCATTCATTTTCATGGCCATCTAGCCATCTCTCCCGTCATTCCCCACACCTCATCCTGTACTCCCCAGTCCCCTCTCCATTCCTCTCCCTCCTGTGACTATTTTATTCACCCAGATAGTAAGATCCAAACTTCCTTACTTGGGCCATCTTGTTTAACTTGTTTGGGTCCATTGAGTGTAGCACAGAGCCTGTATTTTATGGCTAATATCTACTTATAATTGAGTACATCCATGCATGTCATTTTGGGACTGGGTTACCTTTCTTGGGATGATATTCTTAAGTTCCATCCATTTGCTTACAAAATCTATGTTGTCTTTCTTTTTAATACTGACTAGTACAAAACAGAATTACTCAGTTGTTTCATCATTGTGTAGATGTGCCACATTTCTGTATCTGTTCTTTAGTTGAGGGACATCTAGATTGCTTCCAGTTTCTGGTTATTAAGAATAAAGCTGCTATATAGAATATAGTCTTTGTGGGATGTTGGAGCAACTTTATGGCATATGCCTAATAGGGTTGTAGCTGGATATTGAGGTAGAACTATTCCCAGGTTTTGTTTTTTGTTTTTTTGTTTTTGTTTGTTTGTTTGTTTGTTTGTTTGTTTTGGGGGGGTTGTTTTTGTTTTTTGTTTTTTTGGGTTTTTTTGTTTTTTGTTTTTGTTTTTTGCTTCTTTTGAGAAACCACCATTTTGTTTTCCAAAGTAGTTGGACTAGTTTGCACTCATAAGAGCTATGAAGGAGTATAACCCTTGTTCCACATCCTTGCCATGCTATCTCTTGACATTGTTTCAATCTTAGCTATTCTGGTGAGTGTGACTGGAACCTCAGAGTTGTTTTGATTTGCATTTCCTTGATTACTCAGGACTTTGAACATTTCTTTAAATGCTTGTCACTTGAGATTCCTCTATTGAGAATTCTCTGTTTAGCTTTGTTCCCCTTTTTGGGGGGGGGGGTCTATTCAGCTTACACTTCCACATTGGCCATTTATCACCAAAGAGAGTCAGGACAGGAACTCATACCAGGTAGAAACTTGGAGGCAGAAGCTGATGCAGCCGCCATGGAGGGGTGCTGCTTACTGGCTTGCTTCCCCTGGCTTGCTCACCTTGCTTTCTTATAGAACCCAGGACTATCAGCCTGGGAACAGCACCAGCCACAATGGACTGGGCCCTCTCCCCTTGACCACTAATTGAGAAAATGCCTTACAGCTGGGTCTCTTGAAAGCACTTCCTCAAGGGAAGCTCCTTTCTCTGTTCTAACTCCAGCTGACACACAAAACCAGCCAGCACAGCTCCAAAGCCTGCAAGGGCAAAGGCTGAATTCTGTTTTCCATAAAGGTATTTCCTCATCTGCTCTCGCACTGTAAATGTGGCCTTATTTGGAAATAGTGCGTGGCATCTTTAAGATGTAAGTCAAAGCAATGTGTTCCCATTTTTTAATTGGGTTATTTGTGTTGTTGGGTTGTGGTGTCTAACTTTTTGAGTTCTTTGTAAATTTTGGATAGTCACCCCTTGTCATATGCCTGGTTGTTGAAGATCCTTTCCCAATCTGTAGGCTACCTTTTTGTCCTATTGACAGTGTCCTTTGCCTTATAGAAGCTTTGCAGTGTCATGAGGTCGCATTTATCAATTGTTGAGCCACTGGCGTTCTGTTCAGGAAATTGCCTCCTGTACCAATGCATTCAGGTGTATTTCCTACTTTCTCTTCTATGAGATTTAGTGAAAACACACATTCTTCTACAACCCTCTAAAGTCACAAAAGAATGTCACACATGATGTGATAAATAAACTTCACTTTATAATTTAAAAAAATAATATTTGAAAATTCTGTTTTTCTATATTCCATGCCAGAAAATGGGTGAGAGGTCAGAAAACTATCTAATAGGCCATCTATGTGGTTTTAAATGAATATTCCTTGACAAAACAGAATTACTCAGTTGTTCCTTCTTTATGTATGGGCTTTTATTCTTGATCTGCAAGGACAGGGTTGAGTATTTGCAAGGACCTGGGGTCACTTCAACTCTAAATATTTACTTTTTTCCTCTGTAAGAGAAAGTTTGCAGCTTGCTGCTCCACATAACATCCAATATCCAGTTTTATGGGGATGCTCCTTCACAGTGAAGAAACATTCTAGAAGTTGTGCAAGAGTTAAGTTTGACATGATTAAAATTTACTGAAAACATTTCACCAGTGTTAAGGGACAATTTCAGGAGTGCAGAGAGCGTAGGCAGAGCACACACATCTATTGAATTATCCAAAATGGAAATCTGCCTTTAAAATGCCAAGTGGCCTGTTTTTCTTCATTAGAAAATCGTCGCTAAATAACCCTATTAAAAATGGGGTTCAGAGCTAAACAAAGAATTCACAGCTGAGGAATGCCGAATGGCTGAGAAACACCTAAAGAAATGTTCAACATCTTTAGTCATCAGGGAAATGCAAATCAAAACAACCCTGAGATTTCACCTCACACCAGTGAGAATGGCTAAGATCAAAAACTCAGGTGACAGCAAATGCTGGCGAGGATGCGGAGAAAGAGGAACACTCCTCCATTGTTGGTGGGGTTGCAGACTGGTACAACCATTCTGGAAATCAGTCTGGAGGTTCCTCAGAAAATTGGACATTGAACTGCCTGAGGATCCAGCTATACCTCTCTTGGGCATATACCCAAAAGATGCCCCAACATATAAAAAAGACACGTGCTCCACTATGTTCATCCCATCGAGCCTTATTTATAATAGCCAGAAGCTGGAAAGAACCCAGATGCCCTTCAACAGAGGAATGGATACAGAAAATGTGGTACATCTACACAATGGAATATTACTCAGCTATCAAAAACAACGACTTTTATGAAATTGTGAGGCAAATGGTTGGAACTGGAAAATATCATTCTGAGTGAGCTAACCCAATCACAGAAAGACATACATGGTATGCACTCACTGATAAGTGGCTATTAGCCCAAATGCTTGAATTACCCTAGTGGCCTAGAACAAATGAAACTCAAGACGGATGATCAAAATGTGAAGGCTTCACTCCTTCTTTAAAAGGGGAACAAGAATACCCTTGGCAGGGAAGAGAGAGGCAAAGATTAAAACAGAGACTGAAGGAACACCCATTCAGAGCCTGCCCCACATGTGGCCCATACATATAGAGCCACCCAATTAGACAAGATGGATGAAGCAAAGAAGTGCAGACCGACAGGAGCCGGATGTAGATCGAACCTGAGAGACACAGCCAGAATACAGCAAATACAGAGGCGAATGCCAGCAGCAAACCACTGAACTGAGAACGGGACCCCCGTTGAAGGAATCAGAGAATGAACTGGAAGAGCTTGAAGGGGCTTGAGACTCCATATGTACAACAATGCCAAGCAACCAGAGCTTCCAGGGACTAAGCCACTACCTAAAGACTATACATGGACTGACCCTGGACTCTGACCTCATAGGTAGCAATGAATATCCTAGTAAGAGCACCAGTGGAAGGAGAAGCCCTGGGTCCTGCTAAGACTGAACCCCCAGTGAACTAGACTGTCGGGGGAGGGCGGCAATGGGGGAGGGTGGGGAGGGAACACCCATAAGGAAGGGGGGGAGGAAGGGATGTTTGCCAAATGTACATAAGAAATACTCAAGTTAATAAAAAAAAAAATAAAAAAAAAAAAAAAAAAAAAAAAAAAAAAAAAAAAAAAAAAAAAAAAAAAAAATAAAAAAAAAAAAAAAACAAAAAAAAAAAAAAAAAAAAAAAAAAAAAAAAAAATCGTCATGATACATGTACAGCATGGATTCCTCACTGCGGCAGTAGCATTCTAATTGTAGGCTGTGAAGAGTTCTAATTGAAACAAAATTAATGAAGAGTCAGGCCAACCTCCTACCACATCACAATCCCTGTGAACACTTAACTTCCATGAGTCATTTTCCTCCCCGAATAACTCAGCATAAACACTGACTTCCAAACTAATAGTAACATCCAGATTTCTTTTTTTATGCCTGGCATCGTGTTCCAGGATAGAGCACACAGAGCCGGCTCATCTTCTGCCATCAACTAATGCTGCTAAATGTCAGGCATTTAATAAAGTTAAAGGGCAAAAAAGTTTTAAACAATTTATTCTGCCGAGCAATCAGTCTTTGAGAAGGCTCGGGAAAACTCATTGCTTTATTGACTGGATCAGAGGGGAAATGTTTCTTATCAGGTTCTAAAAGGGCTTTAGAGATCACTTGCATATATGCATTTTGTATTTATTTGTACATAGCTTGTATTGAGGAATTTTTTTGTTAAATGTAATAGTATGCATATTCTTGTCCATATCAACCGTGAACTTTAATAACAAATTGTGTTGTAAATCAGATGTTTGCAAGCCAGGGAACAGGTCCTACATAGAACTGTTGGTATGTCACAGTTACTCAAAGAACTAATATTCTTTACATCAGCCAGTGTAGAAGGGATGAACAAACCCATGCTAATCCTGCACAATGAGACTACTGGACTCCCAGCAATCTTTTCAGTGTCCATAAAAGAAGACAACCCGTCCCCACCCCCATATCTTTCAACATTTGAGTTAGTGAGAAAAAATAAATAGATGTTCTTCTTCATTACCTAAGCTATGGGGTAAAGGGGAAGGATTTCATAGAAATCAAGGATCATAGACTCATTTGAACAACCTTGCAGAGTTACCATTCTAAGATGTGCTTAGAGCAAACCAGCATAGGAGTGTATAGTTACATTTCAAACCATAAAGGGTCCTCCCCGTTTTCAGTACGTGTTGTTATGTCTAAGTCTCTATTATCTTGAAATGGATATTCTAAAGAGACAGGCTTATTTTAATAAACTATGTGTTGTGAACTGAGTACCCTTTTACTCCTGGAGCAATTTCAGAGGAGGAAAAATATGTATATGTGGAGTTATTTTTAAAACCTCTAGAGCAAGGTGCCACGAGCCTGAGAAATTGTTTCTTCTGATCCCTTGGGTTTTAATGACTAGCTAGCAGCATTCAATTACACCATGATCATTAACGAGAAACCTAATTGCTACTCACAGGCAGGTAAACAACTCATATTGACATCAGAAAGTGTATGGAGGGTCATTTTACAGCATCAAGTGAAATACAGGCTTTCATTGGGGAAAAAAGGATATCATAGTATTTACAAAGCTCTACGGCCCTCTCCTCCTCTCTTCACATTCACTGGAATACAGGAAGGGCTGTACACAATGGGTGGTGAACTATGTTATCTCATATTCTTAAGCACATTGCAAATAAAACTATTAAATGCGTTTCAAGCCCCATTCTGTAGGCATTACATGCAATAGAATTCAGTTCTAAAATTTTCAACCATAGCTAGCCTTTTAACCAAAAGTAATTAGAGAAGTTAGCCTATATTAACTGTTCACTAAATTGGATTACACATTTACATATTACGAGAATTAAAACAGAGAATATACAAAGGTACATCTAAAAATGGAAATTAAAAAGTTATGATTCTGTTTTCCTTCAATATGGTTCCAAATCCTTTTTTCCAACATAATATGTTATTAATTATTTGGGAACTTTACATTATATCCCATGATCACACACACTTCCCAGTCCTTCAAAATCCAACCCCCAACCCTTGTTACCTCCCCCACCCCAAAGGACATAAAAGTTCAATTTTTATTGCCCAAATACTCAGTGGAGTGTATTTGAACTCCCAGTGGCTAGACCCTTAAAGAAAACTGAGTTCTTCCCTACCTGTACCCTGGCCAGAAGCCTTCAACTGTGGAGAGCTACACTTCAGCATTCTTATTACAGTTTTTAAGAGTTCTCTTTGATATCTTCCTGTCTAGGGTGAATTTCAATTTGTAAAGACGATCTTTCTAATAATCATTAAAAAAAAACTAGTAATAAGGAAAAGAGAACCATTTTTGCAAATGCTTACTTTATTCACACCTTATCCCTGTAATGGCAGTGATGTCAAGCTGTCAAGATAGACATATTGAGAGGTTCACTAATTAAAACAACTATGGCTTTCTTTGAATTGTAAATATTCAAAATTGAGCCTTGATGAAGGGAAAGGTAAAATTCATGTCTGTTTCCAATGTCACGGTCATGAGTTAGAAAAAAAGCAAAGTAATGTCTAAAATAAATTCCAGAATAAACCTGACATTAGAGGACTCTAATGAAAATGTTAATATCCCAGGTGGTACCCAGCCCCTCTCAGATGGGAGCCTGTTGATTTGTTCTCAATATTGTCTATACTTGCCCAGCATGAAGGGAGTAGGCCAGCTGGCATTTACCCTAAACATCATGTTGTTTCAAAAGTCCCCACCTCCCCTACCCCATAAGTTCCCTTTCTCAGTATTTAACATCCCCACAGTTAAGACAACACATAATAATCATGTTCCTTCTAAGTCCTGCCACTTTGCAAATTCATTTTCTCTTGTTTTTCTCTTTAGAGACAAAACAGCTGGTTGTCATCTTCCAAATGCTGTAACAATCTCTCACATATCTGAAGATAGTAATTAAGTCATCCTCTCAGCCTTCTCTTTCTGAGAAACTCAGATTCATTTTTAACACAAATTATCAAAAGACTGCCATAGTCATGAATGTAAAAATTGTTACTGCATAGGCTTTCCCTGTACCCCAGTCTGGTTCTCGTAAATACTCCCTCCAGAAACACATGCCCTTGAGGAATCCCAGGTCCTTGGCCATATCGCCAGTGAGTTCCTGCTCTGTATTGACTTCTGGCAAATGTTTTGAAACTAAGTCACACAGGTGATTCTCCTCCCAGCCATTCTTCTCTCTCTACTCCCTCTTATTCTCAAAGGAGACAAGACTATGAAGGGTAGGCTCATTGGCAGCCTTGAGTGCAGTTCCCAGTGTTACTTACACAGTTCGAATTGCATATACCGTTCTTAGATGGGTGAGTGTTAGTACAGTCATAAAGAATTATGAACTGAGCAAATGTTGGGTTGAGCCATATCGGCATACAAAAATTATCACCCACTGCAAAGGAATAAGGGGAAAAATATCCAAACTCAGTGTTTGTGTGACAAGGCTTTTAAGCTCACATTGTCATCTCATAACAATAACCCCTGGGGTGGCATGAAGAAACTATTGAAATTTGCTGCCCATCAGCTTGCTTAACAAATATGTTCCCTGTATCCTAATGGTGTTTCTATCCTAGTACTGCATTCCCCATGGAAGCACGATAAATTAGTGACTCCGTTCTCCACCCATATTGACCTTTAAAAAGAACTTTCTAGAATTTTTACACATAAGAAAAGTGACTGCCTCACCGAGCATTCCAAGTGTGAAGTCAAACTTACAAGGACAATGTCTGCAGGTAGGATTAGCCCAAGAACAACTTGCTCACATAACTGTGATTTCATCTCTAATGTGAGGCATAAACATGTTTATTTAGAGACAAATACCTACACTGAGTGAGCCTACATGGTTTATAGCAGAGGATTTTTCCCTGAAATATAAACCTATATATTTTGCATTACATTATTTCACACTGGTAAGAGAGGATAACTCTTGCCTTGGGGAGGTTTGACATGCCAATTTATCTGCAATATATATCTGGAATATTAATGCGTCAACCTTTTACTTCATTTTGCTTTAAATAAAGAATGACAATTATACTTCCCTTGGAATGAATATTTCAAGTATGAAAACTTAAAAATCATTTAAAAAATTTTCACCTATAACCACAAGTCGACTGTTCATATTCTTTCTCTTGTCCCTCTCCACTCTCTGTCCCACCCTCCCTCCCATAAATAAACTAAACAGGGAGAGAAGGAAGGTTCCACACTGCCTTGGATGTGGTCTGAATGTGAAAGGTCTCTATAGCTTTGTGTGTTGGAACACTTGGTCTCCTGCTGGTGGTGATGTTCTAGAAGGTTATGGAATCTTCAGTAAGTGGAGCCTTGCTAGAGGAAAATGGGCCACTTGGGGTGGACCAAATGGGCCACCGGGGGTCGACCTTAAAGTTTTATAGTCTGGACTGACATCCAGGTTCCTCTCTGCTACCTTACCTCAAAAGCGATATGAAAGCTTGGCCCTTGCTCCAACAATTCTGCTTTCCCAACCATGATAGACTATGTCCCTGTGACCTAGAAATCAAAACAAACCCTTGTTTCCTTCCATTGCTTCTTGTCAGGTATTTGATCACAGTAAAGAAAAATATAACTAACACAGACTTTTGTGAGCCTCGTAGCAAAGAATCCTTGTGAAATCTTTGTTGCCGAAGCCACCTAGTTTTCATGTTTGGCCTTTAGAATTTCATGACCCTGTGCTTTATCTATTTCTTACTATCAATATATAAGGATTGATGCTTTGTCTAGATGGTAATTTCACTTCCCAAACATCAGAGAAGTGTGTGTGTGTAGAAGGGGGGGTCAATGAAGAAAACTGTTGTTGTTTCTATCAAGAAAAGAGAAAAAAGCACAACTAATTTGGTAAACAGACAGGCTAAATGCCCAATCAGCTCCCAGAATATACATGTTTCCATCTCACCTAAGGGCCTTAAATATCACTTAATGAAAATTAATACTTGACTAAGAGTACATCTTTTAATGTTTAGAATGCTACCGATTTCCTAACTTCAGAACTGAGAGTGGAGTGGAAAGGGTATGGGGAGAAAGAATGATTTTGTGAAGGGCAGATGTATAGAGTGATTACATACATTTGAATCTTACCCTCTTCTCTCAGTGGTGATGTTGACCTTCTATAAGTGACTCATTCTTATTTTATTATCAATTTGGGAGAAAAGCTTTCAAGTAATACAGAAACAAGTCATGTTTTGCTTTTTTCCACTCTACAATAACCACAATAGACCATCAATATAGTAATGAACTACCGAAGCAGATAAATATTGAAAGATATAAATATTTTTATGTGAATGAATGTACCCACAGAATTTTCCCCTTCAAATTTGAGTAGTCTTATTGTACTTGGATCGCAATTGGTAACAATTCTTATTACATGCAAAAATATAGCCAGAGGCTATCTGGTTTTATTTGATCAATGGTTCAAACTTTTAACTATTGTTATTTTTTCTCTATGGAACTTTGAGCGGTGACCCACATAGTGAATCACAACCATCTGTAACTACAGTTATAGAAAATCTAATGGCCCCTATTTGGTTTCTACAAGCACTGTTCATGCCAGTGGTGCAAAGGAATGCATATAGGTAAAAGACCCACACATGCATGCATATGCACACACACACCCAAACACACACACACAAAATGGAAACTTTTTCCATATTTATATATTATGCCAAAACCATGGGATTGCATAAATGAAAAGTAAAATAGTGTATAATAGATAAATTTATGACAACCTTTTGATTAAGATGTACCAGCAAATAGCTCATTCTATAATCACATATGAAAATGTGGCTCTTTTAAAGCCACAATCTTGATTTGTTTTCCAAGTAACATTTTTTGACAGAGTTCGATCAAATAAAACATTAAACTTAAAAAAGAATGGTGTATCTTCATAAATATAAAGGCATAATTAGATGTAATATTCTATAATATTTAGAACTGTTTACTTCCTGCAGGCAATGGAATTTACAAATAAAAGATCAGGGTGAATTATTTGTGGCAAAAAAAATACATAATCAAGCAAATAACATTTTATAATTCTGAAACAAGTATATGATAGAAACCATTTAAAAGATGCTTAATCCAAGGGAAATTGGCAACCCAAAGTAAGTTTGTGAGCTAGAAAACATGATGCTCTGGCAGTTTCCAGAGAATGAATGTACACTACAGAAAACACCCACAGGAAATTAAATGCATGCACCGTATAAAAAATTAAGCATATGGAAGAACAGAGAAAGGGAATAAGCAAACAAGTCTACAGAGATTAGAAAAGCCAAGTAACAGGAGAATGAAGAAGAGACGGAAATGAAAAATATTTGAGTACTCAGAAAACCCACTTATGTTTTTTGTTCAACAAGTTTTATTGATCACCATCAGTGTTGGCAAGGCGCTTGAAGCTGTGATCCTGAAATGCTATTTAATTAAAAGCCAGTTCTGGTTTAATAATGTGGCAAACACATCACAATTCCACATGTAAATAATATCAGAAGATGAAGATAAGAGAAGAATCAAAACTAAACACTAGGAAGTTTGCAAAGAGAGCGGAGAGAGAATTGTGTGTTGAGAAACAATAATTAAATACTGTTTCCAATCAGTTGCTATTGTGGCTTTTATTAAGATTCTACTTTAGTCCAAAAGTTGTTTCTTTTCTGCCTCATTTGACATTCCATAGAGTAAACTAAGCACAAGTAGTATTTAATTCCTATTATTACCAGAGCCCTCAACATGTGCTTCCAGATCTCTAAGGCTAGATTACTTTCTTTACTATTACCTTTAACCCCGTGTCAGTAAACTATTTCCCTCAGAATTTTATCCATAGCCAAATCAACATACCAAGTAATGGGAATTATCTAGAGAGCCACTTGGCATCTGAAATAGATTATGCTACTCATTTTAGACAACTTGCTTAAAATTACTATAATTTCTAGGAATCTTAACACATTACACTTCATAGATGTATTATATCCTTCTAGGAGGTATTGTCAGGCATATATATATATATATATATTATATATAATATATATATATATATATATATAGAGAGAGAGAGAGAGGGAGAGAGAGGGAGGGAGGGAGGGAGAGTGTAATGTTTGTAATATTTCTTTATAGCGTGTGAATGTTTTTTCCCAAATTTTAAGATGATACATAATTATAATAGCTAGTCATTGTTACAAATCCTTGTGCTTCAACCAAGAAGTGTCTAAATTACAATGCCTTGGTAAACTGAAATTATTCCGATTACAGCAAATCTTTAGGTTCTTTACATAAAGAAACTTACTTAACCACTCTCTTTACTCTCCCTGTAATTGGGGAAAATCCTTCATGAAGTAGAGTCACTGAAATTTTCTCTCTATTTACCTTCCCACTGATCCACTTTGCCTCAATTCCAGGAGAAATGGATCCAGGAAACAAATGGCTGTATCTAAAGAAGATGCTTCTTTGGTGTTGCGGTTAAAAGGAACAGTGTCTCTCAATGAGGACATAAAGGAGATGAGATGTAAATTTTGAGTAGACTCAGACAAATCCAATTATTCCTGCAAACTCCCCCACCCCACTTTATTCAAGTGTCAAGTGATGTAAAGACTTCACATATGGCCAGCTATCATTGTGCCAGAAGGGGTTATGTGGACAGTAGGGACAGAAATCACATGAATGGTCTAATATAGTGCTGGACACTAGAACTGACCGGAAAGGTCATCCACTAGGCCATGAGAAGCAAAACTATTATGGGATAACTAACCACTTTCTGATTAGATTTGAAGTCACTCCACCAAAGGGAGTTCTATGTCTCATGTTGTAAAGTAATAAGAAGGCCTAGGCCAGATCCTGCAATTGTTATTCTGTTAAATTTTTGTTCCATAAAAGTTCCTTCTTATAATTTATGTTTACACACACAGAGCTTGGCTGCTCTCAATCTTGGTCAGACACAGTTTTTGCAGTTGGCAGGAATCAATCTAGATATGCATAAGTGGCTGGGGTATTGATAATGGGAGACTGGGGGCTGAGCTCTAAATAGGCACCTGAAGCCCAATCATTGCCAAAGGCTTAGAAAACATCATGGAATTGAGAGCAGAGAAGACACAAGAGCTGGAAGACAGAGGAGGGCTATGAAATGCTACCTCCCTGTATGTCACGGCTGTCACAATCATGAACCCCCATCAGTCTGATTATCTGCATGAGATCAAATGTGCCAAAGCCACACCATGAACAGGGTAAATGATCTCCAGAGCCCCCCAAACTGAGGAGCTACTGGCACCTGGTAGTTTCCCAGGTAAAGGAAATTCATTTTTCTTTAAGGATGTGACCAGTGATTAGATATTCATGCTCAAGAAGATGGCCTCAGCATCCATGCATGCATAGGCATCACTGACTACAGCTGGTGGGTGATGATGATGATGATGATGATGATGATGATGATGATGATGATGATGATGATGATACACTAAGTTAGGAAAGAACATGTTGAGGAGGATATCAAAATTTGGAAATGGAAGTGGAAATAGATGTGAAAATATCCCGTTGTATTTAGATCTAAAATTTCTAAGAATAAAGAACAAAATTAAAGATTTCTCAAATGAGTTGAAGATAGAGCTCAACTGGTAAGGCAGTTACCTCTCAAGGATGATGCCCTGAATGGAATCTCTAGAAGCCAAGTAAAATGAGCCATGCATGGTGGCAGCATGTAATCTTTGTATCCTTGGGACTCAGTGGCCAGCCAGCTGGGCCATGGTGAGCTCTAGACTCGCCTGTAAAACTGGCTTTCTCACAAAGCAAGATAGTTCTGAGAATCAACACTGGACAATGTGTCAAATGAACTAAGAGGAAAACCTCGTCGATCTGATGCTGTGTACCTCCAGACTGGGAACTAACCTCTGTGCTCACGAAGGAAGAGACGATCACAAAGAGAGTCCACCCTGCCTGGTTCTGTCTCACAGTCTAGTATTTGCACCTTGGACACCTCTACTTCTGAAACAAGGAATAGATAAGTAATATATAAAATGTTTATAGTAAAGTCGACCAGAAGCAAAAATCATATTGGCACTATTACGTTAAAAAGCAACAGCCTTGTATCTTGGATTCGATACACAGAAAATCAGGATGCTATTTTCGACATTCAGTTGGAGGGCCCTTACTTTTGAATTCAATGCTATTTGTTTGAAAATAAAAATCTTCATTATCATCTAGTCATGAAAGTTGTAAGGTTTTAATTGCAGGATGGAGTCGTAATAGCCTGCACGTAGCATAAGAGTGTAGTTCAAAACAAAATAATAGCACATTGAAGCCTAACCACCATAGTTATTATTTACGTGGTGTTCTAATGAGCTTGGCTAGCACCATGGGTCTCCTTTGATACCTGGAAGGGGGAAAATCTTATATTTCTATGATGATATTTAAAACTGTATTTCTCATAACTGAAAAAAAACTATGTTGATATATGGTAATCTTTCACATCTAAAAGGAGAAAGAGGCCCCTTGGAAATTCCATCTCTACTAATCTTACTCAAAGGAACAGCTGCCAACATCTAGTATTTCTCTGTCCAAATTTTATTCCTACTTACAAATGAATATTTTAAAGTGATTTATCAGAAGCTCCTTAATTCCAAGTCCAATCTGGCCTGAAAAAAAATAGGCGCCATGAATTTGTGAGAACTCCTGGGGTATTTCCCAGCTTAGCCTAGCTCCGGTTGACATCCTTTTGTAAGTCAGCTCTCATTATTTTGTTCAATTCTCAGGGATCAGTCAGAGCTTTCAGTTCTTATTGCCTATATTCCCTCTGGAGGAGTTCTGAGATATGTCAGATTACTCTTTGTTTTCCCAAATTAAAAAAAAAAAGCAGAATTTTTACTTTCCTCAGGAGGTCACTGTTGTATACAGATATGGTCAGTGAGGGACATATCTCATCTGTTCCACCGTAATGCTTTGTATAAACAAGGGGTCAGCTGCTCCCACTTCCTCCCACAATGCTGACTTGTACCTGAAGCTGTGGCCAAAAATGGGCAGAGGAGCCTGTTGTCAGATAAATAGTCCTGTCTTTGCCTAGGAGAGAAGAGAATATTGATGATAATCCAAGTATAAATGGAAGGGTTATAGAAGTGTTGGCCTGTGTTAAAGCCAATACTAGGCCTGGGAAGAGACCGAGAAGGACCCAGGATGGCCAAAAGGACATACTGAGAAATGCTTCACAGAACTCGTGTCAATTAACTCAGGAAAATCCACACATTAAACATGTTCACATATGCACGGACACAAACGTGAACACACACGTATGCACACCCTCCAATGATGCGTCAGAAAGCAACATAGAGTTGATCTTCCATCCACATCTACTTGTTCTGAATCTGCAGGTTCAACCACCTACAAATGTGGGGAAAATAACATTCTGTCATGACATGTACAGACATTTATGATTATCCTTAAAATGTACTCTATCAGTTAATCTGGACAGAATTTTTGTTCTTTCACTTTTGAATAATCTAGAGATAATTTAAAGCACCCGGGAAGACTTACAGATCATGTGCAGATACTGTCATTTCAATTAATGGACTTGAGTATGGGCAGATTCTGACCCACCGATCCCTGAAACCAACTCACTGCAGGTACTAAGAGACACCATGACTCTGCAGGACCACTGCAGCTCAGCCTGACAAGCTGTACCTATGTTTTGACGTACAGCTTTGAACGCTTTAGAGGTCTGAAGTTCTCGGGATAGGAATTGTCTTCTCTGAAAAATAATGATATCAAGAAAACACATTCACATTGGCACACTGCCTTTCATATGATTTATTAAGGGTAGAAAGCCCATCCAACATTACAGAAAATATGACCATGGCCCTGACGAGATTAAATAAACATTACTCAATAATACAGATCACAATATACACATATTTCTCCACATCTCCTAGAGTTTGGAACTAAATTTTAGTTCGTTGTGTTGTAAGGTTGCAAAGATAGCCAACTTCCCCATTGTCAGGTTTTTGTTAACTGTGACTATAGTCATGGAATTGATTTAAATTCACGCCCAGGAGCTTTATGTAACATTATATTTTTCAAAAGATAAAGATAGAAATAAGATGAAATGGAAGAGATACAAATTTAAAATAGATATTATTATAGATAAGTGTAATATAAATCTTGTTCATCTGTCACAGCACAGGACATTTTAAAGACATCATTACTCTCCAAAATGAAATATTTTGATATGTTCTTAAAGTAAATGTTCCTAAAACTTTGCTTAATTGCTTTCTTACCTGCACTGTGTATATGGTATTTTCTATTCTAGATTTGATATTTGCTTGGAGCCACCTTTAGAAAGTAGAATTTCTGGAAGGTGATCTTCAAACATTAAAATCAAGTGTGAACTCTTAGAACTTGAATGAGTTGGCACAGTTTCTCATTCTATTCATGGATATAAAACCAGCAGAATAAATCTGTGGATTTGCTAAGTGTTAATTGCATAGAAGAGAAAAAGGAGAGAAACATCTATGAAAGAGAGAAGAGAGCAAAAATGGCAAATTAGAAGGACAAAAAAAATGAAATACATTAAAATGATATATATATATATACCTATATAATTTTTAAGTGAGTATAAAAATAATGCAAGGCAACAGATAATTTCCCTTGTAATTTTTAGCATTTCCTTGTTCTGAGGTACTCTACAGCATAAAAGCTATCATTTTCCTGTATTTAAACCTTCTCAAGTACTCAGAAGCTTGAGAGTTCATTGTTTAAAGATGAAAACAAAAGTTAAGCAAAACTTCGACACACACTGAAGAGAGATCACAGTTCAATTTAGAATAGCACCTAATTCATGCTTGCTGATTTTTTCATTCATGTTGGCAAGGTTAATTCGTGTCTCATATTACCTCACTCTCTTCACTCACCATTTTTTTTGCAAAGAAATAAAAATAAATGCAATCTCACCTTTGAAGAGTGATAATTACGTTTCTGTCGCTTGTATGAAAGATCTTAGTAACTCCCTCATGCCTGAGGTGCTTTGAGTTATGGGTCTTTCACCTTCATGACAGAAACATAATAACCATACTTCACAGGTGAAGCAATCTGGGACTGTGAATAAGGAGAGAGAGCCCTGCTCCTCTTGGCAAATGCCTGAACTAGAGGTTGGAAAAGAGACCTCTCAGGCATTGAACATGCTGATTCCTCCAGGAGAAGGCCTTTAGTCCAAATAGCAATGTGAAGAATGTAGACCTCAATAGCCGTCTAAGCCTTAAAAATGCACACATGCATTTATCCATATGTAAAAATATACAATCCATATAATTCAAGGAGAACACAAAACGGGCTCAATCACAAGCATCCTCTATACCCTCAGAGAACACTATATAATACCCTCAGAGAACACTATATATTAGTAGCATATTCCTATGTGTATGTATGGCGTGCGTGCACGCGCATATGTGTGTGTGTGTGTGTGTGTGTGTGTGTGTGTGTGTGTGTTCTCACATGCATAGGTACAGCTGCAAGGATGAGTAAGGGGTTACTTACAGGAGCAGAAATAACTCAGAGACAGCTGCATGACCAAGGTGCATCTGAGCATGTGTGACGGCTCACAAAACTGAGAACCTGGAATACACGGCACAGACTGGAACAACAGGTTCACACACTTATGATGTAAAACATCACTTCCCAATTCTTTTCATTTTAGGCGAATTCTCACTGAATAGTCCCGGCAGCCCTTGAACTCACAATTCTACTGCCATTGTCTTCAAAGTAGCTGGGATTCCATGTATATGCCATTAGGTTTGAATATCATAATTTCTTTGTAATTATTTTTGAACATAGCTGAGTGGTATACTTCTGTGGTCATCTATCAGTACCAGTGAAATGCAATTATCGCTCATCTTAATTTACTTCCGTATTTTTCTTCATCAATCCACTTGCCAAGTGTTGAATAAATTTTTTTCTAGTAGTAAAACAGAGCACCTATTTTGTCCATGCATGCATCATAAATATCTCCATACTCTAGAGGCTTTATCTTAGAAGTTGGAGGCAAAATAATAATTTCTGAAAATATTAATAATTATTGACAAGGCGGGGACATGGCTAAGTGGAAGCACAGCTTGCTGGGCAAGCATATGGACTAGAATTTGGAGTCTGTGTAAAGGCTCGGCCAGTGAGGCATCCAGCTGCAATCCTCGCACTCTGGAGGTAGAGACAGGAGATTCCAGAGACAAGGGGGCAAGCTTAGGCTAAAAGAATCAGTGAACTCTGAGTTCAACAGAAAAATTCTGCCTCAGTATGCTGAGTGCAATCAAGGAGGACACCTGATGTCAACTTAGGGCATCCACATGTGTGAGCCCCAAGGTGCATACACAACTAACTGTACATACATATATGTCCCCACACACATGAGGACATGTATACATTTAGAAGCCAAGCACATATATGTACACAAGGAATTATTCACAAATTACAATTAATAACCCTCCATAAAATGGCACAACATTTTAATTACTATGTCCTATAATTTCTTAAAACCACAGCAATCTTATCTATCAAAAAATCTTATCTATCTTTAAAAGAAATGGGTATTTAGTCATTTGTAGAGATGGGCAAACCAATTGTAAAACATAAACTGTGAACTGTCTGTCCTAAGTATTAGTTTACAATGCCGGAAAAACTTGAACAGCCATTTCCATACTCACAATTATCATACATGCAAGACCACCTTAATTTTTAATTTGGATAATACTTATTTTAGAAATAGAGTTATCCCTTACAAATATTCCAGTTATCTTTCTTCCCCTATATTTCCCAGCTTCTGTTGTATTTCTGTTAAAGCTTTTTAGTTTTGTTTCTTTACTGTTTTAGGAACATATATCTTACATGAAATTAAAGAATTTGATGGGAAGAACATAAATTTATGTGTTTACAGTCCATGATTTCAACTTCTGAATAATTGAGAACATTAAACAGAAAAGCTAATTAATATAAAAATATAAAAACAAAACAACAAATAATCACACCAGAATCTTGGCCTGGTGATTTTATTTGATAATTTTGACCTACTCATGCAACAATAGAAATATATATATATATTATATTATATATATATAAAAATATATATATATATTATAAAAGTATATGTGCGCATATTCCCTTAAGAACAGCAGTTCAAAACCTGTGGGTCACAACCCCTTTTGCAAACCTCTATCTCCAAAAATATTTACATTACAATGCGTAACAGTAGAAAAACTAAATCTATGAAATAGCACCAAAAATAACATATATTTTATATTTGGGGGTCACTACATGAGGAACTCTATTAAAGGTTCACAGCTTTAGGAATGTTAAGAATGACTGTGCTGAAACATACTGTATTAGTCACTTTTCTGTTTCTGTAACCAAAAAACAACCCAAGATAAAAGTAATATTTTTTCAGCTCACAGTCCCAAAGAGACAGAGTCCACCATGGTAAGATAGGTATGATACAGTGGCAGGGGAAGGATTAGGATAGATCGATTTTATACCAAGAGCAGGAACAGTAGGCTAGGAAAGAATTTGTGAGCTTTGCTTCATCAAGTAAAGAATGGGAAGGCTGGAGAGTTCTTTAAGTCTCCCTGGATTTGATGTACTTAGGACTGTAGTCCGATCCTCTGACATTCTACTCCATTGTTTCTGTAATGTCATTGGCTGCAAGAAGTACTTTTATATACCACGAAGGAAGAAAAGCATTTAAGATGAGCTACATTTTCCTTTCTGGAGGTGTTCACTTTAAATGTATTGAAAATGTAATATAAAACTTATTTAGACACAGCTTTTCTCATATAGTACTCTTCATTTTTTTATCCTTCTGAAAGAAAATGTAAACAGGTTAAATTGGTTAAGGTGCACGTAAAACTTCTTTGAATTCAGCAGCTGGTTCCCCAAACTACCTCACTGGGTCAAGAGTGTGTTCATAGCATTTCTTGAGAGTCATTTACTGCTAAGCAACTTGTGCCCATTTTTCTTGAGAGGTTTCTGACTGAGGAGCTCATTTCCCTTTCTAAAGCAGGCTTTAAATGTTGCCTGACAAGAGAAAAGTTACATACATACGCTGTGCATTAAGGTTCAAGCATTCCCAGTTGATGGAGACTATGTCACCCGCTCTGGGTCACATTAACTAAAAGATGCTGTGATATCAGAGATGGCTAAACTATAGGGAAGGAGAATGGCACATGTTTTACATTTATGAAATGAGAAAGTAACAGTGGAGACTTGCTGAAGTATTTTGATGACTCACCAGTATCTCATAGAAGTAGTACTAACCGAGTTAACACATCCATTGACCCTCAGTCACGTATTCATCCCTTTTCCTCCTCTTCCTCCTCCTCCTCTTCCTCCTTCTCCTTTTCCCCTCCTCCTCTTCCTCTTTCCCGCACCCCCCCTCCTCCTCTGCTTGCATCCTTTGTCCTTTCTCTGAATGTTCCCTCTTGCTCTTGTTTCTTACCCAGAGAACTACTATGTTTCATCTTGAATGTGTCCAACTCATACAGTACTGGGAGATGCTTTGCTCAGTTTTGGTAGCTTATCTTATCGAATTACCGAGGTTTAGGATTCTACACTAAACTGCTCTACAGCCATTTTGTTCTGCTACAAGGAAATTTTCCAATGGACAATGAAATATAGACCATCTTAACCAGAAGGTGATTTCTAGTGAACATGCTTCTTACACATAGTAAGCTATGATCATTTAAAAGATTGAGTTGTGTGTCTTCTGTCCTGCCAATGTACATGCCGAAGCAGGAGCTACCATGAATAATAAATCTGTGTCTTTATTTATTCTTCCCAGTGGTCTCTGCAATTAGTTAATCATACTCCACTGCTTAAATGACTATCCTCTCTGAAGGAAATACGCTTGTTTCTTTGAAGAATTTTGAAAGTACATTATGGAGGAATAGGCCATAAACAGGAAATAAATATACATATGCCCTTATCACCTTTGCTGAAGATGAATAAGCAGGAAAACATCCAGCTGATCAGTAAGAAAATATGTATTTACTTTTGCTTGTTCAAGCTTGAGAGTGAGTACAGAGGCAAGCTATATCTAGGACCAATTTCTCCCTGCCCTTACTGCCCTGCAAATGACATTCTTACCAGACCATTAAGAAAACTGTCATAACTTCTAGTGAGCCCACCTGCTAGGTCTCAGTGCTGGGGCGATTACATCTATTGGAAATAATGACCCATAACTAGAATAAAACACATTAATAACATCACATTTACCCAGGATAATGCATTTCTCCATTTTATATTGCAGAGGCTAAGTTAATCAGTAAAAGCATTACCCAAAAATGCAGCAACTAACAGCCACAGAGTAGGTAATGAATTTAAAAGCAGAATGCTCGAGCTATTTTTCTGCCTTTAGAACTGAGAAGATGTGTAATGAGTAGTAACGGGTAGATCACTGGGCCAGAAACGGATAATCCTGTCTTCTGTCTGTGGCTTCATATGCTGAGATGGCACTGGAGCAGTCTTCTTCTTGAGTATAAAACATGAGCTTGTGTGTAATAGAAAGGGTTCTGGATTTTGAGTTGGGAGACAACAGGTCTTATGCTAGCTGTGCTGTTAATGAGCTGTGTGACCTTGGGGAATTCACTTCACCCTTCTGAGTCTCAATTTCTTATCTGAAAAATGAACAGCTTAGACCAGGTGATCTCTGTAATCTCTTTCAATTCTCCTATGTTGTGATTCGAAGCAGAATGTCAACGTGACATGGGGATGCTGTGAAATGTAATAAAACTGCCTGTAAAACCCTGGAGCTCCGTAGTCCTGAAGATCGGCCTGTAATGACAGTATGAGTCTACTTTGATGGAGTGGACAAGAGCCAGGGCAGAATTTGGAACTTTGGAGAAGTGTCACATATAGTTGGAAGTGGCAGGAGCATAAAGATCTTGAGAAACCGTAGTTTGCACTATATTTAGAACAAACTTTGTCAGAGAGAAGACTGAGGCGTATGAATCAAATAAACTCAACTGTTACTTTACATGAGCTACCCAAAATGCAACCTAACAATCTAAAATGGGAAATGACTCGAGAGCACATCAGGAAGAAATCAAAGACCTTAAAGGCTTCAATCTGTCTCACACACTGAGTTACTGTTTCTATGCCTGAACACTCTCCCCTAAGGGGGAAAAATGTATTTTTCCCTTAACATAACATAACACATATCTCGGTGTTTCCTCTGAGACATAAGGTGACCAGAAACAATTACAGGAAAATACCTAGATAATGACCAAACGGTCCACAACCAGTACCTAGTCGTTGCTTATCGCTAGCATCCTGGTTGGTAGAGTCTACATTTTTTATGACTGCTATCAATATTTTTCAGAGAAAAAGGCACTGTGACCTTTACATTTTAATCAAGATGCAAAATGTCGAGTTGATTTTAGGGGAAGGTGTAAGTGGCTACAGTGCATGCTGCCACTTTACACAGAGAGCTGTAAAGACACATATGCACCAACCCCTTGGGACACAAGAGCTCCAATCTCGCTACATAATGCTATTCCATTTCAGCCTTGCCTTATTACTTGAATGGAATTTTAAATTAGTCTACCTTAAGAGCAAATTGCCAAAAATTTAATTTTCTTATCCCCACAAATCCCTGCACCACAACCTGAAGTCAGGTGAGTGGTGTTTTGTCAGAGTGTGAGTGCAATAACATATCAAAATTAAGAAATTCTCCTCCCAAAATTGTTAGTCATGTCGCATTTTAACCAAACATAATCAGAATTAGTTACTAAGCCAAGCATTATCCTAATTAAAATACAAAAGATAATAAAAAGCCTGACCACGTTTTGTGGTGAAGGTAAAAGCAATTGGAAAAAATATGCAGAAATTAATAATATCTGGGTAAGATTCTTTAAATAAATAAGAACTCTATCAAAAAGCTCCCCCACCCAAATGATTCATGGTGGAAATGTGTTAACCACTTCTTGTCATCTAGAACCTTCATAAATCAATGAGAGATAATATTTACTCTAGCCTACTGGAGTGGGTTTTTTTTTCTAATAGAATTCTTTAATTCTGGTTGCCATGGTTACAGTGGAGTTCTAGGATGAGTCTGTTTCATCCTAATTGCTACATGTTAGTATATAAACAGCTGAACTCCACCTTCAACCAGCACCACTCATTTGTGAATAAAGAAAATCCTTTATCATAAAGTAATTGAACTAGCATTCAAAATAAACCACCAAGTTCTTGTCCCTGCACTGAGAGTTCATAGATGTTTCTGAAACTTTCAAAGCAGTTATCTACAAAAGGCACAGCAATGCTACAAGAAAAATCTTTGAGAAATATTTAAAGTATTTTAAGTTATAGAGAGATGTACAGAACTTAAAATAATTTACTTGGGCTGTACTCGACATCAGGAAAAGTTTGGACTTAAGACACATGGGCACCCGTTGAACTAGCTTTTCTGTCTGTCAGATACTAGGTGACATTTATATACTAAATGTCACATACTAAATTTGAAATGTACTCCTCACTAATCAGTTCAGTGCTGTGGTGGTTTGAATAGGTTTGGCCCCCACAGACTCATGTGTTTGAATGCTTGGCCTATCGGGATTGGCACTGTTAGGAGGTGTGACTTTATTGGAGTTGTGGCCTTGTTAAAGGAAGTTTGTCATTGTGAATGAAAGCTTTGAGATCTTAAATGCTCATGCTATACCCAGTGTAAAATATAGCCAGTCTCCTCCTAGCTGCCTTCAGTTCGAAGTGTAGAACTCTTTTTGGTGCCTTTAGCAACATGTATGCCTACAAGCTGCCATGTTTCCCACCATGATGATAATGGACTCTGATGATACAGTTACTCTGACACTGTAAGTCAGCCACAAAGGTGCCTTTATTAAAAGTAGCCTTGGTCATGGTGTTTCTTCACAGCAATGAAACCCTATCTAAAACAAATGTTAATCAGATTAATATCAATTTTATCTATTCAGAAAGCACAACATTTAATAGTTACTGTGAATCATGACATCACTTAAACATTAGGCTCAAAAACACAAGAAAAGGAATACTTAGTACTCATTACCTTTTTAAGGTAATAAATATTCAGAAAACATTTTTAAAGAGATGAATAATTAATTAATATCATGGAGAAACAGAGTAACAGGAAGTCAAAATTGGGAGTATTCATGGGTTAAGAGAATCTAAAACAGAATTTCGAATACCAAAAATGTGCCAGTCCCAATTAAATGCCAGTTAAAAACATAAGCCCCTAACTTTGAAAAACAAATGGACTTATATAACCCTGAATAATTTTCATGTGATTACCCTGTTGTAAAATTCCACAATGTAGCCTGTGAAGTATAAAGAATGTGTCAAGTCGCTGTGTAGGATAAAACGCTTCAAATTAAATTATCCTTCCTCATGTAAATTAATGGTCTTAAATATATTTATTTGTACGTTATATAATTTTTAAAAAATTAGGTAATAATTTTTCTAAAATTATTTTTAAATAAAGATTGTTTTTCTTGCTATTTTATCATAATTTTTATATTTAGATGCAAGTTACCATATTCATTTGAAAAATTTTTCCATTTGCGCTGTTTGTTGGTTTGGGGAGGAATTGTGTTCTGATTAAGATGAGTTATGATCATTTGGAGGAAACTGTTTTAAGTTGGATGGTTTGTAGTATTGTGAACAATACTGTGTACAAATAATTCAAGAGACATAAAGATAAAGTATTTCTTATTATTTTTATGTTTGTGGTGTTATGTTTATTTTTATGTATGTGGTGCAGTCAGGTGGATTGGGGGTAGGAGGTACATTCACCTAAATGCTCATGTGTAGAGGCAAGAAATTGACTTTAGATATCTCCCTTATGATGGTTCATTTTAGTTGTCAACAATCTGATGCAATCTACTATCAGCTGGGATGGGAGCTTCAATGAGGAACTACTTAGCTTGGTTTAATTTATGCACATGTCTTGATTATGTTAACTGATGTGGAAGTCCCAGCCCACTGTAGACAGAACCATTCCCTGGGTTTATTCTGAACTATTATTACAGAAGATTAAAGAAAACAAGATGAGCATTATTAGACATGCATGTATTTATTTCTGTTTCTACTCTACCCAGCGAACGTGACAGCTACTTCACATTCCTGCCTTTACTTTCTCACAAAAATCAGCCATAACGTGAAACTGCAAACTTAATGAACCCTTTAAGTTTATTCACTGGGGTATTTCATCACAACAGGAAATGAAATGAGAAATAATTTCCATTTCTCTATGTTTCATATTTTTGAGAAAGGGTCTCTTATTAGACCTACAGTTTGCAGTTTCTGTTAGGACTGGTGGCAATCCAGTCTCCAGAATCCACCAGTACTGACTTTTCCACCACTGAAGTTATGGGCACCCATTACCATATCCAGCATTTATGTGGGGTGCTAGCGATCTGTAGTCAGGTTCTCATGGTTGCATGGCAACCACTTTACCCAGAAAGCTATTTCTCCAGGCTAATGCATGTTCTTTAAAGGAACATATCTAGAAGAACTTTACAGAAGAAGAGAAGGAACTACTAAAACAAATAGGACTGTACAGTCACGTAGGATGCATAGTAATAGGAGGTGCAAGTCACCATGGCAGAAGAAGAAATAGACAACTGGGAAAGCCAATAGCAAAGAGAACCATTCTGTGAAAGGTAAGATAAGACTTGAAGGATCTGCTGCTTTAAGTATCCTGCTCAAAGTAGACTCAATAGCCTACAATTACAGAATGAGCACGCTTTTTCCTACTGCTATAACAAAACCCCAGAAGTTCAGTACTTTTGAAGAAAAGCATTTCATTTAGCTAACATTTGAACACCTTAATGATTCTAATGTCCATTGCTATATTGCTTTCCAGAAGCTTCTTAAAATTATTTGTAAGCCTATAAGAACAATATAAAAATATCTGTTTTCTCACACTTTGCCAAACTAATGAAAATTTTAATTAATTATTTATGAATGTATTTTTAAGTTTATTTCTCTGGTAATATTTTAATGTTGAATTTTTTTAAAGTTTAGAGTATATTAAGGATCATAATTTTTTATCGGTACTACCTTTTCTTATATTTTTTGGTTGTGAGCCTAGCCTTTAACGGCTGATCCATCTCTCCAGCCCTGTACTGCCTTTTCTAAATATGTTTTCCAGCTTGACAAATTTTCTTTTTTTAGTGCTTAAGACATGTATTTTTAGTCTTGAATTTGTAATACAACTAAAGCTTTTCTCCCTTCCAATTCCTCTCAGCAGACCTTCCTATACAATCCTTCCCATCCTCCTTCAAACTCCCTGATCCTCTGGTTCTTGCAATCTTTCTGTTACCTTGTACAAAGCTTCTTTGAGCCTTGTGTGAAGAAGTGTTTTGTAGATGTATACACAGTGACCAGAATCCACAACTCTGTATTATATCTGGAACTACAGATTTTAGGCCTGGCCAGGTCAGGTTTGATATTATACTTTTTTCTGCCTTGTTTCTTTGGGAACTTTATGTTTATAAAATTTCTTTCCATTATGAGCAGTAATAAATATTTGATAACTTGATTTCTAGTTACTCTATGCTTCATTAGTGGAAGTCTACAGTGGAATTCATCTTCCTGATTCACTGAGTAACCACATACATAGCTGATTCAAGACTTACTGGTGATATTTCCCCAGCCTTAAGTGGTATAGAGATCTACCTATAAGTATTGCTGAGATTATATATATATACACACAGCAAAGTAAATGGTACTGCCTGCTCAAATATCCTATTACCTTTGATATGCTATTAAATATAGATAATATTCATCTCAAATATTTGGTTGCTTGTATAAGAATTAGGTATTTTGAAGTCTATCTTTGATTCGTCATACTTTTTCAGCAACTAAATCATGATTGCTATCTGTACTGCAGAAAGAGTCCATATATGAAGTTCTTTGTGTATATGTGTAACTTGCTTATTTAATCTCAGTTATGCAGCACTCTGAATGAGCTGTTGTGATAGAATCATGGCTCATGTCTAGCCCACACCAGGCCAATGCAGTTCCATGTGAGACAGGTTTATTGTGGGGGAAGGGGGCAAAAGGAGTGACAGAGACAAAGGGGGAAAAAAGAGAGAAGAAAGGAGAGTGAAGGTCAAGAGGATCTGTCTTTTATTTAGGCTGTGATGTAACAGCTCGCAAGTAAAGGTTGGAAGTAAACCAAATAGGAACATATGGTGATTGCCATGGCAAAAGATGCTCGGGTCCCTGTAACCTATGGGTGACATCACAGTTACCACTGAGTTTGGAGACAATCTGCAACCAACCATAAAGCCAGTTCCTGACACCAACATGAGCCACTGAGCTTTCAACCCAGTACTTCAAATAAAACAGTTTACCAGTCTTATCCAACTTACCCAAGGGGCATGGTATAGAACAAGACCAGCCATAGGCGAATGGACCCCTTCATTCCAATACAGTGAGATGAAGCACATCGCATAGCAGCCAGCGGCCCCTCTTCATTCTGCCCACCCAACAGGTGAAAGCATCCTACCTAACTCTATATTCTTGCTGTTTATTAAGACATTCAAATATCAAAGACATGGTAGTAGTTTGGATTAAAATTACTGTTCTCCCCAGCAAGGTACCATTGTTCTCATCCCTTATCTCATTTGGTCTTAACACACTGTGGTGAGCCTTTTGGGGCTGCTTACTTCTAGACATTTGGTGTGAATTCAACTTTGGGAGGAGTACAAAAGAAATAAACTCAAGGTCGGAATCTGACTCAGGAAATAGGCCCAGATTAAGAACATTTACATTTAAATTAATGAGACACTCAGAGTGGACACAGTTGAGGCAACTGTGGCATTCCTTTTGTCTTGGTCATCTGGACTAGCCCCTAGAAAGGTGTTTACAGGATTTTGTTTATTTCCTTGCTTATTCCTTGACCCAGAAATGATCTTATTATTTTGCATGTACTAAAAGTGGTATAAAAGCAGACTGGAAAATACTAAAACCCGCTTCAGCCTCAGAACTGGCTGGGTTCATGCTACAGTGTTGTCTAATTGTCTTTTTCTTTTTAATCCTCACTCCTGACCTGAAGAACCTGTTGACTAAGTTGGCTTGGTCAACACGTCTTAAGAAATTTTCCACAAATGGAAGCAAGTCAACAAGCCTACTGCAGACAATCCTGGAAAGAAATCATGTTGTGGCTCCATGAAAATTGTATTTGTGGAAATTTAAAACCTATTTTTCTCCAGCTATCTCATTTAATTCTTATTTAATAAACAAGAAAGGAAAAGACTCTACTGAACAATATGAAAAAAGATGTGTAGGATTTTCACATTTTGCTTCAAAGGCTAAAATAAAATAAGGCTTGAAGCAAATTTAGTGTGCCCTATTTTCAAGACCTGAGTCAATGAAATAGTGGATTGTGCACAGTTTGGATTGTAGCTGAATTTGGTCAGATAACATCTAGCTTTCAGGGCTTCCATTTCTGTTCATCCATGATTACCATACATTTTCTATTCAGTTCAATAATTCTACAGCTAGCTTCTGTGCCCTGGCCTCTGACTTAGTCTGCTGCCATGAATTTTGTCTTGGTTCATTAATTCCTGTGTAGATGTCAGACTCTCTTCCAAGTGGCACAGAGGATATGGGGCTCTGGGAAGCTCATTAGAGTACCTTTCCTGTAAGGGCCCTTAGCTGTTTAAGACTCACCTGGGCTCTGGATACTGTATCAATAAGCAAAGCTGACTTGAATTTTCTCTTGGGTCTCAAAGCCCAAGACTGTGTGAGACCCAAGAACTTAACACTGCCTGAGGAACTGAACTCCTGAGGGATTGAAGAAGGCCCTTAAGCTTTTTAACTTTATTTCCAAGTTCTTCACTCTGGTGGGTAATGAGGACTCCCGAAAAGTAAAGAAAAATAAATAAATAAAATGACCCTGTATCTTTCTTCTCATTAGGGTATCTTGGACAATATTAATTACCCCAGATCTGTGAACAATTCTACTTCTGAACAACTTTGTGCCTGGCTGTTCTTCTCACCTGTCTGGATAGGTCTGTCCATATTGCTAGTATATTTTTGCTCCTTTATTCATTTATTTTTAAATCCTACCTGCCAACAGAGTCAAGGTTCCTATAAAGGCACTTGAGTTTTTTCCTATTCTCTTCTCTCATGGTTCTTATTTAATGAAAAGAAAACAAGCTTTGAACAGTTCAAACTAGTGGAAAGAAAATACATAACCAATTAAAATGAATCATTAACATCTAACAAAGGTATATTTTTACAGTGTGCCCAACACCCATACATGATAGGTTTACTCTTTACAACTACCTTAGAAGGGAGCTAAAGTTACAGTTCTTAATTTACAGAAAGGAAAACTAAGGCACAGAGAAATAGATGAATTGTGCAGGACCACAAAAAGAATTAAGTCACAAAGGCACCCTCACAACTGTCACCAGCCCCCTGGCTCTGACTCCTCTGACACATAAATCTTTCCTACAATATCAAGTCTTCAATGTCTTGTATAATCTACTACTCTTGAGTAATCAACATTTTTGCCTCTTAATTCTGCAGTTCACTCATGAGTGTACCATGGGGAGACCCTTAGAGACCACCATTGAAAAGCAGAAATGACTACAGCAGCAGAAGAGTGTAGAAATCACACTTGTATTTCCATCACAAAACAGCAACTCTGATGCACTGAAACGAACATGTAAACCGGGACAAAGAAAAAAGAAAAACTGGCTAAGAATATGGCTTACAGATCACTTGTTTTCCTAACATTCTAAAGGACACAGGTTCAAGCCCCAGATTCAGCAACAACAAAATGTGTTCAAGTAAATGTAGGGAAAGCACTGCCTCATTTATGAAAAACAAAACCCTAAGTCTACAGAAGTGAAATTATTTGTCTAAAGAGTGTATTATTTTCCATCTTAACATAGACTGTGTATTAATGAAAGATATTTTAAGGAATTGTGCAATAGCCATAACTGTCTCTATTTAATTGCTTTTATCTTTAATTCTAGAGGCTTTGGGTTTAATCTTAGGAGAAATTCTCTTCAACTATTAATATCTTGTGGTTTTGAATAATGAGATCTACCATTTCTTTGATCTCAAATGGCTCTTCAGAGATGTCCAAGAGAGAAAGTGAACTCAGCTAACAGTAGGGACAGTAGGAGATAGAAGATATGACACAGCCTGCCACCAAGCTCTTATAGTCATTGTTTGCCGTGATTGCACAAGCATCTGAAATTACTATCTTCAATTCTTCATTTAATTTACACACAGCTCATTCAGTAACAAAACAATCGAATGAATGTCTCTGCTGATAGCTAATCAGTTTGCCTAAATATCACTGGGAAAGACCTTATAGTGCTTCCACTCTTTAGAATCAAGACTGCGAAGTACTGTAAAACATTAGTTCAAAAAAAAAAAACTGTAAATTATGTCTGAGAATAGAAAAGTGAGTACTTTTCTTTTACTTAGAGTACTTTTACTTAGAGTACTTGCTGTTTTTCCAGAAGACCCACATTCAGTTCCCAACATTCACATAAGGTGGCTCACAATTGCCTGTTACTCCAGTTCCAGAACAACCAATGCCCTTTTCTGGCCACCTGGAATGCTTGCCCACATGGCATATGTGCATGCAGATACACCTGTATACCCATGAGTAAAAATAAAAGAAATTTAAAAAGGAAATTAACTAGAGTTGTATAAAGTATGCCATTTCTTTCTAGAATAAACATGTCATATCCAACACCCCCAATAATTAATTATAAATTCTATCATCGAATTTGTTCCAGGTAGACACACTGAGTGGCATCATAGCTTTGGCTGATAAACTTAGGAAAAACAAAGCAATAAGCAGATATTAATAATTTGTCCCTCTGAAAATGCCTAACTTACTGACAACTATTTGGGAACTATGACAAAGCTGATTTAGGTCTTGTTCTCCTATGTGGATATCATTATTCCTCCACTCACAAGTCAAATTAGGACAAGTCCTAGCCACTGGTACCTAGCATGGAAGAGAACACATGTGTCCTGAAGATGCGTGAGCTCTGACAAGAAAGACTAAAAAGCCTATTGCCTAGGATGGATGCTCAGAAGCCACCAGATTTATCTGTGAGGTAACTCAGTTATTCTACTCACAAGTCTATGAGGAAGTGAAAAGAGACTGAAAAGTTTCATATATGGAAACCCTCGCTTTATAAATTCATTGATAATAAGGAAAAGGGAAAAGTATCCTTTCTAAAACTTAGCATTAAGAGTAATATTTTCAGCTAAAAATGTTCTTACGCACACCCTACTGCATGTTGAACATCCTAATTTAAATATAATACAAGTACCTGAAATCCGAAAGTACATTAGTAACTTCAACTTGCATCTTAATTTATTCCTTCTCCATTGTGTTCCTTCTCAGTAAAAGTTCCCACACCAATTCAGAGACTCATACCAGAAATCCGGGCATTGTTCTTAATGTTTCTCTGACTTTTTCTCCTGAACTTTATAAATATAAGCTCTTCTTTGCCTGGAACTGCTAAATATAATTCAAAAGTATATTAATTTCCATTCTCACTTTTACCAACTTTTTCCAGGATATCATTATCTCCTGAATTTTTTTCTTTCGAGTTTGTCTTTCTAATCTGGTCCTTGAATGTTTTATTTGCTTCAACCAATTCTTTTTAACTATCCACCAGATTGTTTTATAAGTAGACACATCAACACCTATAACTTTAACTTCTATGCATTCTTTGGTTTTTCAGTTTAAGAGCCATTGAGAGGTGAAATCTTGATTTTCTGTGTAGTTACATTAAAGGAACCTATCATTTATTTCTGTGGCACTCTAGAATTAATGTTATGATGACACATATGTGTTCATTTTTTTGAATATTTGTTTTCTCCGTTAGCTCCAAATATTCATGAGAATAATGACCAATACCAAAATGATCACAAATGATTATAGTTTCATATATTACTCCTAACAGCATAGATAGAGAATAGTAGAAGGATCAAAAATTAAAATTTAGTTATGTTAACCATTACTAGAAACCTTTGATAATATGTTTTTTTTTAAAAAAAAAAGACTAATCAGCTTGCAGAAATGACAGTCTAAGAAACCAATGAAGAAAAATATCAACCTTAGAAATAATACTAAAAACAATTACACAGACATACTGGAGGCAGAACAAATCAAATAGATCTTCACATGAGCGCACAAACACGAGGAATGCATATATAGAGATGGTGGTGCGTACAAAACGTCACACTTTTATTATTTATGGAATCTCAGCTGCTACAAAGGTTTGTGGACTGAAAACAGTTTCTCTGAACAGGGAATTCTAACAACCAAAACAAATCGAAGCTTATCTACTGAGAACATCAAAGTCACAGAAGAAAAAGAGGAACGATTAACATTTTTACCTCCCCACTTTTCCACTTTGATATTGAACCATCTAATAGAACCAGTTCAAGTCACTTCAGATAAATCCCCTCCTCACAAAATCTCAGATAACAGAATGCCACCCAAGAAACAAGGT
Organism: Rattus rattus; assembly: GCF_011064425.1. Classification (NCBI taxonomy): domain Eukaryota; kingdom Metazoa; phylum Chordata; class Mammalia; order Rodentia; family Muridae; genus Rattus; species Rattus rattus. The sequence continues at coordinate 43,800,301 of NC_046165.1, forward strand.
ATCGCTTTGTATTCACTTTCAATACTCATTCAGAAAAGGAGAAATATACATAATTTTATATTCACGATTCAGAATATACAGTATCTGATACAATATAGAACTATCTGGTAGAGTCAAAAATTGGGAAAATTTTTTCATAGAAAAGTTAAACCTACCAATGAGTTGGCTATTATATTTTAGTACTAGTTTAGTACCGTAAAATACCAATATAATATTATTAACAATGTTTGATATAATTAGCTGTTAAGCTATCCTAAATAAAATAAACTTTCATATAAACATATAGCTGAAAACCCAACAAAGAAATGGAACAGATAAGAAGAGCCAAGTGGAAAGACTGAACAGATAACTCGGAGGTTAAGTGCACTTGTTCTTTTAAAACTTGGATTATCATTCCAAGCACTCACATGGTGGCTCACAATTGCCTGTAACTCCAGTTCTAGTGTGTCCAGCACCCTCTTCTGGCCTCCATTGGCATTGCATTAAAACACACACATACACACACACACACACACCCCACACACACACAGGGAGAGAAAGAGAGAGAGAGAGAGAGAGAGAGAGAGAGAGAGAGAGAGAGAGGTGCAAGTACACATGCACATAAAAACGAAATGTAAAACAAGAAATGTAAAGAACCAAATGAAAAGTCAAGAATAACATCTGCAGTGAGCAACTTTTTAATGACTAGATAGAACTGTCAAACTTTACCATAGGGGAAAAAAAGAAGCAATGAACTTGAATGTGTAGAGCAATAGAATTTCTCATTAAAAGGACTGGATAGATGGCTTAGTGAATAAAGCACATTCTGCACGTAATCATGAGGACCTAAGTTTGTAACTCAGCATCTACATAAAAAGCCAGGCAGGTCTTGTGAAGATTGACCTGTTATTCCATACTGTGGGGGTTTGGAGACTGGAGAAACACTGGAGCATACTAGCTACTGACCTAACTCTAGGTCCAGTGAAAGACCCGGGAACAAGGAAACAAGGAAAGGAATAATTAAGTAGACATCAGATGTTCTCCCTGTCCTACCAAAGGCAATGTGAAAGGTTAAAAATGTGTGTGGAAAATTTCCTGAACAAAACACCAATGGCTTATGCTCTAAGATCAAGAATCGACAAATGGGATCTCATAAAACTGCAAAGCTTCTGTAAGGCAAAGGACACTGTGGTTAGGACAAAACGGCAACCAACAGATTGGGAAAAGATCTTTACCAATCCTACAACAGATAGAGGCCTTATATCCAAAATATACAAAGAACTCAAGAAGTTAGACCGCAGGGAGACAAATAACGCTTTATTAAAAAATGGGGTTCAGAGCTAAACAAAGAATTCACAGCTGAGGAATGCGAATGGCTGAGAAACACCTAAAGAAATGTTCAACATCTTTTAGTCATCAGGGAAATGCAAATCAAAACAGCCCTGAGATTTCACCTCACACCAGTGAGAATGGCTAAGATCAAAAACTCAGGTGACAGCAAATGCTGGCGAGGATGCAGAGAAAGAGGAACACTCCTCCATTGTTGGTGGGGTTGCAGACTGCTACAACCATTCTGGAAATCAGTCTGGAGGTTCATCAGAAAATTGGACATTGAACTGCCTGAGGATCCAGCTATACCTCTCTTGGGCATATACCCAAAAGATGCCCCAACATATAAAAAAGACACGTGCTCCACTATGTTCATCGCAGCCTTATTTATAATAACCAGAAGCTGGAAAGAACCCAGATGCCCTTCAACAGAGGAATGGATACAGAAAATGTGGTACATCTACACAATGGAATATTACTCAGCTATCAAAAACAACGACTTTATGAAACTCGTAGGCAAATGGTTGGAACTGGAAAATATCATCCTGAGTGAGCTAACCCAATCACAGAAAGACATACATGGTATGCACTCATTGATAAGTGGCTATTAGCCCAAATGCTTGAATTACCCTAGATGCCTAGAACAAAGGAAACTCAAGACAGATGATCAAAATGTGAATGCTTCACTCCTTCTTTAAAAGGGGAACAAGAATACCCTTGGCAGGGAAGAGAGAGGCAAAGATTAAAACAGAGACTGAAGGGACACCCATTCAGAGCCTGCCCCACATGTGGCCCATATATATACAGCCACCCAATTAGACAAGATGGATGAAGCAAAGAAGTGCAGAAGTGTAGATCACTCCTGAGAGACACAGCCAGAATACAGCAAATACAGAGGCGAATACCAGCAGCAAACCACTGAACTGAGAATAGGAGCCCCCGTTGAAGGAATCAGAGAAAGAACTGAAGAGCTTGAAGGGCTCGAGACCCCATATGTACAACAATGCCAAGCAACCAGAGCTTCCAGGAGGTTCAAGCCACTACCTAAAGACTATACATGGACTGACCCTGGACTCTGACCTCATAGGTAGCAATGAATATCCTAGTAAGAGCACCAGTGGAAGGGAAGCCCTGGGTCCTGTTATTTACTGAACCCCAGTGAACTAGACTGTTGGGGGAGGGCGGCAATGGGGGAGGGTGGGGAGGGGAACACCATAAGGAAGGGAGGGGAGGGGGATGCTTGTCGGAAACCGGGAAAGGGAATAACACTCGAAATGTATATAAGAAATATTCAAGTTAATAAAAAAAAAATGTGTGTGGAGTTAAGGACCTAACTTGGTGATAGAACACTTGCCTCACAAGTGATAAACCCTGGATTTGATCTGTCGCAGCAGACCAAAGTGAAAACAAAAGAGAGAAAGTTACGAACAAGATATTTAATGAACACTAAACAGAATGAACATGGAGAAGGCTTTCCCACAGCCTGCTGTGAAATGCTGAAAGCCAAGGATAGCTGACAGATCTTACAATCAGCCAGAGAAGAGCATGGCATGCAAAGGGATAACCATTTCATTAACATCAGACTTCTCATGCAAACCCACAGAGGCTCCAGAGAAACTATTAACACTTGTAGAGCTGAGGCGAACAAAGAAAATCTCAACCAAGGACTCTCTAACCAATGCAAATACTTATTAAGAAGGACAAAATAATAAAGACATTTGGAATGAAAGGACATTCAAAGAATAAAGGTAGTTTCACATTAAACGCTAAATAAATCGTTTAAAGTAAACATACATAGTTCAAGATTAAAACCCTAGGTCTTCAGAGTGTAAAAGAGAACATAAAAAGTTTTGTGTATCTACTTAAATTTAAATTTTTTTTCCTCTCTTTTATTTACTTCTCTATGTATGTGTGGGTTTTGGCACCAGATGTATGCAAGGGTAAAGAGACTGCCAATGTGACCTCTCCATGGTATGATTGAAGTTTTACAGAGATAGAAATTATCCAGAGTCATCTGGAAGAGTCCAGAATAAAGGAAGAAAGAAGGAGACTGAACATGGCAGCAGACTGGACATAGCCAGGGCTGTGGATGAAAGAGGGAAAACCAGCAAGGGATAGAGAATGGAGAGAGCTTAGTAAGACTAGCAGGAGCCAAGAACAGTTAGCATAGACAGGGAGAAGCTGCAGGGAGGGGAGAGCCAGGAGACAGGAATGGAGACACTGAAATGACAAGTACTTCACACATATATTTTTTATTGGATATTTTATGTATTTATATTTCTCCTCATCCCCCTACCCCTGCTTCTATGAAGATGCTCCCACTCCCACCACCTATTCCAACCTCAACCCCAGGCATTCCCTTACACTGGGGAAATGAGCCTTCACAAGACCAAGAGCTTTTCTTCCTACTGATGCCAGACAATGCCATCCTCTGCTACATATGTGGTTGAAGCCCTGGTTACCTCCATGTGTACTCTTGGTTGGTGGTTTAGTCCCTGAGAGCTCTGGCGCGTCTGGTTGGCTGATATTGTTCTTCCTATGGGGTTGCAAACCCCTTCAGCTCCTTCAGTCCTTTCTCTGACTCTTCCATTGGGGGTCCCTGTGTTCATTTTGATGGTTAGCTGTAAGCATCCTCATCTGTATCCGTAAGGATCTGGCAGAGCCTCTCAGGAGACATCTACATCAGGCTCCCGTCAGCAAGTACTTCTTGGCATCAGTAATAGTGACTGGGTTTGGTGGCTGCATATGAGATGGATCTCCAGGCGGGGCAGTCTCTAGATGTCTTTTCCTTTCATACTCCATTCTTTGTTCCTATATTTCCTCCCGTGAGTATTTTGTTGCCCCTTCTAAGGAGGACTGCAGAAACCAAGACTTCTTGACATCATCAGAACCCAGTTCTCCCACCATAGCAGGTATTGGGTACCCCAACACACCAGAAAAGCAAGATTTGGATTTAAAATTACATCTCATGATGATTATAGAGGACTTGAAGAAGGACAAGTACTTCTGAGTAGGGATTGAGGTAGTCCTAGAGGCTCCATGTAGCATGAACCTTCATATGCTGATAGGCACCGTAAGGGTATCATAATTGGGGAGCCTTATGTTCCTCTTGCTAGAGGAAAGAAAACTAAGTCATTTTGGAACCAGTTTCCGAAGTCCCTGAATAATGCAGCTTTTATCTAACCATCAGAAATCCTCCTACAGTCCAGGACAAGCTCATTTCTGGATATTTGGGCTGCCTCTCAGAGTCTAGGGAAGTGGAGTTTCCTTTGGACTTACCTGAAACCTTAAACTCCATAAATGTCTAAATCTAAAATTATAATATTAACTACTGGGATTTATAGTATTTAGATGAAATGTAATATAAGATATATTAATTTTCTTATCCTGCTATAGCAAATGAATAAAATGGTAGGTTAAATAACACAAATGTATAATCTAAAGTTGTGGAGATCAGAAAGTAGATATGGCTCCTTCTGGAAAATTCATGATGTCAGTAGCACATGCCACTCAAATAAATCCTTAGATTTATATGAGTATATTTTGTTCATTCAAATAATCATCAGTAGTCTTTCCTTTATAATGTTTCTTGCCATGTAAGGTATCTGTGGATAATCATAAAGCTGTGTATAATATACAAAAGCTTCTTGAAACATGACAGTCTGGATTTATATATTATTAGCTTGCAATTCTAAAAAAAAAAAATAAGGTTTACAGAAAGTAATATCACACCAGTTGCAAGTATAATATGGAAACCTAGAGCTAAATAGTATCCTTCAGTTCTAAAATAGTATTGATAAATATAGATAAATAATGTTCATTTTAAATTAAAACAAACTTCTGAGAAAAATTAAGGAACAAAGGTGAAGAATGATAACAGAACAATACTAAAAATAAATCATAGCTACAAAGTGCAGATATGCTGATAATTATGTGAAGCTGCAGTGGACTAAAAGCAACACAGAGGCAAGAGTTATCAGAATTAGTATAAAAGATAAAATAATATGGTCTGTGCATGTTATAGCGAATATGACGAGGAGCAAAAGAAATGGATATAAGTGATAACATGCAAAAACAACACTGCTGGATTGGTTGCCGATACCATTAAAGTTATGTTTAAAGAATGTAAACATTCCCAACAGAAATGGTGAGACACAAACAGCAGGAGAGCACAAAATCCCACTGATAGGAAACGCCTAGAACTTCAAATCCAGAAAATGGAAAGAGTTAGGAGTTTCCAAGTTCTCTGAAGAAAGTCTTCAGAATTGTCTGCCAAGAAGTACAAATGATATTATTTGGAATTAGACACCAATGGGTACATAATTATCAATCCACTAAAGCTCTCCAAACTGTACACTATAAAATACACACATTCTCATTTATAAATGGCCATAAACCATTTTTAAAGTATACTTAAATATAAAGGATTATCTATAACAATATTTGATTCATGAAAAAATGCTATATTAGAATATATACATTTTTCTTACAAATAGCACTTTATAGTAAGTAAAACAAAAATATGACTTTTGAGAAAGAAGTTGAAAGCTTCAAAATCATATTTATTTATTCCTTCACTTGATGGACCAACTGGATGAACATATAAGATAAATAAATAATAGGTAGATAGATAGATAATAGATTGATAGATGATACATAGATGACAGATATATAAATAGTTGATAAATATGTACACAGATGATATGCAATAGATGAAAATATTTTTGATTGATAGATAGATAGATAGATAGATAGATAGATAGATAGGAAGATACATAGATACGCAGGTAGATACACAGATACATAGATGATATAGATAAAATAGAGCAAGAGGCTAAGAAAAGATTTATGGAAATAATTATACCTCAGAGCAGAATGCTAACCTTTTCAATATCCAAAATGCTTTTTCTAGGATAGACAATATTATGTGCGGTGAAAGATATCTCAACATATTTAGAATTCTGAAATAGTACATAATGTACCTTCAAAGATAGTAAATTGGAAACATGTGTTACTGTAATTCATAAAAACACTAATATGTGGAAACTATAGAACCTAATTCCTAGTAATATATAAGATAAAGACTACAGCCCAAGAGAAATTATGGTGTATTTTGAATTAAATGACAATTAAAAAACAGTATATTTAAATTTTAAAAATATGACCAAAACAATGATTAGAGATAATTTTATATCACTGCCTAAGCTAGAAATTAAAATTTAATTATTTTAATTCCCATCTTATAAAGATAAACAAAGAAACTTAAATGAGAAAAAAACAAAATTTAAGAAAAAGTCAATAAAGTCAAAACAGAAAAAATATATACAGAATGATTAATAAAATCAAAGATAGTTACATCAAATGTATGCTAAATTAATAAAAAACTAGGATTTGGAAGAAGAAACATCACTTTTGCATCCAGTGAAAGGATAATAACACAAACTTGGCAGCAACCTGCTGACAAGGTAGTGGTCTCCTTTATCTACACAGTCAATTGCTGGAGGTCACAACAGTTTGAAAATAAGTGGAAATGTCCAGTAGAGACACATGTCATAAGCTGTCAATAACTCTTATTACAGCGTTTGTCATTATTCTACTTTATCAACTGATTCATTGCTAATCTCTCAGTTGCTCTAATTCATAAAGTAAAAATTATCTCATATATATGAGAAAAAAACCTTCGTTATACGGGGTTCGGTGCTATCTGGTTTTAGGCTTGACCATAGCTTTTACAATTGGTTCCTCAAAAATATGGAGGGGATGGTGACTTCCTATGTAACATCCTACATAAATGAACAAACTTCTTGCAGTTAGACAGTGACAAATTTAACTCATGAAAAAAAATCAAAACTAGAACCCACGATGTCAATCAAAACTTCAATTTGTAATTTTAAAATCTTCCCACAGAGAAAACTCTATGAGTGAATTGTTCCACTGGGGACTTCTATCACACATTTAGGAAAAAACTCCTGCCAATTCAATGTATATACTACTTCACAGAATAATAGAAGGGAGAAGGCTTCCAAAACCCTCTCTTCGATGTCAGTCTTGAAAATGTAAAGATGTCTACCCAATTTCAGACAAAAACCTCACAGGAAGATGAACTCTGGTCAGTCCACGGCTGTTCTGAGAGTTGAGCGCATAGTGGAGGATATTCTGTGGGGCCAAGCAGACTCAGAAAAAAGAACTCATGTTTTCACTCTTAGAGTGATGTTGACCCTCGATGCGTTCACCTAAAGCTGGAACAGCTGTGAAGTGTGGGAAGGAGAGTCAGCAAGGGCAAGGGGAGGAAGACAGACGCAGGCAAAGAGCATGTCAGTCGTGGGAAAGACAGATCTCCTTTCCCCACTAGTTTTCATGGCTGCTGCATGAATTCACCTTTCTGGGTGTTTCAGAACCATTTCCACATTCATAAATTGTCCAGACTGTGATATTCATTTGAGACGGGAATTGTAAAAGCTGTGCTTTCCTTTTTGAAATCCATTTACTGCTAATGCAGTAGGAATTACACATGCTTAGTTAATGAATATGCGTGTCACATTAACCTACTTAGAAAAGGTGATTAAAAAAAAAAAACTTCTTCTAGGAAGGGAGGGTTGTAATACCTGAAAGTTTTCTCTTTCCTGTTTAAAACTCTATCAAATCAGTTTATTGTAGGACTGTGGAACCTGTGAATTTGACTGCTATACATAAAATAGAGGATGGTCTTTTAAGAAAAGATGAATATGAAAAATAAAAAATACCTCTGAAAAGAGAAACAGGAAACAAGCTGTTCCATTGTACCTAGGGAGCCCTGGCAGCCAGACAGGCAGTCAGCTGCACAGCTGTGAGATGCTTTTGTGCCTCTCTCCTCTCCCCCTCCCCTCCCCTCCCCTCTCCCTCCCCTCCCTCTCCCCTCCCCTCCCCTCTCCCCTCCCCCTCCCCTCTCCCTCCCCCTCTCCCCTTTCTCCCCTCCCTCCCCCCCTCCCCGTGTTCCACAACTTCTCATTAACATTGCACTAAGTTCCCTGGCTAGGTTAATGAGGCCAGAACACTTAACTTAAAAATCAAAAGGATTGAAAAGTATAAAATTAAACCATACATAGAAGACATGGTTACAGTCACAGCAAACCTGACAAAGTCAATAAAAAGTTGGCTAGAAGTAATGAGTAACTTAAGTAATGGCTCAGGATATAAAGTTAATAGAGCAAGGTTGCAGCTTAATACAGTAGAGATGGCAACTTAGAAAATAAACTTCAAAGGAAGAACCAGTGTGGTTTCATTTTTAAATGCATCCTAATAAACAGAGCAAAGCATGTGTGAGAATCAAGCATAGAAAATTCTTAAACGCAGGGAACTTCAGGAGACAAAGGATTGCCTAATGAACAGAGATGGACCAGGTTCATTGAGCAGAAGATTAGTAGTGGCCAAAACCAACTCTCCACGAGTATGTAACCAGATTTCCGCCAAGGTGAATAGTACTGCAAAAGGATTTGTTGAAGAAATGTTATAGACTTTTAGAAAATAAAAATTAAAATAAATTAGAACAGTCGAAAACAAATATGAACTTTAGAATAATGTCACAGCACATATATTCAAGATTAAGTCAAAGTGAGCATAACACGGGCAGCCTTATCACTGTAGCAAAATTAATTAATTAGATAGAAAGATACAAAATTAGATAGATAGATAGATGATAGATAGAATACATACATAGTATATACATACATACATACATATGGTTAACCATATTTTAATAAATGTATAAAGTTAACACACAAAAATAAATAAATAAATGGCACTTGGCAACTGACTGGCTCTAGGGAAAAAAGAAACCTCAATCCTTATTTCACATCCTTCACTCAGATTAACTGCAAAAGGACAACGGCCCTAAACATGCAACCAGACCAGGTAATGTGGAGCTTCTAAAATAAATTAGACAAGTGACCCTTGTGGTTTTGGAGATTTCTTACACAGAGACTACTAGACTACCGACACACTGGAGTTCATCCAATTCAAAATGTTAACCCTTCTAAAAACTGGTAAAGGTAACCTAATTTAGGGCTGGCAAATAAGAGACTGAGTTTCCGTGTATAGTAGACATTCCTTGCTGTTCCATATGGACTCTGGATTGATGCTGAAGTAAAATTCTCTAGGAGAAACATTCACACATACCATTATATTTATGTAAACAAGCACAAAACGACTAAAATACATGAATCGTCAACAATAGCTAACATGAGCTTTAAACAAGACTGAAGTACTAAGCAGAGAGGTTTTAAAAAATATAGATAAGATTTCCTCAATATATTCTTAAGAAGACGAAGGCAAGTAAAACACATGAGCTAATATTAAAGTGAAGGAGTCAAAGACGAGAAGTAGGCCTTACCGGAAACTTGTGCCTCAGTCCTAATTTCATAGTTGAATGTGTGTACTTTAGATTCCCTCTACCAAAACTACAAAGGTTGGCCTAGAAGCCACTTCTGCTATTTTAACATTCACAGTAAAAGATTCTCCAGATTTTTCATCAGTAGCCTGTGTTGGCCAGTTCTAATGACACACAGTTTCTAGGGGTGAGGAAGCCATGTAACAAACAGAATCGAAGGCCCAGATCTAAGGATAGGTCCATGGTGGTCTTGCTCACCCTTGGCAGCTGAGCTATTTAGACCCTGCTGGGGCACCGTCTGTCGCAGCTGTGTGAAGTCAGAGGAAAAGAAGTAGGAAATGTTCACCAGCTGTAGTAGGTCATTTTTCACCAGCTGCAGATGGTTCAGTGGAGGAAAAAATAAAAGTAGGGGGCCTTAGTGACTGGGAAATCATCCCAAAAGCTTCTCGGGAGATGGATGAGATCTCAGTGGAACCTGGGAGTCAGGCCTGGAGAGTCACTTTGGGGAGAGTCCAGGCTCCCCTCTGCTTGCTGACATTCTCGCAGGCCTGCGGTGTGTACTACTGCATAACCTCACAGCTCCCGGATACTCGATATGTAATGATTAATGATACAAGACGGGAGCTCAGACTCACTCACCTCTCGTAGAGGTCCCTATAAAATAATAGCGTGTACCTGACCCACTCTCGGTGCCCTACAGGCACTTACCAAAGTAGATTGCACTGAACACTTATGTAAGTCCACACCAAGAGTCTTTTTTGTTTGTTTGTTTGCTTGGTTGCTTGGTTGGTTGGTTGGTTGGTTGGTTGGTTGGTTGGTTGGTTGGCTAGTTGTTGTTTGCTTGGTTGGTTGGTTGTTTGTTTGGTTGGTTGGTTGGTTGGTTGGTAGGTTGGTTAGTTGATTGCTTTGCTTTGCCTTAACTGTGTTTTTATTTCTCTATAGTATTTTCCAGGAGGAATACATAAAACAGAAAAGACTAGGCCTTATTCAATATTAGAAGTTCTGCTGTTTCAAGCCCCCTTCTGCTGTTCAAATTTCCTGTTTTAATTTTGAGCAGAAAATAAATAGAGCTCTTGTTCTCGCAGCACAGCTAGGGAGAATGGAATAGCCAAGAATTAACAATAAAGTTGGGCTTTAGTTAGGCAGTTAAGCAGGAAAACATATTTGGACATCCAGACAGTATTTCTTCCTACTTCAACCACAAGAACCTCTTCCATCTACGTTAAAACTTGCCTTTGGAAAAAGCTCTCTGGGAGCTCTGGTTGGTTTGTATTGGTGGAAATGGAATAGTATTTGAAATGTAAATTAAAAATATCCAATTAAAATTTTTTTAAAAAAGAAAAAGCTCTCACATCTCTCATCCATAATTCAGTTTGCTGATCAGTATAATGGACTTGCAATTGAGACCCATATGCTGGACAAGAACCAGTTCCTGACACTGTTAGTGCTACTCCATTATGCTTGCAGACAGGAACCTAGCATAACTGTCCTCTGAGGGGCTCCACCCAACAGCCAATGGAAAGAGATAGAGAGACTCACACCCAAACATTAGATGGAGCTTGGAGAGTCTTATGGAAGAATTAGGAGAAAGATTGAGGGACCTAAAGAGGATGAGGGCTCCACAGGAAGACCAACAGAGTCAACTAACCTGGACCCTTGGGCTCCAGAGACTGAATCACCAACCAAAGACCTAGGTCCCCTGCACAGATGTAGCAGAGGAGCAGCTTAGTCCTCATGCAGGTTCTCCAGACAACTAGAGCAGGGGCTGTCCCTGAGCCTGTATGCCTGTTGCCTGTGAATCCTGAAGCCCTAAATGGACAGCCTTGTCTGGCCTCAGTGGGAGAGGATGTGCCTAGTTCCACGGCAACTTGATATATATGGGATTGTAGGGTAAAGGGGGTTTACACCTAGAGTAGGGCTTCCCCTTCTAAGGTAAATGGGTGAGGACTTGCATGAGGCGGGTACTGGGAGGAGAGGAAAGGCTGATATTGAGTTGTAAAGAGAGAAAGAAAGAAAGAAAGAAAGAAAGAAAGAAAGAAAGAAAGAAAGAAAGAAAGAAAGAAAGAAAGGAAGGAAGGAAGGAAGGAAGAGAGAGAGAGAGAGAGAGAGAGAGAGAGAGAGAAAGAAAGAAAGAAAGAAAGAAAGAAAGAAAGAAAGAAAGGTAGATACAACTTTACAGCTTTCCTGAAGTTTAACTGCCTGCACAAGAAATGTTGAAACTGGGAGAGATCTTTGTTAGATCAGAACTTGTATTTTCTGTAAGTAAAATCAGCCTTGTCATTGGCGGTTTAGTTTCATTTTTTATGTACTTCCCACTTCTACTTCTTTTGGCTCTCCACACATCTGATTTACTGTATTATTGCTTTTCCCGGTAAAATATGAATTGGATCCTAATGACTTAATGGAGCTACTGCCAGGGTGTGATTAACCACCCAGGAAGAGGAAAGCAGAAGGTGTCATCAAGTACATCTGTGCAAGCAAAGAGTTAATGCATTTCCAAAGATTGCCTTCCCATCGGAGAATAGCCCTAGCTTCGAAGGAGGAAAAAAAAAAAATCCAGATGTGCCTGAAGGGAAATGCCAAAAGTGGCTGCTTTTAGGAGATATCGAACTCCAGACTTTAAATGATTTAAATGCAATCCCTGTGCACAGCTGCTAAACCAAAGCGCCTCACCCCAGGGAAGAGATGAGAAATTTTGAGGGCGATTGAGCACTGAGAATTCTCATCGTGGCTTAGCAAAAAGTGACTTAGCACATGTGTTTCCATAATCACAAAGCGTCAGAGTACTCACTGGCTCTGAAGCAGAGTCACCAGTGTGACAACTCTTGTGCCAGTATGAGAGGCAATCAGATGAGGCAGGAATGAACACCCTCTACCTCTACAGTCTGCTAATGCTCAAGGCAACCTTTCCTCTGGGAACGCTTGTCTGAGGTAGGCATTCATGCTAAGATTATTCATTGTTTTTTTTTCTTAACTAATGGGGGAAGAAGAACAAGGTAAACGCTTATTGGGTAACTATCATTTCTTACTAAGGGCTCTGGGGTTTGACGTATACTTCTTCAAAAGAGAAAGAAGATCTAGGAATACAAATTTTCCTCTAGGACGACCTTGCTAGACTTCAAGTGGCTTTATAGTTGTCACAAAAACCTGCCCTTCTCCTAGACACTAGCAAATCTTCGCCTATCACTTTCCCACTCTGTCCTATAGATGTTCTGTAGGATCACTCAGCTCTCAGGGCCATAGTTTCTCTTGCCTCTAATCTCACACCTGTGGGATCAGGCACCTCAGATTCTCTTGCTATGTAGTGTTTAACCTAGTAACACAATGCTATGCTGCTTTCATTGTCTGTAACTGTAGAATGCTCATTTAATTGCTATCAGACTTCACTCCATGACTGTTCACAATTTATCCATTATAGTCTCGATGGGATTTGGATTAGAACTATTAACAATGTATTTATATTCTTAGACATACCTTTTGGGGCAAATAAATATACATGGCTTTTAGATATATACTTATTAATGAACTGGGAGGCTATGACTGACTAGTGGCCTACATAGTTAAGATCATGTACATGGATAAATTCATTATATATAACCAATATGATAGAGATGTATAAAAGTTAAATTATTTAGAGTCATAATTGCAGACACAGCCTAGAAGACTAAGAGGGATCTGACTTGAAAATTTACCCCCTGAACACTAGCTCTCAGGGTACTAAAATGTCAGAGAACTTTTACCCATGGTGTATCACCAACATGGCTATCTAAACATGACCTGAACAAGCATAATATTACCAATAAACTTGCTAATGTGAGGAGAGAAAAGTTCAGGAGGCCTCAAACCTATGCAAAAAAGTACAAGCACTGCGAGATGCCGAACGTGGTAGAAAAAGAGCATGTAACTGGTTATTCTTACCAGTCTGCTCTGAAACATGTACACAAGTACATACAAGTAACATTATATAGACGAAGCAGAGTATATTTTTGTTTTAGGATACTCTGTATTTTGAGTGTGTGTGTGTGTGTGTGTGTGTAATATATATAATAATTTTGCATGTGTAATCATATATTAATATATGTATTGTATATAATTAAATCTGTTTAATAATAAATTATATATTTTTTCAAGGGAAAGAGTTGGGGTACATGGGAGCGTTTGGAGGAAGGAAAGGGAAGGGAAAATAATGTAATTATAATCTCAAAAAATAAATGTTTTCATAAAGAGAAATCAATCAATAATTCTTTGGAATTGGTCTTGCAATGCACTGTGCTAGGCCTACAAGTGGGAAGCTCATAAATGGTAACTACGAACACATGGACCTGTCATTCATTCACTGCAAGCATCTGGTTTTCACTGAGTACCTGCTCTGTGTGGCAGCTGTGCTGATGCCCTACCCTGTCCTCCTCTGTGGAAGAGACGGTTCTGATAAGAAGTAAGAATAACAAAATTGTGACCGTTTAGAACTGAGTAGAGATGATACATTTGAAAAACATTGATTAAATAGACAGAAGACACAAACACACAGGCAGAAAAGGAATTTAGTTAGTGTCTACAGAGTACTACAGAATCCAGGTCTCCCAGTTCACAATTCAAAGAACCTTTGATGAGGGGGAAGACAAGGACCAGGAAATAAAACCTGCATGTTCCTATGATTAATTCCAGATGAGGTTCTATTTTCTTTCTTCTTTGAAGCACTATCCAGAGGCTGTGTTTAGAAGAAGAAAAGAAAAGAAAGAAAAAAAGGGCTGACCAAGACTTAAAGCTCTCCTTTTCTCAGCCCACCACTTTGCCTCCTACATATGCTACACCTTCCTTCCCCAAGTGCTTATCCCAGCACACAGCGGGTGCTTAAGAAACTCAATTTAATTCTTCTGAAGTAGCCACTTATTTTTTTAAGTCTCCAGAAATCACTACATTCTCAGCCTCATCATCCATATTGCTACAGCCACAGTGTCAAGAAGGGACCAGAACTGTAAAAGAATGGCTCACTGTGAGGCACCTTGTCGGAACAAGCCTAGAGTTGCCAGCACGGGAGAGTAACACGGTCACCTTGGCCTTGTTAGAGCTCATCCTATCTGTACATTTTATACTTTCCTCAGAAAACTTTTGAATAGTTCCAAGTCAATGCTTTTAGGAGATGCTTTGACCTATTTTCCTTTTCTTGAAAAAGAAAATAGTACAACTCTATTTTCTTCCAAAATTTCAGGAGTGCTTTTGAGTTTCTCCCAAGAATTGGATGGTTTGGTAGGCGATGGGGGAAAAGGTATCCAGTTTGAGAAGAGAATAATCTGCAGGAACCAAGGATACAGATGTATGAATCACACATGGGTTAAGGTAACTACTCTTCATAGTGCATATATATTTAGTAGGAAGTGCTTTAAAATCTATCTGTGACTCCCTCTATCTACCCGCGGTTCTCCTATCTCTATATTGGTTATCTAGCTAGCTTTTCCATCATCCTTCTTCCCGTATGTATTTCTTTTGCATGGACTGATTTGTGGAAAATGTATTAATTCAACACTCAGACTAAAACAGTGTCCGCTAGATGTGTGATTATGCAGAAACCATGTTGAGCCTTCTTCGGTGACAGATCCATTCCTAGCTGAATGTACAAGTTCAGCTCCTTGATGACAGACTGCCACATTCATAATTCACTTCTTGAATAACCACATATTTCTTATACATAGAACATCCTCTATTTCCCTATCATGTTTTTATAAAGTGTGGGGTTTCAAAATGGCACAAGACAGTCTCTTAATCCCTGTGTCAGAGTGTGATGACCTACTGTCTTACAGACTCAAAGCAGTCAATCACAAATGAATAAATGGTACAGTTGGACAGCCATTTTAGCTCTGGGTTAAACCACAGTATTGGAAATCACTGGGACACAGATCAACTTGCTGGGAAAGTATTCAATTCCGGCTCAACCTACGGCAAAGTTAAATTAGTAGAATGTTTATCTTTCAAAGTGTTCAATTGGAGTGTTCAAATTTTGATGCGTTTTAGTTGGATACTAATTAGCAACTAGCTGACTGCTAAAAGGACTGTCACCTTTCCCTTTGACAACTCACTAAAAATTAGCCTCTCTGTGTTATTTGAACATTGGGGGAATGGGTTGGGAGGGCTGAAGCTAAAGATGGGATTTCATTTGGTGCATTTATCGAGAATTTTTAGTATGCTGCTGATATTTAAGGACTTCAGTAAATGTAAAAGAGGGGAAAAGGTTGGGAATGACAGACAGTGAGTTCTGCTCAGCAGGCGTTGACTACATAGTCAAAGTATAAATGGATCTCGTTCCTTTTAAATGTTAATAAGCTTCTGTACTCAAAGGGATTTCATATGTAGTTGCTATAATATCAGATATTGGCCTGTTCTGTCCTTTCTAAGGTATATCTGATGTTTGAATCGCAGCTAGGGTTAAGTAAGAAGAAATCCAAAGATGTGTTTAAATATGATTACCCCTCCCCCAAAAAAAAGTTATCCTTGGGAAGTAAATAGAAAATATTATGTCATTCATAAAATCTTTTCTTCGTGTATTTTCATATAGAATTGAATTTTGCTCTGACATGGCAATATTTACCTTGTTGATAAAAGCTGCATGAAAGGTGAGAATGAGCGGGCCTGAGTTATGCAGGCCCTCTTCTGCAAGGTGCTTACACACAAAGGCTTTTCTAAGTATACCTGTGGTAGCTCAGGTTTGGCTCTCAGAGTTTCACTCTCTTCTGACTGCTTAAGCAAGCAAGAAGTGTCAAAAGAACAAAGCAACATGACATGTGGTAGTATTCATTTGGACCTAAGAGAAACAAAATAGTTATTTTGGCTTCTGAAAATAGCCAAAACTATTTTTTGACAGAGTTAAGTCTTAGAATTAGAACAATTTAAAATTGATTCATTGTACTTTTACTGTAGTTATTACATATGGGGAAGATCTAGATGTAAAAACAGGTTCCTTTTCAAATCATATAGGATAAAACACATTGGAAAAGATAGAGTTCAGGAATTTATCCCTCTGATGGAGTGAAACAGATTAAGTTGATTCACAGCTCAACTCACTCTAAGCTCTAACACCACTTGCCTTCATGTCCCATGTCATTTTAGGCCAAGCATTAGGCTCCTAAAATTGGACTATTATAGTATCTTCTAAATCTCTGTAATTGCTCTCTAAGACCACACTCTGGGACTTTTCTGGAAAGACATAGCTATTGTTATATCTTTTGTCTGAATAAGATGCATATCCTAAGATGTACAGAAGATTTGGAAGTCAGTTAATGACCCGAAAAGGAGGAATATGGCCTATCTGCAGCCAATGATGAAAAGGTCTGCATGAATCTCAAGTTAGCTCAGTCTTATCAGTATAACTATGGAAAACTTACAAAATCTAGGAACAGAAGAAATAATAGATAAGCAAAAGCTATCTTTAAATAGCTGGGTCAACTACATCTTGAATTTGAGAGCTCCGAGAAAGATCACATCTAACACTGACATCATGTTCTGTGTCACGAATCTATTCTGGCTTTATCAAACATTGCAAAAGAATCCATTGAAGTTATAGCATGAGAATATTTATAAAAATATTCAGCATAGCATTTTGTGTAACAACAAAGACTTAAGACTAAGTATAAACCATCAGGAGAACTGATAAAGAATTGCAATGAATAAATACAATAAAAGGGCATACATGAATAATCAAACATTCTGTGGCATGGCACGGGATAGTTGCCCATGAAAGGTGAAATTGTAATCAAACAAGGACATTGCAAACTCAGAAATAGAAAGTGCTGATTAGAGGAAAGAAAGGAAGTGTGGCAAAGGTAACATGATGACCTCCAACACTACTGGTGTCAGATTGTCTCTTACACCCACTGGGGACCACTGGGTTGTTTTTCTATTAACTTTTATGAAATACTGGGGTTCAGAAAGCTTTAACCCGTGTGTCAGATCTCAGTGGTAAGTTATCTATGTGTGATCCACAACCTAAGAATAGATTTATGCATACATAGTTGTGTGTCTGTGTGCATGTATACATGAGAAGGCTCGAGTTCAATGCCAAGCTTTTTCTCAGCAGTCTCTCACTGAACCTAGAGCTCACCTACTGGCTTGACAGCAATTTAGAAGCATCTTCTTATGCTACCTCTTCAATGCTGAGATTGCAAGTACCCTGTTCTTTTGTTTGTTTGCTTGCTGTTATATAAGTCCTGGGGACGAGACTAAAGCAAGTAATTCACCTACCGTCTTTGCAGCCCCATTTTCATACATTTTTAAAGCACTGTTAAGAGAGGGTAGATGGAGGAACCACATAACAGAATTGTATGTGGGCTGCAATGTCTAAAATTTTCATTATCTGAAGCAGTTCGTAAAAACCGTTTTTATTTCCTGATTTACAGTCACCTTTCCCTTATTTTATGTAGTCTCTACTGGCATAAAGCAAGGGAAAGGATGTCTCAGGGTATAACAAAGATATAAGTGTAGATATTTGGATCAACAGCAACAAACCAGCTGTAGACAACAGCCCCTGGAAATCAAAGTTGGCTCTAGAATGGCCAATTTCTCTCCACTTTCCTGGGAAGAAAATTTAAAATAGGTTGAAAAGAGAGGGGAGGGGAGTTTTGGAAAACTAAAACAAAGTACACCCTCCTTATGATTCTGCTAGCCTTTCTAGGACTTCCCTTTCAGATTTTGCTAAAACTTTGTTAGCTCCAAAGAGCAAGAAAGACCACCATTTTTTTTCTTGTTTATTCCTCACTAAACAAAGAAGAAAAACACTGGATGCAATGGCCTGGACAAAGAACATATCAGAGACATAGCAGAGAGCCATCAGCAGATTTCTGAAGATATTTCTCCCCTACCCTAACCCCTATCTTAAAGTAAGATCCAAACATCGCTGTATCTGTGATATGGGCCAAAAGTGAGCCCATAGGACTTATGCACTATCCATTCTCTCCCTTTGCTTTTCCTACGCAAAATTTGTCAGAAAGATTCCAGCAGCAAAGTAAAGAAAGGGTATGCTTAGCGAGAGAGGAGCCAAACTTTTAAGGCTCCCGAGTGTCCTTAGGAAGCTGCAGCACTGGCCGGAGCACTAAGGGGGTGACAGATCTAACCAGTGGGTGGACTGGGACAGCCAGAGACATCAGAAAAGCTCTGCACACTTTAAATTCCACACTGTCATTGGGAAATACGTAAAGCAAGGAGAAGCATCCTCTCCAAGTATTCAGGCTACATAGTTTTGATCTGATTTCTGACTTGTGAATGGTGACCCGCTTAATAACAATAAGCAATATCCTAAAAAAAATAGCAGACTAGGGATGGTAAACGTCTCCATTAGATGAGCATGATTTATGCTCTCTCCTTTGCAGCAGCACAGCTTCTGGTCTATATGTTTGTTTTATTAACAGCAACCCCAGAATTCACTCAGAATATTCTGGGAGTGAAGATTGTGCTAGTAATGATTTTCAGGTTCTGATCTCGGGGGTAACCAGGAGTCCAAGGCTACATCAGAATGTATGAGTTATTGCCACTGTAATGTGGACAAACTTTGTAAAATAAAGCTGGCAGTGGAGTGCCAGCAGGACCTTAAGCACTGTCATGCCATAAAATCTCCACAAGTGCCCTATAAGGAAGGTATTATTTGTACCACTTATAGAAGAATCTGAAACTCAGAAAGGTTAAACGCCTTGCCTAAGATCACACAGCTAACAAAGTAGAGTCTGCTCAAACAAGAGACACCGTCATCAAGTCTTTAATACGTGTTAAGTCACTTCTTGGATGTTTCCACATTGCATGTGTCATGTTATTCTTAACCTTTGAGACAGGATGGAGGAACATCATCTCTAGAGAGTTATTATGTTATTCAAATTCCACCAGGCAGAAATTCGTGTAGTCCAAGTTGGACCCAAGACTGTCTGATCAAATACACAGATCTTTTGATGTCCCATGATACAGCGGTTGCTGGTATTTGGTTAAAAAAAAAAACATAGTAAGCAGACAGATTATGACATAGTTCCTCTCTCCTGTTACTTTTACTACTGGAGCTCTGCAACTAACATCAGGCACATATCAATTTAACCCCTTGGAAGAAATTGATGAATTAGCAGCCACAGTGAGGTACAAAGCACATAAGAAATTAAAAAAAAATGCTCCCCATTAAGAGGGATGTGTGTTGATGTGTTATGTTGTGTGTCGATGCTGTTTTCTCTCCCAGCCTCCTGCAAAGCACACAGCAAAAGCGATGTATCAGACATGTTGACAGAAAACCAAGCTTTCCACATGGCTTCCTTGTCTCTGGGACTAAACCTCCCATGTCTTCAGCATTGGTCATAGGACTGTGGGTTGTACTTTTTAAACCACATAGGGGCGAAGGATATATGCTTAAGTGATCTTAATTATGTGATCTAAAGGAAAGGAACTAAGCAAAGACTTAGCATTGTACTTACTGTGTGTGTTGGAACCAAGTTCAGCTTGACTGCAAAGCCTGAGACAACAGGGAGGCGCTTCTAAGGAAATCCTGGATAGGATCTTTACCACGGGATGGTAGAGATTCTCAAAACAGCTTCAGAGGTACAGATCTTCACATCTGAAAGTCAGTTCAGCTGTCAACTTATCGAATCATTAGTGGGGCCATGAGAAAAGGGTAGGGGGTGAGGCAAACTTGAGATGAAAGCCTGGGTCTATCCCTGACTGGATTCTCTCACCTTGTGTGAATTTATTTAGCATCTCTAAGTCTCAGTTGTTCCCTCTGTAAAATATTCTAATGACTTGGATGTCTACTGTTAAAAATTAATCTGAACTAATTAATATTTTTCCTAGGCACAGGAAACAACATGGAGTTACAATGTAAAGGCTCAGTCAGAAGCATTTTCCTGACGTTGCTCTTAAGTATTTGCTCATCAATACTCCAGTTTCCTCAGATGATCAATATGAATAATAAAAGCTGTTAGGAGTATTAGGTAAGAATATACATATAAAGCACCTATCATAGTCCCCAGTACAAATGTGGCCACAGCGATACATCATATCCTAAAACCACTATTTTCCATTGCAGATAATTTCTCTTCAGCCACAATAGTTACATTTTAATTTGTAGCATAATTCACGAAATCATACTTGTCCATTATTTTCAGACATGCAAAAGGATTGAAATAGTGCTTCTGTGCCGCAACAATACCTCAACAATGGCGTTTGCCTGGTTTTAGCCATCACACCATGTGGACTTGCCTAGAACAGGTGGGCCTTGCATTAACACATTGCCCTGTCAGCTCTACCATGCAGCCAGAGCCCAATGACCCGCAACCTGCCAATGCTTATTATCATAGAATCACTGAATAGCTATGCTAGGCTGTGCTAGCAGCTTTCTAGTCACTCACTTCATGCTTCTTGTGGCAAATTACATTTGACTTTCAATTTAAAATCCAGGACACTTGAAAGTAAAGCCTCAGTGTAATCATGGTGATAGAGCAGAAGCACGTGCCATTGTTGACAAGAGGATTTTTCTGTTTGTCACAAAATATCCCCACTTGAACATGCCCCACCTCCATAGCCACCTATATACCAGAGGAGGATAAAGGCTGACCCATCCAGACCTACAGGGAAGCAGAGCATGAGGAAGCATCTTTAGAAAGCAGGGGGTTACTCTCCTGTTAGATGTCATAGAGTTAGGCTTGGTTCACTAAGCACGAAATGAATGGGAAGAAAATCATATCTCAGCAAGAAAGCCCTCCATCTTATCTAATCAAACATGTATTTGCATATTGCTTTGGCAATGATATCAGGTTCTCCAGTTGATGAGCTAACATGCGTTCTGCCCAGAGGAACCATGCGGATGGCCACTCTTGAATAAGAAACATTTGCAGTAATTTTTTTCAGCAGGAAACCTTGGTGGCTAGTAAGGTTATTTTTAAATCTCTTTGGGTATTATTTGGTTACCTAATTACAAAAATGCAACCTTGGATTCAAAACACGGAGAGTTTTGATAGTTGATCCAAACAGTATTATCAATTGCAGGAAAGTTTGAAAAGTTTGGTCAACTCTGAGTGGGAAATCTGAAGCATTTATGTGTGGCCCTGCACTGCATGAGCAACATTTAAAGGAGGATGTTAGAACTAGAAAACTAGATGTGCATAATATGAAATACTTGATGCTTTCAATGTATTGGAAACCCTAAAACCAATGGCATATCAGGGGATTATTTAAGCCTAACTCTTCTAGGCATTCTTCATGATGATGCTTCCTCCCATACATTACTGTCATACTAATTTACAAATTATTTCCTCCTTTCATGCTTTCCAGTTAGACCATAAACCAATAGTGGTGGGAAGGCAAATTTCATTGCTAAAATCTTTACAAGTGCCAAAACTATTAAATTACATAATTTAACTTACTCTTGGAGATTTGTAAATTATATATTAAAATTTATACTACCCGGCACACATATTCTGAAGATGGGTTGTGGTTGCATATAAAGTTGGCATTCATAAATATTTAACAAGTATCCCCATGCAATAGTTTTTAACAGCACACAAAACCTTGTTTTCCCCATGCCATGTGTGTATACCCAAGGGGAAGAACTGTGTGAGATACCCTCAGTAGAGCTGAGCAGAAATTCTCCCACTCATAGCTTTTCTACTCACCTCATTTGCTAATGACTTCAGTTGTTCCTAATTTCCTCATACTATCAGCTCTTCGGCCATTTTGTTGAGGAATGGAACTTTATGAGAAGAAAACATGCCTTGGCATACACAAAGCTTTCAACTCCATGTCTTGGAAACTGCACCCAAGAAAAAAGGATGAGGGCGAAGACAATAATTGCGGAGATTTCTAGGATGTGAGCAGTGCCACTGGTCTCAGGTTGCCATCCCCTACTTCCCCGTGATTGGGGAGGAGCTGTGCGCTACGCTGCCTTCAGGAGGTAGTTCTGTGCCAAGCCAGTGCCTCATCATCTCCTACGTCTTGGAACTAGAGTCTTATTCATTACTGATGCTCAACAAGTGGTAGTTTCTTAAGTATCTACTGTGAAACCATGCCAGTGAACCTTTCATACTGTTATGTTAAAATTTATTGTTCTCTTAATTTTAATACAGCTCAAACCATATGTGACTTCATACTATCATATACTAGTCCTCCCAGAAATTCTTGAATTAAATCATCATGCACCCTTAAAATAACATTAATATTACTACCATTTCATTAGGAAGTCTTAAGCACTGGGAAACCTCGCTATTATAGATACATATTTTCTAAAATTCTCCATTTTGCTTGACAGCTCGTTTTTGTCACTAGCAACAAACTCTGTCAACTGTTTCCCTTGTCGAGACAGGCACACGTCACTCATCTTTTATAAAACGTCAGACAAATACAAATCCACATAATCATGATTTATCTGCCAGTAATTCAAGTTTTGAGAAGAAAACGTGTTTCAGGAGAAAAGTGACTAGCTCAGTTCACAACTTAAACAAGTGGAGAAGTACTCTCTTGTTTAGATGGCCACTATGCCTCAGTAAACATACGTACTACATGTAAACATGCTATTCTATCATAAATAATCACATAAAGGTATACTCAGGAGTTAAGATTTAATTACTTTGATTGGTGCTAAGACCATTAATTTCCCCAACAATCTTTTTTTGACCATTTAGGACAAATGTTGAAATGTGTTATACTAAATGGCATTGTAGTCTTATTTGAAAAGTGACTGTGACTTCATGAGACCCCCTGGAATAGTTTCATGTATATCCAGTGTGCCATGCATCATTCCTTGAAAAATGTTGCATGATGACCTATTGCTAAAAAGTTAAAAGTTTCAGATGTGATCAACTTGAAACTTGCAAGTTTGTATGTACCATATGGTAACTATACATATAGCCCAATACATACTCCACACACACTTCCTCTCTTCCCCATCTTTCCCTCTTCCTCCTGAATTCTGACTTTGGAAGACCATAGATCTTGACAGCTGATAACAGCTTAATTCTAAGCAAAGCCCCAAATGCTTCTATTATGCCAAAATTAGAGATGTATTAGGAGCTAACATACAACCAAATTGACATAGACCAGGACTTCTTCCAACTATGGTATGGTAAGAAAAGGCACAGACTTGGATACAACAGTCTAAAAGAACACAATAGACAAAGCATTATTCTCTAAATTGGCATGTGGATTTTGAGCTTTTCCTTTTTTAAAATTAATTTAAGTCCCTAGTTTCCTGATTTCTTTTGTTTTTGGTTTTTTTTTTTTTCTTTTGTGAGTCAGCGTGTGCTGGGTATGGCAAGGGGAGCTGGGGTAGGGGTGGTGGCATGGACTGGCTGTCTGAACCAGGCCAGTGCTCTCTCAGATGCACCTATTGTTAAATCAAGAAGTGACAAGATGAAAGAGGGGAACATGAATGATACTGAAGAACAGGAGATCAAGAACTCAGATGTGTATGTTTTGTAAGACTTTGTCTTGTTTCCTCCCATTACTTTCTTCTATAATCTTGATTTCACTAAAAATATCCTGAAAATGTATCTAAGTCAATCAGATCCAAAAAGAATTCATTAAAGTCATTTTTTCAAGTCAAGTCATTAATTTCAATTCAAAGTCATTACATGTTACCCTTACACCTCTCCTTGTATTTAGCAGACAACCATTCAGCTGACTCATTCATGTTTATGGATTTATAGGGTCTGACCTCATCAGAGAATTGGCAGGCCAGGCACAACCACTTCAAGGCTACTGCTCTTCCCACACACCACACCGTCCTGAGAGACAGCACTGTCAACAGTTTAGAGTGGTTGAGTTACACAGCTGGCACTGTGTCCCCAGCAATGCCAGCTTGCCTTTCTCCAGAGGTTACACTTGAGGAAGTTCGTGCCAGAACACTCTGCTTCTACTGAGGGCTTAGATGCTCCTAGCAGGAAGAAAGGAGAGGATCTGTCCCCACTGAGACTACAAAAATAGGTAGTTTGCAAAAGTGAAACCTCTCCTGTCAGCTATCTGTGTTTGGGTGTGAGCCCTTGACCCCAAAGGAGATCTGTTAAACATACTTTTGTATTTCCAGACATTTCATTTTTAAAAAAGTTTTTTCCTTAGTGATGGCAGAGAGCTGTTTCATTTGATCCATCACAAGCCATCCCTTCTGCGTTTTTATTCGGGGCCGTGTGCTGCATTATGTCTTCCAAATAAAGACTGCTGTAGCTAGTCTTTGCGGAGAACCCACCCAGCAAGACCCAAGCCATTTGCTTCTTCTGGTGAACCTGACTGAGTCTATCTTCCATCAACGTCTCAATTCCAAATCACCCCCTAAATTAAAGAATAAAAGCATGATTCTTCTGGTCCAGCCTAACATCGCTTCTACTTCTGTGTAAATTTGGTCCTGATATTAGAAAATTTTTGCCAATGGCCTTTGATCAATTCCTTGTTTTAGATGTATCTCTTTGCTTTTCAAATCCAGTTACCTTCCTGGTAGCTTCCTCCCAGATCCTTCAGAACAACAACTGATATCTATATACCATCATTTACAAAGTGCTTCCATACCACCACAGGAGGCAAAACAGACAAATCACTTGCTATGAGCCAAGCATTGGATGAGACATTTCATAACCATTACTAGCTGATCTTCAAAACTCTCTGCAGGGCTTTCTCGTCCTCGTTTGCACATGAAAAACATAAAATGTGCTAGTAAATGGAATTTGCCTCATGATCTTTGCACAAGCTACACCAAAATCCATCGTTGCTTCACACCGGTGTCTGTTCCTGAGGAGATATGTGATGGTCAAAAATCCATCTAGTATTTATAATTTTATCTCTTGTAATTTCCTCGCTTGCACGTACTTCAACATTGTACATAATTCAGCAGGATTGTTTTTACAGGTAGTGAATCTCTTCAAAGATTCAACTCAGTATTTATGAAAATACAGCTTTCTCTTTTTTTAATCTCATACTTCCAAGTCATATCTAATGATAAGTTACAACAAATGAATACGATATAGCAAGTACAAGGAACATAAACAGACTTGGAAAAACACAACCGTCTTTTCACATATCAAGTTTCATCTTATAGGTAGATGCATGCATAGTAGAGGATTCAAAGTTCTGTAGAAGCATAGCAGAAGTTTACCACTTAAAATGCTGATTGGTGCATGTAGTTTGACAATGCTCTCTTCTTGTGTGTAGAACACATTATTCACATTACTATGAATAATCCAACTTAAATCGAAGGGAAGGCATGTGCTCAGATTTAAGGTTTACCAAGGTGATGACGAGTCCAGTTGCTTCATGGAGTCTGCCAATCACAGATGGAGAGCATTGAGAATAAAATGTTGCATCTATTCTGAACATATACCAACTTGCTCTTTTTATCATTATTCCTAAACAAGAAAACAAGAATTTGCATAGTAGTTATATTCCTATATATAAGTTATGTGGTGATAACATATTGTTATTTACAAAGGTTATGCACAAAAATTAGAGCTAAAATTTCCTGTGAGGAACATGAACATTTTTGTCTGAGAGGAAGATGCTGATTTCCAGTTTTCGATGTACCATGCATTCCCAGGAGTGACTGTATAATGGGCGTATGCTGATAGGAATAATAGATTGTGGCCTCTAAGGAAAAACTGACTCTGCTGTGTGTGTGTGTGTGTGTGTGTGTGTGTGTGTGTGTGTGTGTGTGTGTGTGTGTTGGGTGTATATTTTCACAAAAGTTTAAATCTTTACTTGATGAGATCAGAGGATCGGAAACTAGTGACAGAAAAAAATATTTAGAGTGCTCTGTTAATGAAATCTATTTGTTCATTCAGTATTTATTGGCCACCTGTATTTTAGATGAGGTGCATGACGTGGTAAATAAAACCAGGGATAGCCCTCCATCATGATCAAGTTCTCAGGCTTTAATGGAATTCTTGGAAAAATGAAGCTGAAATTGGAACTATACCAGTGCTTTGCTAGAGAGCTACGTAGTGCTTCAATTTTATGTAGTCAGGAGATCTGGAGTACACATTCCCAAAGAAGTGAAATGATAAGACAGTGGAATAGGATCCAGGTAAGCACAAGTAGCAAGATGTGTAATCGGGGACAGGAAAGAAGAACATGTAAAAGACAGGCATGTTGGGCTGGAGAGATGGCTCAGTGGTTAAGAGCACCCGACTACTCTTCCAGAGGTCCTGAGTTCAATTCCCAGCAACCACATGGTGGCTCACAACCATCTGTAAAGAGATCCGGTGCCCTCTTCTGGTGTGTCTGAAGACAGCTACAGTGTACTTATATAATAAATGAATAAATCTTAAAAAAGAGGGGGAGAGAGAGAGAGAGAGAGAGAGAGAGAGAGAGAGAGAGAGAGAGAGAAGACAGGAGTGTTGAAGGAAATACAATAATGTCAAAGCGACAGAACTAACAGTGACTGAAATAAGTATGAAGAATACTGATCTTCCTAACAGGTCACTCAAAAGTTAAAATAGGAAAGTCTTTCTCTTGGTGATATACAGAAAATCCAAGCAAAGTAGAAGCAGCCAATGTTTCCAAGGATATACAAGAACTAAACTCAAAGGTCAGACTATTCTGGTCTAGGAATAGAGATAGGGGTAAACAAAAATTAAGTATGATAGGATAAATCCACGTAAGACACTCAGCTGCATGTCTATGACCTGAGGTCAAGCCTTGGCTCTGTTTGACAGCAAGTGTCTGACATTTTGCAAAATCACTATTCTTTCTGTGTCAACAGATTCTTATCAAAGTCCTGGGTCTCAATTCCGAGTATTTTTCTAATTATTATATACTTTAGGTCAGTTACACGGCTAATCTAAATTTCTGCTTTTGTCTTTGTGAAAACAGAAAGTTTTTAATCCCTTCATGATATAACCATAGGAACCAATAAGATCATATTGGTGAAATGCTAAGCTGTATAATACACAGTCAGCCCTCCAGTAGTAGATCTCATACCAGTCTCCATCAGTATAGCTCACAAAATCCAGGGTCTCCTGATAGACTAATCACTAATATCTGTGCATGGAACTCATAGGCAAGGCTGGTTTGAAACTTGTAGAGATTTTCTGGCTTTAGCTTTCCTGGAAGAACAGGAGTGAGCTCTCTAACCTACCCTTTTTGTCAAAAATGTGAAGAGTCACTTTGCCGAGTTAAAGTTAACCTCTGATTCCCACTCCTAGAGTCCATCATACAGTGCACCAACTGTACAGAGCACTGCTGCACCTTTGCAACTTTTACAAGTAACTCAAAGGTATTGTTTTAGTTCATGTCCCAGACTTTGCAATAGGATGAAGCTACATCCATTTAAATGAAAGAGGCCACTTACCTTCAAATCTTTATCTCAAGACATGCTCACAGGAAAACCCAAACCAATATGTTATACAGCTATCATATAATAATTTTGTAATATTTGTTAAATTAATAGTGTATGGTGAAACACTGGCTGAAAATTAACTTTTCTAAAAGAATGCTAAGAACCTTTTTTATTTTCTGTAGATCATTAAAGACTCTTTCAGCTCAAGACTTGAAACAAAAAGGACTCATTGTCTTTTCACTGGCATAAAGGTAGGTTAGCTCAGTGGGTCAAATAAGAAGTGACTGGAACAGCCTTGCCTATGAGCTCCATGCACAGATATTAAAGGATTAAAGAAATGTCCACTCACTGGGAGTCATACTGAAAGGTCTTGAAGAGCTTTAAAAATTTGTAGGCTTGGTAGGCACTGGCTTTTCCTTCTTTCAGCCAATACTTCAGTATAGTCAATCATGAGACTGAATTGTAGACTTGACATGAACGCATGTCAGTGTTAGACCTAGGCATGACCTAACTGTCCAAGGAGGTAGACATTGTGAGACTCTAAGAAATTTTCAAATTTCTTAAAAGCTAATGACCACAAAAACTCCAAAGTAATGTCAAGGTCAGCATGGTAGAAATTATGTTGTTAATACTGGCAAAATCTGGGTAATAAGAATATTGTGTAGAATGGAGTGATTATTGTACTCCTGGGCCACGAATGTCAAGTTACCCAAGAGTTTTATTCAGAGAGCTCAAGCTACTGGACAGCCAAATATTTCACAAATATTTTTAATACATTCAAGCCAAATGAGGAAAATTAACTCCTAGATCTCAAGTTGACTTTTATAAATAATCATATTCATCATTTAACCATTTCAATGGGAAATGGAACCCAAAGAGAAACATTATGAATGCTACAGTTACTGAAAATATGTATGTAGCAATATACATAAATAATACAGATTGTGGAAAAATCTGCTATACCATCATAAGTCTTCTGAAAAAAATAGAGAAGAAATGAAATATGTGGATAGTTTTAAAGGAGCATCTACAAATCGAAGGGCAAGGAAGAAAAATGAAAATACTTTTCACTGTTCTGTACAATAGACACTGATGGACTATTTCATGTTAATTACTTTGCTTATCTGTAGTTAATTTTGTTTACTTATAGTCTGATGTTAGCTGTGATTGTACCATAAGTCATTAATGAAGTCATTAGTGTCATTAATGAAGTAAGTGTGTTATTCCCATGAGTCTAGAGCCAAGGTAGTCTGGATTAGCTGGATTGGGTCTGGCTCTCTTGCCTAGGGACTTGGCCATCATAGCCTTGGTAATTTAGCTTTGCTCACTTGAGCTCTTCTCCTCTAATGTAGACTTATCTTTAGGGAACAGGTAGAGTTTCAAAAATTAAAAGAAAGAGAAGGAAGGATTCAGGACAGATTTTTCAATCTTTCAAAACACACAACTAAACAAAGCAAGATACAAATTTAGGTCGGATTCTGAAAGAAAGGGAAGGATCCATCTCTTGATAAAAGGAGCTACTAAGCCATATTCAAGGAACATGGATACAGAGAAGAAAAAAACAGTACCCAATCTATTCACCTCTCTAGTTATTGATAGTTTAGTCTCAGTAATACTCTAAAGAGTAGCAAAATAATAACCATAAGGGAACCTCAAGATGTGTACGCCTCTGCATGAGGTCAGGGTCAGGTGGGCTTAAAATTTTTTAGAGTAGGCCTTTCATATAACTCTTCATTTCCTTCTGTTCCACTTTAAGTTTCCACTTAATCCTATGTCACTATTACATTCTTCAACCACTGCTCTCTTCCTATAATACCATATTATATTGTGTCACATTGCATTATACTCTGTTTTTTAGAAGATATTTTTTAAGAGCAGCCACTGCACTCTCTCTTCATCATTGTGGCACATGTCCATCAACTGGCAGAAATCTTTGGCAAAGTTAGGCCCCAAGGAACAGAATCCAGTAGTGGCTGCTCCATGAGAGCTTAAAAACCGAACAAAAATAATAATGAAAGAAATGATGAGACTAGAAGGAGACAGACAATAAAGTCTGTCAGTCCCATTCAAGAAAGAAGGAGTAATTCCCTGTGATAGAGAAATGCCAGCAGCAAGTGCTAGGTCACACACAGCCATCTCCCTCTCTACTCTTTCCTTGGAGTCTTCGCTAGCTAACAAGAATTTTAACACCATAAAAAGAGGCAGGTGGCCATTTGTCTGCAGGCTCTCATGCAATTGAAAGCTAAAGTCTATCAGAGGGCTCCAAACAAGGGTGCATTTCTTGATTGGATTTCTGTCTACCACAGAGCATGGAAATAAATTGTCCCCAATTTTTGGGTGAGGTGTACAGATCTGCTGGGCCATTTTCTCTTCAGGCATGTATCCAATCGCTAACTAATTATTTTCTCCAATTCCTACCTAATAAAACTTTATTTGGGTCAAAATTGAATAGTTGCAGTTATATAGAACTAGACTTGGGAAATATTGTGTGGTTAGAGAACAAATCAGAAGGTATCAAGGGTGCCTTGTTGGATGTGACTAGCATACAAAATTAATTTCAACTTAAAATATCCTAAGATAGAAGATGATTTTGTTTAAAAGGCAGTAAGCATAATACAATCACTTTTCTGAGATTATGTGTAGATGAGTGAGTTATACCCATCCCCCCATATGCATATGCAATTTCTTGGAGTATTTTTAAGTTGATAAAAATACCGCTCTATGTGTGTTTTACTACATATTAATATTTTTAAAACTTTGATATAAAGTTCATATTTAGAATTTAAGTAAATTTATCAAGTGACTATGAGAAACTAGCTAAGAATTCCATCAGAGTGAAAGACTTAACAAGTACACATTATATTTGACCCAATATAGATATACATAGAAGAATTTATTTATAAACATCCTTTTGTGTATTCTCAAAAATATATTTTAAGAAATATTTTTGATTTTGCTAGCATCTAAAAAGTATATTAGCAAGATCTAAACATGAAATTAAGGCTGCTTAAACACCTTTAAGTGTATAAATAATAGAATATTATGCAGCAGTTAAATGTGTCAACATTTACCAGTACATACACATATAAACAAAGACAACAGCTGTATGCCATATGGATCCTTCTCCAAAATATATTATTTTAAAAAATAAAAAGGGTCAAATGGTGGTTCTGTGGGTAAAATCACCTGCTACTGGGCCCAGAGATCTGAGATCAGTCCCTAAGACAGTAGGCACATAGTAAAAGAAGAGAACTGACTTACACAGAGAATTCCCTGACTTTTACATAAATGAGACATGGATATGCACACACACACACACACGAGAGAGAGAGACAGAGACAGAGAGACAGAGAGACAGAGAAACTAGATGTGATTTTTTTTCCAAAAGGAAAAGAAAACAGCAAGGTAATGAACAATGTATTTGTGTATAGAAATTTGCATTAAATATTTTTTAAATTGAGCAAATATTGGTATTTTCCAGTGGGATGCACAAAACATAATAAGTAAGAATGACAGTCCTGCATACAAAGCAGACCCTATGGAACAACAATGAGAGAAAGAGTTACCGTTCACTTTATTTGTTTTATACCTTTTAAATTATTTACCCCGTTCTTGCATTAGTTAGTCAAGAACAAACAATAACAGTGCTCAAGATGAGACGCAAAGCAAAACCTATGACTGTATAGAAGAATATTAATATAAGAGCTTAATTACAGCCAATATTTCACACAGAGACCAACCAGGAGCTAAAACCAATTAACCAGGCTTTGTCATAGGCATACATGCTAGATATACGAGTTACAAAAGACAAATTTAAGTGCACTAAATTACACCTCAAGAAGAATTTCAGAGCTTTTCCCTGTCACTGAGATTACTTGCATAATTTACATCAACTTTTCTCTCAAAGGCAGAATTTGATTAGTTGGTGGCACAGTCAGGGACTTGGAACAATGGCTCTAGATTTTAGCCTTCTCTTGTAGTTTTCCTCTCAGAAAGAGGAAAGAATAGTGTGGGATGGGATTAACCAAAAGTAAGGACGGCTTTGAGACCCTACTATTATCTAACCCACTAAAAATATAAAACTGAGAGTTTTGGAAGGAGATCCCTGTGTGACTGGGAATGCCGTTCCTAAAAGCAGTGAAATGCTAAACACGAATTCCAGTGTCAAGGGAGGGATACATCCATAGGAGTTATTGGTTAAGAAGGGCCCCAGTACCCTCAAACAATACAGCCGCTTACATTTCTGTTTGTTTTCCCCAAGAATTATATGGTAAGACTCTACTATACCGTTCACCATGGTTGCAAGATACAAAAGGATCCAGGTGGGATTGAGCCTGAAACCTCTTCCCTGGCTAACTTTCCAAGTGCTGAAGGTTGTTGCGGTAAAAATAAAAAAAAGGGCAGAACGGTTCTCTGTCATGCCCTCGCTAGCTCCGCAGGTCATTGTAACTAGCACTAATTTTTCTCAGCGGCTCCACGCTGCCCCCAAGTACTCTCTGACCCAGGCGGGTCGCTGCCATGCCAGTTTCATACAGAGACTTCCTATCTCTCGGCTCTCTTACTGTGGACTCTGTTCACATTTCCACATCCACCTGCTGCTCTCGGTCACGGCTACCATCTCGTAACTCTCTGTCGCTGCTCTGTTTACGTTCCCAACATCTGCCCCAACAACCCGTTCAAGACTCAACAAACTGCAATCCAACAATTGGATGTATTTGTTAAATTCTCAATCCACAATACATCCACACAATAAACTTACAACCAATTCATAAGGATATAAACCTCCCATCTAGATAAGATAAATTTGCCCACAGAAATCCATCTCAGCTACCTTGGCAATTCATGACCACGTGGATCTGGGTCATCCTTCTCTGTCTCCATCTTGATTCTCTTTCCTTCTCCTTCTCTCCAGCCTTACAAAAAACTTTGTCCCCGCCTTATTTTTACTGTCCAATCATAGCCTTGACCTACCTTGTGCCAGCCAGCACCTGCATATATACATCAACCTACAGAAGGTGCTTTGCAGGCTGCTGTGGGAAAATGCAATGATGCTCTTCTTACCTAGCAGTGAATTCTACAAACTACACCACCGCCCTGCCGGGCAAGATACAGCCACATGTGCAGCAATGATATAACTGCTACAGGGTCAACCAAGCACTCTCTTCTTTTACCTGAGTTCTGTACCTCAGAAGGGATCACCGCATGGCCAGTGCTGTAAGCCTGTTACGCATACCTCAAGAGCTCTACGGTCTTAGGAAGGAAATGAATACTAGTATTTAGCTAAATGGATATAACGTCTAGCTACCTTCTAAATGGCTATGTCTCTTGTACAAAGTCTACTCTCCACAGTAGTCAAAAAATATTCTATTTACAGTGAGTAATGGAGAACGTAAAAACTCCTGATTACTCAAAAGGCCAAGAATTATTAACAGATGAAGATTCAGTCTGAAACAAGTCATTTATACTACTACCTTTCATCTGAGAGAACATTGCAGAAAATGTGACAGAAAAAAAATCCAAGTGCTGGAAGACAGGTTGAAAGGCAACAGCACGGCAGAGGCACTGAAACCACAAACTCATTGGAACTGCCATTACTTATACTAGGCCTAGGAAAGATAGGACCTCCCAGCAGTCAGGAATGCATGAAGAAGTTGATCAGGGAACCTGATCCTCTCCGATGGGCTATGAGTTACTTCTAATGGGCTGAGGGAAAGCAAATGTCACTGTCTTCAATTATATACCCAATGATGTATCCATCAGGCTCCAAGGGACAATATCAACTCTAAGGCTCTATAGACAGCTTTGATCAAACTCAGAGAAATGCAAACAAAATAGATATACATGATTGTGAGAAAGCAGTTCAACAGGAAGAGGAAGGGTACATATAGGTAGGAGGGCAGTCAAAATGTATTATACACCTATGAAATTGTCAAAGGATAAATTAAACTAATAAAAAATTCATTAATGAGTCATATGGTGGCAGGGGAGATGGCTCAGAGGTTAAGAGCACTGACTGCTCTTCCAGAGGTCCTGAGTTCAATTCCCAATAACCACATGGTGGCTCACAACCATCTGTCATGGGATCTGATGCCCTCCTCTGGTGTGTCTGAAGACAGCTACAGTGTATGTAAAAACAACAACAAAAAAACACAACAACTTTTTTTTAAAAAAGATACATATGTTTTAGGAAATTTTGTAAAGACAGATATGCTAAGCAGCCAGAGAAAATATTTAATAGCAGCAAACAGGAGTGTTACACAGCTCATGCTTCTACCCAGTAGGGAAGCACTTTTCAGCTTGAGCTCAACAGAGAGGTTGTACTCTTCCTGCCAAGGAAAGGACAGCAGGGAAACCTTTCCTGCTGCTAAGGTGCCCTAAAACCATTTCAGTTTGAAATTGGATAGGTCGTGAATGTTGCATGGCCCAGAAAACATCGGTGGACACTGGGAAGTCAGATGAGGAAGGAAGAGAAGGAAGAAGAAGGGAACGGAGGAAGATGAGGAGAAAATAAAGGGAGAAAGGCTAGGCAGAGACACTTAGTGGAATAATCTCTCCTGTGGGGAAGCTTCCTAGAGCCACCTCTGAGATGGGGAAAGGGCTGCGAGTGGTTTATGAAACAAAGGCTCCTTGGGGAAATGGGAAAAGAGAAGAGAACAAGAGAGTAAAAAGCAGAAAGCCAATTCAGTTGTGATTCTAGGCAAAATTCCACCCTCTATCCCATCCCAGGTCGGGGCTTTGCAGTATAAACCCTTCCTTATAGCATGTCTACAATCTGAGACAGATACCTGGGTATCTGAACTTCCGAAACAGGGAAGTCCCTGTTTGGACTTTGTTTGGGCCACATGTAAAGGGCATGTCACTTCCAGGTATCTTGAGCTCCACAAGTGCAGTGAAAGTGGCTCTTGTCTTGTAAGGGCGTGCCTATGCAGGCAAGCTACTCTTATGAGCTAATTAAAAAAAAAAAAAAAAACCAAAGTTCACAGAAGTCAAGAGAGGAACCAACCAGTGGTCATGAAAGCCTGGGGAATGGCTGTCAAAACTAGCCATGTGATTATAGCCAGCGAGAAAGGACCACAAATTATTTTAAAATATGCTATGACTTTACAATGTGATGCATATAACCTTGTTTCTTATATACTTAATGTGACAAATCCAATTGTCATTTCACATACAAGAGGGATCATTCTCAACTACTATCCTAAGTATTTAAATTCATCTTCATTAGAGACTTGTTGTTAGAGACAGTTACTTACATTCTATCTGATAATTACAGTTGTTATTTTTAGACTTCAGAAAGTAAACAAT
This sequence comes from Rattus rattus, assembly GCF_011064425.1. Classification (NCBI taxonomy): domain Eukaryota; kingdom Metazoa; phylum Chordata; class Mammalia; order Rodentia; family Muridae; genus Rattus; species Rattus rattus. The sequence continues at coordinate 43,835,547 of NC_046165.1, forward strand.
GGCTGGAAAATTATATTCCTATCCAGAATATAACTTTGCAAAGGCATTATGCAAAATACTATGAAGATTCCTCAAATAATCAAAACTGGGATTGCCATATGATTCAGCAATCCATAATGGAACAAAAAACCAAAACTAAACAAAGACCTGCATTACGTATGTATTGTGTCACTCATTAATCAACAAGATATATAACAAAGCTGAGTTAAGTAAAATGACATAAATAATAAAGCCTGGGTAAATAAAGAGAAATGAAATAGTCTCAGCGTAAAAAAGAAAGAAATCTCATCATTTACCACAGCATAGATAAGCTTGTAGGAAACTGTTCTATATAAAATGTTAGGCTGGTAAGAGAAGCCACTACATGATGCCACCTGTCCATATGAGGACAAACTCATTGAAATAGAGATGTGAATGTTGATCACCAGGCCATAGGAGATAAAGAGTTATGGACAGATGTGGGTCGAAAGAGAACAAGGCTTTTCCTAAACAGTATGAATAGAGTCGACTTCTATTGTACTCCATGGCAATTATACCTACTAATAATATACATTTGACAGTTGCTAAATGAATGGATATTAAATGTTATCTCCACAAAGATAAATATGTGAGATGTGGATTTGAAAATTAATTTGATTTAATTATTTCTCAAGGATGCCATGCATCATGATGTCATGATATACATTGTAAAAGCACATAATTCTTACTTGCCAAATATAGCTTGATACAGCTGAGATGAAAAATGTCTTCAACCTTATGGTGCTTAGAAGAAAAGGTGAGCTGTGAGCTCATTCGTTTTGAAGGCTCATTCATGCAAGTGAGGAAGACAGCATGCTGGGGTCTCATGAAGTAAATAGAAACAGACTGAAGAAGCCTACATTCTAAAAAAGAATGTCAAATTCCAACGTGTAAAACCAGTGTGGTAAATAGAATAGCACACACACACACACACACACACACACACACACACACACACACACACACACACACACAATTGCCTGCCGTGGAGCTGTGCTTCATTTGAGCAGGACTTTTCCACCCAACTTCACCAAGCATTGTCTCCTAGTTTCGTGATGGGCAGTCACACTGTCATATTCGAAACCAGGAAGTAGCCATGATCTTCACAACTGAAGGAACTGTGGCAAAGGCGAGTTTCAAACTACGAATTGCTGCTTCACCTGCATTCTTGATGAGCCCAATTCAGGTGAAAGTGTTCAAGGACAACGGTCTGTGCCTTCTTTTCAGTCTTCGGCAAACACAACATGGAACCGCTACCTAGTATTTCAGCTGCACAGTTCACTCAGCTGACTGAGAGACTATCCCTCATAAAATTATTGAACAATTTGAACATAATTTATCCTTTAACATAATTATCCCTTTGATGAGATGATGCGCCATTTTTGTCGTAGACTTCCCATTCTCTGCAGAGTCTCTCTGTGTGTGACCACCCAAAGGCTCCTGAGGTCCACAAGCCTGTCACAGTCCTGACTTGGAAAGATATAATGTTTCTATTCTTTTCTTTTCTGTCTCTGTCTTCTGGATGCCAGCAAGAGCCCAAGCTCTTTCTCCAGGACATATGGTACTTTTATTCATTTTCTCTGAAGCTAGACATCACCCACCCTACTCCATACCCTTTCGCAATATGGCTGCTGACCAGCACCACGCCTGTCTCTCTTCCTCATCTATATCTCCCTTCTTTAGGCAGCTGTCAAAATTGACGACTTGCCTACCCTGGGATTTTTCTTTTAAACTCTAATAAAATCGGCCTCGAGCTTCTTTTTGGGTCTGTTCCAACCTTCTTTTACTAATGAGATGAGGAACCATAGGAGGGGACCCTGATTTCCCTGGAAACATGTGGAGGCTTCACTTGGACTCCTCAAATTATCTGATAGCATTAGAATATAGCTAAGTGTGTCTTTTCCTATTTGATGAGTTGAAATTCCTTGGGCACAGGTAATGTCTATTTACACAGCAATGTGCTGGGAATAAATGCAGTAGGCAGTCCACACCTGCATACTGAACGAGCAATCTGCATTCACAGTCTGGAGACTTGCTAGCTTTTTACAAAGCTCTTAAAGAAAACTTTAGACAAGCAAACTGCTTCCTGGTCAACACTGATGCGTGCATTAAAGGCCTTTTGCTGCCTAATAACTCCCAAAATGACTCAGTTAGCCAAGATTGTATTCAAGACTGATGGATAGGGTTACAAGCAAAGAGCTAGTCTAGTTATATGGATCAAACTTGCAATCTCACTACTTACAGTTGGGGAGTCAGGACAGAAGAACGGAAAGTGTAAACTTACGTCAACCTATGCTATATGGAGATACTATAATTTGGAGCATAATGTTACATAGACTAGCCTAGAATTAGAAGAAAACATATCTTGTCCTTCAAAGGAATTTATTTTAAAAGATGAAGTTAGTTAAAAGCATGAATGGTTAAATCAAAATTTAGGACTGAAATTTTTTGCCTATGTTTTGAAAAGATGTCAATAAACTTGAAAGACTGACACCCTCAAATAAAAGCCAGAAAGGATTTTAAAATTGAGAGGAGTGAAATTCCCTCAACGGGTTTTTGGATGGTTTGGGTCTTTGCAGCATTCTTGACAATGAATTCAAAATTTTCAGATTTAATAATTTCTGTCTTCAAAATAAAGAGTTTATGTTTCTTTTGTTTTCTTTTTTAGTTTTGATTTACTTATTTTTGTACTGCAAATTCACTTCCTAAGGGCTTAATGGATCATTTAACCTGGGACCACGTTGTACCAGGTTGTGCAGTTTCTCTCAGAGTCTCATAACGTATTTCCAAGTGGACTTGCCCATAACCCTATTGTCATTCAGCAAAGTGTCTGTCCTCACAGAGAATTGATTTGTACATAGACCCTTGGCTTCCTGCTGTCAGTAAAGAATGCATATAAGCCCCAGGAATTTAACGATTAAGAAAAAGACTCAAGTAAGCTCCTTACTTTAGAAAAATATCAAAATTCTTTGGGATTCACTTTCTTAAAGCTGGCACTCTAGTGAGCCACCCAATAGCTAATTATTTTTAAAGTCACAGAAGTTCTATTTTAGTTGAGGTTAAGTTGGATATGCTGGCTTGAGAAGTGTTTTCTCACCTCCTGGCTATGCTCCCGGGGTTGCTTAGTGTTCCTCCTTTAAGTTCTGTTTACTCAGACAGAGAATTTTGTATTAAGAATCTAAACTTTTCCATTAAGTTTTCTTTATTTAGTTCTGCTTTGAGCCTAATAATTAGCCTTCAGCATGGCGCATATAGACTTCTGCTCTTATTGTGAAGGCCACCCAAGGGCCTTGGAAAGTTTCCTTGGGCTCTCACAATGAATGCAAATCCCTGAAAGCCTGAACCCCACTCATTAACATAAATCCACACCTCCTGCAACTAGCAGCAGGGGCCAGCTCTAACAGGACTCCCTTTTCCGGTCAATATCTAAACAGGGAGAAGGTCTGTAACTCCAGAATTTGAATTATTGCAGCAGGGAGCTGAATTCAAGCCATTAATAAAACAAATGGTCGTCTCCCTGTAAAGTTGACTTCAGGTAAGAATTCAATTTCCATCTCTGCAGAAAACCACCAGTCTTTAGGTACCTGGAAGGTTTGCTTGGAACAGTGCCAGTTGACTAATGGGTGCTGGATAAATACATCTAGGATTATTACAGTCAAATCTATTATACTCTTTCAGGATAAGTCAACGAATCAGCATGGCCTCTTACGTTGTTCTCTTTGGGACTTTCTTACCTATATAGAGTAAGGACTGCTCTAAATAACCCTCAAGTGTGGCTTAGTGCCGTCTTCTGTAAGGTGGTTTACCCACAAAGCTTTTCAATAAGACAGGTGTGACTCAGGAGATCTTTCATAACTAGACAGAGTGTCTCAGCTGACCCAGACAATTAGGTTCTATCTTTACTGCATGACGGAGACACATAGTAAATATGTATTCATTGTTCTTCTTATGGGGATACAGGTTTCTGATTTAATGTTAGTGCTGTAGAGAGAACATTTTCATAGCGGGTTCTCTCTTCACAACCCAGTTACTGTCACTATGCACAGCATCATTTTACATACTAAGAATCATCCATGCCCCCCCCCAGTAAAACAATGAAATTATATATCCTCTTCACAGCATGTTTTATTCTTTGTGACTGAAATTACCTGAGAAATCTAAAAGTTTCTGAAAAAGTCAGACAAAAATTCCCAATCTCAACTCCCAAAAATGGAATAATTCAATTCCTACATTCTTGTCTGTCATTCACAAGTTTTTATATTCTTCTTCTCACCCTGACCTCAAAAGCCCTAGAACTTTAAGTACCACAGGGGCATGGACTAGTATTTAGAGATAAGACATTATGAATCCTCCCTCTCTCTCTCTCCCTCTCTTTTTCCCTCTCTCTCTCCCTCTCCCTCTCCCTCTCGCTCTTGTTATAAACACTATCATTAACATAAGAAAACTGAAATTTATGTGGCTAAGTTTCCACTCACTAAAACATAAATGATGTCATCTGCTTGAAAGCTCTTTAAGAGTTTTCTAGTTGCTCTTAGAGCAAAGTGCAGTGTTCAACATCCTTACATCCTTGATATGGAAGATGAGATTTGGAGCTGAAAGACCTCCGAAGAGGACCTTTCCCTCAGGAGGAGTCCCAAGCGCCCAATGACTGAGCCGAGTCCACTCAGATGCAATCAGCAAGAGGGTTTATTGGAAAACACAGGTACCTGCGGGCACACAGTCTCTTCGGAGGACTTGCGCGCCCAGCAGCTCCAGCATGGGGCTTTTATAGGGTTTGGGGAAGCAGAAGAGGGCGTACAGAAGCAGATTCATAGTTACGGGGATTGGTGGACTCAAACGAGGCACATAGACATGTTCACATATGATTGGCTATTTCACATGATGAGGTAATAAGGTATAGCTACACACATTGGCAGGTTTGGGGCGTCCTGGATGTCGGGGGCTGGGGGCTTATCTCTTCCTGCCAGGTGGCCTGTGAGTCAGATCTGGTACTCCTGGTCTGTTCTGCATTCCTTTCCTTTTATGGTCTGTTAGTTCTAGCGGCAGGGCAGGGCTGCCTGGACTTGCTTTTCACAGTGTTTAGTCCTGAGTCTGTGAACCCTGAAACACACTCTTCCAACTCCATATTTTTAAACCCCAAATCTGTATAATTTTCCCTTCAGAGCGAATGTCTCATTTCGGCCACACACCTGCCTCATATTTGTTTCCCTATTTTCTCCAATCTCACTGCCTAGATAACAGTCATTGAGCCCTCTGGTTCCTCATATACGGGCATCTCTCTTATGGAAAGTTTTTCCCTACATCCTCCTGCGTCCTTCTCATTTAATTTCACCTTAAATTTTAAATACTGGGACTTTTTCTTTGCTCTGATTCGCCCTCACACTGCAGAGACATTCTTAAAGTGGATCTTTAAAACACCAGATGCTACTCCTCATCCATTAGTCAGAACTGTTATAAAATCACCATTTTCCAAACTATAAGCTCCAGGAAGACAAGCTTCGCTCAGAATAATTTACAGAAGCATACCTAAAGATGTGGGAGTAAATATGTGGGAAACAGACACAGTGAATGAAAAGACAAGGTCCACCAGCCCGAAGATCTCAAATAATAATATCTAAGAAATTTAAAAACAGCATTGCAACTTAATTTTGGTCTTAATCACTCTTTTTAATTCTTAATAACCACAGAAGATATAATACCAGCATATAGAATTATCTGTCTCCAATTGTTTTTCTTTTAACTAGTCATAATTTTCATTAATAGCCATCATTGAAGTTCTCTAAGAAAATATAATCATAAATTATACTTTGTATGCATTGAAAATATACTAGTAATATGCACTAGTATTTTTTGCATATGGACAAACTGGAGTTCAGAGGTTAACATACTATCTGGGTTATCATAACTCCGTAGTCCTTTTTTATTTTTTAAAAAATTTTATTACTTTTATTTATTATTTCTCTTTCTATTTGTTTATTTATATGTCTCTATCTCTTTCTCTGTGTGTGTGCATGTGCATGCATATGTGTGTGCGTGTGCATGTGCATGTGTGTGTGTGTGTGTGTGTGTGTGCATTATATGCTTCTGTGTACATGGCATGCCACAGTGCTCACATTGAGGTCAGAGGAGATTGTTCTCTCCATCCCCCATGAAGACCCCAGGGATCAGACTCAGACCATCAAGCTTGGCAGCAGGTATGCTACCACTGAGTTATCTCATTGGCTCCAAAGTTCATGCTCTTTATTTTATTTATTTTTTGTGTATGAGTGTTATACCAGCATGCATATATGTTCATCATATGTTTGCTTCTATGTGCCCATAGAAGACCAAAAGAAGGTATTGAATTTCCTAAATATGGACTTACAGACAGTTTTAAGCTGGCATGTGGGTTCTAGGAAATTGCTCTGAACAGCTAAGCTATCTCTCCAACCCAAGTCCGTGTTCTTAATCACACCCTTGCATCATTTTCTCAAAATGTTCCCCCAATACACACTTATACATTATCAAATGTCCTCAACATAGACATATTTGATAATATTCTCTTCAGTGTATGTGCTGTAGTCTTGCTTATGTCACATATAATTCATTACTGGATTATTGCCTGGATTATGTCTCGGTCTGCTGAAAACTAATATATATATTTTGTGAGTATGATTGGTATACATTATTATTGACATTATCCATTCAAATCAATGGTTCTGACTTTTAATTCCATTCAGAATATATTTACTGATATTTAATATATATTCTTGATGTCAAAGATCTTATTATTAATATTTAAATTCATTACAGATGAAACAATGATAGAAAAGTAATAGACAAATAAGAGCAGATAGAGTCTGTTTTGATTAATAAATACAATGTGGCAAGGGATCCACATCAAAATCATACTGTGTGCATGGGTATCATTTAGTCCTTCATCAGAATCAAATACTTCTTTTGCACATAAATTTGAAATTTCCCAAATTAGACTCAACTCTCTTAAAGATAGAGCTCATGTTCTGTAGTGCCTTCACTTTCCAAGTGTCTTGGGAAGTCTTGGTAAACTCACTGTTCCATTAGTATGTATAAAATAATGAGGTCGTCTCTCAGTCCTTTGCAGACCATAAAGAAACAACTAGCTTTAAATGCAATGACAAGTTAAACTTCCAAATGCTTTTAAGTACAGGAAATTATACACGGCAATAATGCATTAGTAAAATTTAATTGAAAAGTTGATGGAATAGTAGAAAATGTCAGGGAAGGAAACATTCACAAAGATGGGGTTAGAGGCATCAGTGATCATGATCATTTAGAAGTAGTATCTGCAGAAGAAAAATAAAGAGAGAAGTTTGAAGTTAGAAGCAAAAAGGCTCAGTGACTGATGTATGAAAGGAATCTCAGTATCCTGTGACAAGGCTTTATGGCCCCAGATATGGACAACCTCCCAGCATCAAAGTGTGAATAGACTATGGAACTGTGCTTTGAGAGGAAGAAGACCAACACAGGCATGCAGCAGCAGAAGTTAGAGCAGAAAGCTGACCTTTGAAGAACAACTAAAATCCACATGTAGTCTTGGTGGTGAGCCAAAGATATCCAAATCCCTGGGGTAGGCTGAAGGACTGATTGTCCTCAGCACAAACAAAATGCATATTTTCCTTAGGAAACTATCTCTAGTTGATAGTGCTGTTACATGTATATTTATAGAAACATTCAAATTATTCTATGTTACCATATATAACTACAGTATTTCATATACCTTAAGATGAACTCAGGGCCTTAAAACACTGAATTTGGTAGAGTTTTCCATGATTTATTTCTTTGAAAATAGAGGATATTTCTCGAGTCTTAAGAGCATCCTAGAAGCTCGAAATGCAGAGAACTGTGCCAGCTGGAACCGAGTTTCATTCTGTCTCTGTTTTCCCTAAACATTGCTAATATGATTAATGAAATAGACAAGAAAATTGGAGTGATGGTGATTTTTTTTCTCTCCTGTTTCCTCTGGATGTAAATGCAAAAGGCATTTTAGAAAAACATTTCTATCCACATCCTACCACCCAAGGGTCTGCCATCAGACTTTTCCCCATAGGATTTTCAACTCCAAAACAAGTATGTTTTCTGTGCAAATTGCATAAACAATCTGAACTTCAGTAGCTTCAGTGCTGTGCCTTTTGTCACTGTACCACAATGTGAAAGTACACAAGACTGCCACTGGTTCACACACTATAAAGAATGAGCTTCCCTGGGTCTATTCGAATGATTCTTCATGTCCCCTTCTATCTTTTACTATAGATCCAGAAATTGTTCACCCTGGTTTTACATTTCTAAGAAATATTTTTCATGTCCTGGCCCCTTGACTACTGAATAAAACTGCAAATTTAATGGGAGAGGAGTCTTCTTCTATTAAAAACTACATTTTATTAACAATTATGACTCAATGAGATAAAAAAGAAGCAAAAATATGAACAGATATACTTCTCTATTTAGAAGAGAAACTCTGGCTAAGGTACATAATTATTTACTGAGGATGTATATTCTCCTGAAGAAAAAAAAGGTATGTTTCTATGGCTCTATGTAGTGATATTTTGGGACAAACAGAGATGAAGGACAAAGTATTGTTTGTAACTGAATAAAATCCTCAAAATGTTCATGAGGTGTCTTCAGAAGATCCAATCAATGGTCCCAGATGTAATGGCTTTTCCTACACCTAATGGTGACACTCAGGCAAAATGGTAGTGCCTGGCAACTACTTCTCCCAAAGAAGAATGAGTATTACCATCTGGGGAAAGATATACAAAAATGCATAGAAGATTCATCAGGATACTGTGTTCATGATATGTGTCATAAACTATAAGGCAAGAATATGGTGTAAGATACTTACCAGGATAATTGCCTAACAAATATTGATCAATGGGAAATTAATCTAAAGTACAAACAGAACAGTTGAGTCTAGTGTCCAGGCAGCTAGCCCATCATCAAAAAATGTGAAAAGGCAAATCAGGAAGCCAAAAATGTTTGTTAAGCACAAAACTAAAATAAAAGGGCCTGAATAGTAAGAACGAAAGTGTGTGTGTGTGTGTACACAAATTTTCCTATTACATTTAAAGCTTATAACAAAACTTGCTCTTTTAAGGAATTAAACGTTTCATTCAAATGTTTCTCACTCTTCAGAAAACAGGTAACTTTTGACATGGTCTCACTCTCCAGTTCTTCACATAGTGTCTACTGTTTAGACAACTACTTTTGTTTAAATCCATCATTAAACCATCACAGTCCTTTGATTCTCAGGCCATTTAATGAGTAAGGGTTTGAAAAATATGTAAAACCAATGACATTTTAGGTTACTAGTTTTCTGGTTATACAGATAAGACAGTTAACTCATCACCAAAATAGTCTCAGTATCCCTTTTGATGCTCTGATGACAGCAAGTCTACTCAGATTGATTTGGATGATAAAGGCACTCCCAGATTAGGGTGTCCATATGTAATTGCTTCTTTATTTTAACTTTCTCTCACAGAGTTGGGGTAGACTCACTTTTTACACTTCAAGGAAGGAATATGGTATACAGATCACCCAAATGTAGCCATGATGCACTTGAGAAGCAAGAAACCATTAGGTGCAACTCGAAGCTGTGAGTTACATTTTGCAGACTTATTGATTGCAGACAAACATACACAAAAGTGGGGACACAAACTTACAAAATAGCATGCAAATGCAATAAAAATACGATATTGTGTGTGTGTGTGTGTGTGTGTGTGTGTGTGTGTGTGTGTGGTGTGTGTATGTGTGTGTGTGTGAGAATTAGGAGATATATATATATCCTAATATAGGCTTCAGGCTAAAATATGCTCCAGTATCTTTCTTACTTTTCAAAGTCAAGTTCTAAGACATGATACCAATAAGGTTAAGCGTTCTTACTCATTCGTTATACTTAAGAGATCACAGCTGCTGCTGATATTTCAAATTTGCATATTTATTACCTGTTGTCTTAGAACCTTCTGATCTTACTATAATGTTCAATGATTTTAAAAATCTCAATTATTTATTTTTAAATTTTCTCAGTGCTCATATTTCAATGAATATAAGGCAAAGTATACGGATGTTGCCTTTAACCAATGAAATGACTAAAAATAGCTACTAAAGATTCTTATTAAGAAAGCATAACAAACAAACAAGCAAATATTTTTATGTAAAGCTTACCTACTATATAGCTGCACTGGATATTGTAGGAAGCCCATTGATTCCCTTGCAAAGCCTTCCTTACTCCTTGAGGATGGGTTTATCTACTCTGTCTATATAACCAGGTCTTAAAACACAACTCTGAAGCTAGAATTTCCCTTTTCAAATTCCAGATCTTATTTTTGTGACATTTATAATCCTAAAAAATTTGCCTAAACTCTCAACTATTAAATCAATTAAGTGAGTACATAAATTTGCATATATATCTAGAGACAGAAAAAGATTATCAATATCTCAGGGCAATATGGCTTAAATCAGCTCATATATGAAGAGTGCTGGCAACGGCACACTTGAAATTGTACAAACTGTCAGTAACAACTACAAATTTAATTGTGTATACAGTAAGCATCACATACATGGTTTCTCTTAGAATTTGTGCTGATTTAGGCATTAGATATGTTTAAGAAAAGAGAACTCCAACCATGACATGGCAAGGGTTAAGTGGCTGAAAGAAGGTAATTCCTTTTTTTTCCTTTTTTAAAAATTTTTTTATTATATATTTCTTTACTTACATTTCAAAGGTTATTCCCTTTCCTGGTTTTCTGTCCATAAGCCCCCATTCCCTCTCCTCCCCCTCCCCCATACGGGTAGTTCCCCTATACATCCCCCTTATTTCCCTCCCCCCGTATTCCCCTGCACTGGGGGTTCATACTTGGCAAGACCAAGGGCATCCCCTTTCACTGGTGCCCCAACAAGGCTATTCTCTGCTACATATGCAGTTTGAGCCCTGGGTCAGTCCATGTGTAGTCTTTAAGTAGTGGTTTAGTCCCTGGAAGCTCTGGTTGGTTGACATTCTTGTTTTTTATGGGGTTGCAAGTTCCTTCAACTCTTTCAATACTTCCTCTAATTCCCCCCAAGGAGGTCCTATTCTCAGTTCGGTGGTTTGCTGCTAGCAATGACCTCTGTATTGGACGTTCTGTGGATGTGTCTCTCAGGAAAGATCTATATGCAGTCCCTTCCCGCATGCATTTTTTAGCTTCATCAATCTTATCTAGTTTTGGTGGCTGTATATATATGGGCCACATGTGGGCCAGGCTCTGAATGGCCATTCCTTGAGTCACCGCTCTAAACTTTGCTTCCTTATCTCCTCCTATGAATATTTTCCCCCTTTTAAGAAGGAGTGGGAGCATTTGCGCTTTGGTCATCAAGAAGGTAATTCCTTATCAGCTTGTCAGGTGAAGACATTTCCAGGGGAATACATTAAATGTGGTTGATTCTGTAAGTCTACAATTTACAAGTGGTCTATAGCTCATTAATGAAGCATTAAATTGGACAATCACCGTTAATGGGAATTGCACAGTAAAAGCACTGCACATCAAGTTGAGGCTCTGGACAAAATGCATAATTGTACACTTCAACAATTCAGTTCTGAGCCCTCTCAGGGCCATCCTTCAGACTAGACAGATGGATAGAGAGATAATCTTTATTTGTAGAGGATGTCTTATTTGTCATTTATTAATTACATCTTACTGCCTTCAAAGAATTGTTGCTTAAAAAATAGTACAGCTAAAGAATAGTAAAATATTTGTATTCAATACAAAGAATCAAACTTATCAAAGAATTAGAGTGATATAGCTACTACATTTGAATATAAAATTGAGTTGAAAACTTCCTGATCACTCAGAATAAGAAAAGGTCTTTAATGTTATAGGTAGTTCTCTTTGCCAGCATTTTGAAATTTACTTCTCTCCTATAACTCTCTTGATTTCTCTAGTAAATCCAGCAGAAACACTCTCTAAGGTATCAACATTCATTCTTTCACTGCTCTAAAGTTTTGTCTTCTCCTTATTTAATATGAGGAATTGGCCATTTATAGTGGCGGATTCTTTACCTGGTCTCCAAGGAAACCTAGCTAATCCTTGGGCAAATAAACCTATTGAATGGCAGCCTTAACTTCTGGAGTCCCCTACAGAGAGATGGAGAGTAGCTGTTTGCACACTCTCCTACCTTAAGGAACTTACCCTTTGCTTGTGAGATTAGGCATCTGAAATACATCTTACTCTCCTTTTACCGCTTCTATTCCTTGGACAGATGATTGACGTGAGACCTCACAGCTTAGCATCATGGAACAGTTCAATCCGACTCTATTACCTGTCGAATTTAGTGTCTTAATCCTACACACAATGTGCACACAACTTAGCCCTATCCGGCTTTTATTTAGGGCTCTTGTCACGGTGCTTTATGTGCAGTCGAGTGGCATTAAACTGTGTGGGGTGCAGCAAATGGAAAGATTCATTTTGCAATGTGCCATGAAAAGGAAGACTTTTAAAACAGGATTAGGGACTGGGTCTGCTCAAAGGAAACACTGAAGTATATCCATTATTAGTACAGATATCTTAGTCTACAGTCACAATGAAACCTAGCTCTACAGACCTACTTCTGTATTCACAGGGACAAACATACCAGAAATGGAATACAGACTCCAATACTTCTGACAGGAGCAATCTGGTACTTTTGGAATTTAGACTTTTGCATTACACTTCTTTAATCAAAAGTTGTTTAAACAAAACTACATTACGACAGCGGAGAAAGGAATACTAATGTGTATAACTTATGAAAAATCTAAGCTTACAGAACCTTGCAGCCCAGATACTACCTTCAAGAATAATCATGACAACAGTTTTGGAGAATATTTGTATGATGTGAGCTTAGCATAAAACCACAAGGAAATGAAATAACCCTTCGGAGTTGATTTTATTTGTTTGTTTCCTCTGCTAATTCTTTTGAACATTAAATGGGAAACAGATTTTAAGCCATACTGATAGCACAAAGACCTATTATTTCATCTTGAAGAACAGCTGAAAGAAAAGATAAAACACTTTTTTAATGTTATTTTTCTTGGATATTTTATGTATTTACATTTCCAATGTTATCCCCTTTCCCCCCTTTCCCATACCCCTTCCCCCCTTCTCCTGCTTCTGCATGATGCTCCCAGTACTATCCAACCACTCCAACCTCAACACACTGGCATTACCCAACATTGGGGAAACAAACCTTCACAAAACCAAGGACCTGTCCTCCTATTGATGCTAGACCATGCCATCTCTGCTACATATGTGGCTGGAGTCATGTGTCCCTCCTGCCACCACACCCAATCACTATTGCTGTTGCCAAGAACTGCTTGCTGACAGGAGCCAGATATGGGTGCCTCCTGAGAGCCCTAGATACAGATGAGCTAACCATTGGGCTGAACAAGGGAACCTCAACGGAAGATAAAACTTTCTTATATAGGAAGAGTTAGCAGAGTTAGAAAGACTCTGGGCAGAGAGGAAATGACAAGAGATATACGGATAAGAATCAAAGGTAATGTGCCTGACAGTTAATACTAATAGATCTTAGGATGTAATATCAAGGGAGCCAAAGGAATCTCACTTTTTCAGTAGTATTTAAAAGTGTGAAAGATTCTCATCGCCCTGAACAACAGCATTTATTGTATTTCTCTTCTAAGTAGAATGCTTTATTAGGGAGTCTGGGGAGGATTCAAAAGAAACAGAATTCATTCTCTAACTCTTGAAGACCTTTGAGTATAGACGTAGAAAACATTTCAACAAGCCATCAAAAGTTTTGAACTACTGTAAAGTTAGTCAGCTACTCATGTCAGACACTAGATAGTCATAGCAGGTAATATTTCTCAATGCACAATATAAAAAAATGATGAAAATGTGGAGGGGGTTAGCAGTCATTATTAAGAACAAATATTTCATACTGTTGAAACCTTCAATGTTGAAACAATGGCAAAGGAAAAGGTGAGATTATATATCTCATAGAGAATTGTTTCAGATGCTCTTAGTCCATGATGCACAGTATAAAAATACACACACACAGAAAAAATATTATTAGAGGAAGAAGAAGGAGGAGGAGGAGGAGGGGAAGGGGAAGAAGAAGAAGAAGAAGAAGAAGAAGAAGAAGAAGAAGAAGAAGAAGAAGAAGAAGAAGAAGAAGAAGAAGAAGAAGAAGAAGAAGAAGAAGAAGAAGAAGAAAGTTCTCCAAGGAAAGGAAAAGGAAATATTGGGAATTGGGAAAAGGACAGAAAGGATCTAAATGTGGATGAGAATTCCACATTCCATAAGAAAATGATAAATGTTTTCTACTTCTTCTAAATAAAAATTATAGTAATAATTTTTCTCATAAATGTAAAAGTGCATATTGAGTATGTCTAGAACATTCCCTGTCCAAGGGAGAACTCAAAAACAAAATCCATTTACAATGACCATTGTCATGAAAATCAACTTCTTTAGCATAAACTTGGATCACCATGCTCCTGGCCTCAGACAAATTGACAGTAACATCATCGGATCGTGATGTTCTCCATCTCCTAAGCTCTTCACAGCCTTTGCTTTCATTGTCTATTTTGATAAATTTCTTTTACTTGGCTTATGAAACAGTAGGCTTCATTATGACTTTTTCACAGGTATTCTCAGCATATTTGGAGGCTTTTTCTAGCAAGTTCACATTCTTGCCAATTAACAATTGGTAAACTTCATAATCCCTTCAATGTTAACATCACCCAGTACACTGAAACTAAGGGATGCCCTCCCCTCACTCTGGGTTTAACAGTCCCCTTTGTGTCAACACGGGCAACCTTATACTTCAAACTCTAACTCTTGTTCTGATAAGTGAAGACAAAGAAGACATATTAGTGTTCAAATTTTATTTTTACTTGGAATTTCCTCAAAGAAAACCTATATTTATGTAAAGAATAATTTTCAGGTAGTTTGGATTCACACTTTTCATTTTCATGTGGGTGGTGAATGATTTTTTTTATTAGTGGCATTCATTCAGCCCTATAATTTAGAATCGTTCGACAGATATACTCACTAATTTATCATTGTGAGTTCCGTCTTCAATCAGAAGCAAAAGTTCATTACTGCATTCAAAATAATCCTTAATGAATGTGTTAATTGGGATCACATTAGCGCATTTCATGCACTTCTGTGTTTATTTCTGAAGGAAAGCAGCAAATTTGCTTTTTTGTGTACATTAAGTAAAAACTTTACTGTAAGAAAATGATTTAGGTCCTTATCTCAGCAGCAAAGGATTGAAAGAGAAGACAAAGTCATCAAGATAGTTTTGAAAGCGCCATTGTTGAAGGGAAATTGGCAACACCTTTTAGTAGAAATGGCAGACAACATGGAGGAGTCTCCAAGAACAATCAGTCATAACACAGACCAACAAAAGTTTCCTCAGCCCCTAAAACCTAAAATGCTACCCAGTGTCAAATGCATAATGAGTATTCACGGAAGTGGCATATTGAAACTTACTTAAAGGCTTACAGAAGGACAATTGCATCTCAGTTTTCAACCCCAGCTGGTGTAGACATAATTAAAAGCGCTTTCCAGTGTTGAAACATATTACTGTGTCAGGAGTTTGGGAGGTGCTTGGGGGTGGAGGTCAGGGAGTTAAGAGTTCTTACAGAGGTCTGACTTCCATTTCCAGCACTCATTTACCTGCCCCCAAACACCTATTACTCCAGTCCCAAAGGATTTGAGAGCCTCTTCTGACCTCCACAGGCAAAGGATCTCATATAGTGCATACATTCAGGCAAAACCAATGCACAGTTAATAAACATAAAGAAATCACTAAGAAACTACTATGTAGAAATTCAACACTTCCTCTTTGTTTCCTGTCTAGGTGCTCAATCAACTGTGTGCTACTTGCCATAAGTGAGGAAAAATCTTCTTAATTGGTCTCCCAGTTCAAATATAAATCTTTTCTGGAGATACCTTCAAAGACATATTCATAAACAAGGTTTTCAACTATCTAGAATCTCCAAATCTACTCACATTTACACCTGAAAATCTTTGACATACAAACAAACAAAACTTAGAGCAATTCTAAGCACAAGGTAGGTGTTCAATAGAAATGAATGAATGAATAAATATACAAGTGAGCAATGGTGTGGATAAAATTAATTCTATGTTAGATAGATGAAGGAATAGATATGTATATGATTTATAATTTTCACATTATAATTTTATTTGAATCTTGGTAAGGTTAAAGTCTTCCGGGTTGCCTTCTTGACTACATATTCATACATAAACTATATGTGGACTTGGATAGACTTATGACATATAAAACTACAATTAAATTCAACATGTATTTATTGCTTGTGTTTCAAGCAGTGTGCTATATGCAACATGTTCAAGAAGCCTAGCTGACTTAGGGGTAAGTGAAAAGACTTCTTCGGCCGGATAAACAGATAATGTTTCTCATCCCCTCACATTGGACATTTAGATCACTCATTCAAATCACTACTTCAGTTATGAAACACTTGGAGTTTTTTAATCTATAGGCTAGTGGATCAAGCTTATGCTCTATCACATGCCAACCAAATTAATCACTCCCAATTCCTAGCACCCCTTAGAATGACTGCTCTATTTGTCATAGACATCTGAATGTATCTACTAGCTCCCACCATAAAGTCTGTTTCTTCATTCTACCCACTGAGAAAGTCATGATGTGACTTGTCTATTTATCAGTATCTGACACATGTACTCATAGCCAGGGAACAGAAGGTCTCCATTTTTAAAATGGCCTCTCCAATCCTTCTGTCCACAAAAATCTCAGTCTCTAACTATTTGTATCTTTATCACTAACTTGTTCATTGTCTTACTAATTATACAAGTTCATGAAATGGATTATAAAATAGTATCACTAATAGCTCTTAAACCCAAGTGAAGTATTATCCATTTTCTCTGAACTGCATTTTATATATCTGAAAAACAGTATGGACTGTCAGACTCTTGCTTTTTATTTTCCTTAACTATTTTTAACAGCATTTAGATACTTGGGATTTATTGTCTCAGTTCAACATTTCTGCAGAAACAACTCAATAGAAAACAAAATACTCTTAGAAGCTACCCATTTGTAACCATTATTATAGATTCCCTGCTAATTCTTTCCTCTAGAATTTAACTTAATAAGGACAATTCTGTTTTCTTCCATTTTCAATACCTTCAAACAGATATAAGGGCCTCACTGTGTTTGCAATTTTATGGTATCTTTCTGTGGCTTCTTTGGGGACCATTCTAAAACAAGTGAACTGGGTGACTTATCTGTCATACAATATTATGTGGGCATCTATCTTTATAGCTGGGTAAATTTAGATAAATGAAGTATGTCAACTTAGTCATTAGTAAATGTTATATGTGAAGCAATTAAAGCATGTCTACTTTTTGTCGCTGTTGTATATATGGATTTTTAATGAATTATAATTCAGAATAATAAAAGCTGACTTGTAAGAAAAGTGGCACAGAGGTAAAGACACTGTAGGAATCATTCTACTTTCCAGAAGGTTCAGTTTTATCTTTTAGTAACTACGAGTATAACAATAAGATGAATTTTTATGGAGAAATCTTCTTCCTTTGCGATTAAAAATGAACAATGCATCATACTTTTAATATCCCCTGGAGTGCAACTGAGGCAGAAATAGTGTACTCATTCATAGATTAAAGTATGATTCTACATCTGAGCAGAAACTCAGCACTCACATATTACATATTAAAACATATCTCCTTGACACACCTATATTAAGCCATTTCTCAAAACCAGAAAAGTTTTCGAGAATTCCTTTACAGTGAACAAAATAATACAAAGTTAAATTCCCTCACAATGAACAAAATATAGCATGCACATGCTTCTTGGCGATAAGGCTATTTCAGACAATAGTAATTTTTAGATGGTGTCCTAAAGCGAGTTGATCAATACGCTCTTTTCCTTGTAAATATGTTGGAATAAGATCAAGCCATGCATTCATTTTGTTAAGGTCTATGAATTCTCATCAGTTCTGGGAACTACCAATTTCACCTATATTGATATTTGGCTTCAACTTAAAATGAAAAATCAATACTTTAGAGAAAGCATGCTTTGCTCTTCAAATATCCTTTAATAGATAAGCCACAAAAGATCCTTTGCCCTCTCCCTCTTCCTCACTCCCCTCCCCTCCCTTCTTATCTATAACAGAGTGATATATGATACCTGCTATTATTTCAAAGCCATTTGATGAATCTGAATTGTCCAAAAAACCTGTTAATCACATTTACCCTTTAGTAGTTCCTTGTTAATTCTGTGTCTGGGCAATGTCCATTTAGAATTAAGGTGTATGAAACAATATAACAGAAATTAGATATTTCCCACCAGTCACTAATTTCAAGCTGAGCACTTCAGCCTCTGCTCAGAATGAAGAAATATTGCTCAGCCTGTTTTTAAAAACACATATATTGATTCTTCATTTCCTACAAGTATATTTATTTCATTCTGAGCACACATATCCTTCTACCCTCTCAGATACATCTTTGACACCAGCCCCCTCACTCATTCACTTTCCACCAAATCACATCTCACTGTCAGGTCTTTTTGTTTTGTTTTTGTCTTGTGACCTGCGGGGTTTAACCAAGACTGTGTGAGCTCACTTGCAAGTGTGGTAACTACTGGAATGTGAGTAACTCCAAGGATGCATCAACTTTAAACACAATGATTTCCTCCCATCAATCCTTCTCTGCCGATGACTGCACCAGGCAAGGCTGGGTCACATGACCTTCTTCCACAACCATAGATAGATGTATATAAGCTCATTCTCAAGCAAAATAACAACAATTCCTGTACATTCATGAATACCACAGCAGGCATTCATAAAATTCAGGAATTTCAATTGTTCTTCCCATGGGGAAGACTTATTTTTGTCTATTTTGTTTTTATTTGGGTTTGTTTTTCATTTTCTTCCATATTGGTTTGACTTGGCTTGGTTTGGGTTGGGTTGGTTTGGTTTGGTTTGGTTTGGTTGAGGCAAATTCTCAAGCCAACTTGGACTCTGCTCTGTAACCAAGCTGACCTTGAATTCATACAGACCTTCTTGCCTCTATCTCCTGAGTCCTAGGACTAAACACATGTTTTACCACATTCTGCTCCAGGGCTCTGTTTCTAAGTGGATTTAAGCAGAAGTAGAGAAAACTATTCTCAACAACAAAAGAACTTCTAGGGGAACAACCATCCTTAACCTCAAGCTGTTTTACAGCACAATCATGATAAAACAACAAAACAAAACAAAACTGCATGGTATTGGGAAAGAGACAGACAGTTAGATCAATGGAATAGAATTGAAGATCCCAAAATGCACCCACACACCTATGGCCATTTTATCTTTGACAAAGGAGCTAAAACGATCCATTGGAACAAAGACAGCATTTTCAACAAATTATGCTGTTTCAAAAGGTAGTCAGCATGTAGAAGAATGCAAATCGATCCATTCTTACTTCCCTGTACAAAGCTCAAGTCCAAGTGGATCAAGGACCTTCACATAAAACAAGATACACTGAAACTAAAAGAAGAGAAAGTGGGGAAGAGCCTCAAACACATAGGTACTGGGGAAAATATCCTTAACAGAATACCAATGGCTTATGCTCTAAGATCAACAATAGACAAATGGGACCTCATAAAATTGCAAAGCTTCTGTAAGGCAAAGGACACTGTCAATAGGACAAAATGGCAACCAACAGATTCAGAAAATATCTTTACCAATCCTACATCCAATAGAAGGCTAATATCTAATATATACAAAGAACACAAGAAGTTAAACTCCAGAGAATCAAATAATCCTATTTGAAAAAATATAAGGTACAGAGCTAAACAAAGAATTCTCAACTGAGGAATATTGAATGGCAGAGAAGCACCTAAAGAAATGTTCAACATCCTTAGTCAACAGAACAACCTGAGATACAAAACCTCACACCAATCAGAATGACTAAGATCAAAAACTCAGGTGACCACAGATGCTGGTGAAGATGTGGAGAAAGGAACACTCCTCCATTGTTGGTGGGATTGCAAACTGGTACAACCACTCTGGAAATCAGTCTGGAGGTTCCTCAGAAAATTGGACATTGCACTACCTAAGGACACAGTTATATCACTCTTGCGTATATACCCAAAGGATGCTCTAACATATAACAAGGACACATGCTCCACAATGTTCATAGCAGCCTTATTTATAATAGCCAGAAGATGGAAAGAACCCAGATGCCCCTCAACAGTGGAATGGATACAGAAAATGTGTTACATTTACACAATGGAGTACTACTCAGTTATTTAAAACAATGATTTCATGAAATTCATAGGCAAATGGATGGAACTAGCAAGTATCATCCTGATTGAGATAACCCAATCCCCAAAGAACACACATGGTATGCACTCACTGGTAAGTGGATATTAGTCCAGAAGCTCAGAGTACCCAAGATACAATTTACAGACCACATGAAGCTCAAGAAGTAGGAAGAACAAAGTGCAGATGCTTCAGCCCTTCTTAGAAGAGGGAACAAAATACTCACAGGCAGAAATACGGAAACAAATTGTGGAGCAGGGACTGAAGAAAAGGCCATCTAGAGACTGCCGCACCTGGGGATCCAGCCCAAATGTAGTAACCAAACCTAGTCACTCTTGGGGATGCCAAGAAGTGCATGGTGGCAGGAGCTTGATATTTCTGTCTCCTAGTAGGTTCTACCAGGGCCTGACAAATACAGAAGCAGATGTTCACAGCCAATCATTGGACTGAGAATGGGATCTCCATTGGAGGAGTTAGAGAAAGGACTGAAGGAGATGAAGGGGTTTGCAACCCCATAGGGAGAACAAAAATATCAACCAACCAGACCCCCCAGAGCAAAAACCACCAACCAGAGTACACATAGAACCATCCATGGCTCCGTCCTCATATGTAGCAGAGGATGGCCTTGTCGGGCATCAGTGGGAGGAGGAGTCCATGGTCCTGTGAAGGCTCGATGCCCCAGTGTAGGAGAATGCCAGTGTGGGGAGGGTGGGTGAGGGAGAACTCTCATAGAATCGGGGGGGGGGGAGAAGCCAGGAAAGGGAATAACATTAGAAATGTAAATAACGAAAATATCGAATTAAAAAGAAAAGAAAAGCTGGAGTTTTCTTAGGGAAACACACCCTTTTGCATACCAGTGCTTCTTGACTTATCCTGAAGTGGGATCTTTCATATGCAATGACTATCATTCGACATAGCTTCTGGGTTAAGGATAGGACATGGGTTCACTTTTCCTTTCAGCTCTAGGACTCCATGTGGTAGAGAATGATGCAGGCCCAGTGCATGTCGCCTCAGTCTCTGTGAGTGCACATGAACACCAGCCTTACTGTGTATCAAGAAGCCCTCCATGCCCTCTTACATTCTTTCTGTCTCCTCTCCCGCAGTTACTGAGCCCTGTAGGGAGACACGTAATGAAGACACTCCTTTTAGAATAGAGTGTTCCAAGGTCTCTAATATTCAGCATATTGTCTGGCTGTGGGTCTCTCTGTTTGTTCCCATCCACTGCCACAGGAAGCTTCTCTGAGGATGGCTGACCAAGACACAAACCTGCTTGCCTAGCCAGCATGACTGGAAAATTTCCAGAGTCAACAATACTATTTATATAATTAGATTCAAAATAATAGTTAAGTAGGAAAATAAAACAGATGCGCTATAGCTTAGGTTTAGCCTACTGCTAAATTTTTACCTTGTATTTCGGGTAGAATTTTGGAATATCCATTACATTATTGAAAATTACAAATTATTCCTGCACGAAAATATTTATATCATAAAACAAACATCAGGTCAATTCTGGGCAACAATGCCCCAAACATAAAGAAAAAGAAAAATCATATGCCCCCTAGCATTTGTTTTTCTCTTCTGCCAATGGGAAGCAAAAGCAGCATTTACTGCTCCGGAATCAAGTGATCTGCATTTATGTTCCGAACATACAGCTTCTTACTGTGTGATCCTGGAAAAATTCCTAAAGACTCTGAACCCATTTCCTCAACGGTAAATCGTAATACAAATGGTACAACAATTTTACAGATGTTTTCTGATTATACAAATGTATGGACCTAGTACAGAATGCTATAAAACATGATGATACCACCAAAAAATAAGTAACTATTCTCTGATAGTGATGTGGAACCAGATTTTAGAAGCATATATATATATATATATATATATATATATATATTGTGCTCAAAAATGTATGTTTCACCTGAGGATGCTTTGAGAAGTTCCTAAAATTTTAAATCCAGCAAGTAACATAATCTTATTCTAGTTCTTAACAGGCCGTTCTAGCTATGCTGTTATAAAGGGACTTAATACTGCCTACAGAAGGTCAACTGATATATTGTTGCAATAGTTTGTAAGATTATTAAAACTAATACAAAATATTACCAGTGAGAAAAAAACTTGGGACAAAAATGATAAGAAGGTGAGGAAACAATCATAGTAATGTTTGATTTTGAATACAGAGCTTGGAATGACTACTATGCATTAGGACTGCAAGGTGGGTAGACATTGGCACGGAAATATCAGATATTTCTCAGGCCAGCACAGTTGCCAAGTTGGCCCAAATAAACCCTGCAAATACAGTAAGAATGTGTTCGTAGCAAAAATAATAAGTTCAGTGTTGGGTGCCTTGGCTATACTGGTTAGGAGATGCCTACTGGATATACATCAAGAGCTTTCTAAAGTGGGTATTAAAAAGTGGGAGATTCAAAGGAAAAAAATGAGAAAGTCTAGCAGAGGGTTAAATTCTTTTCATGTAGTCCAAGCCATAAAAGGAGATGTGTAGGTAGACTTCTGTCATAGATTCCGTAGGAGAAAGCCCTAGCTGTATGCCCCATGCACATGTCAAATCAACATTGTACCTATTATAGTTCTTTGTAAATGTGTTCTCTCTAGGATATGGAAAGAGAAAAGCAAAATCATTGAGGATATAAGTCTGACTTAGAGATGAGCAGAAAGTCAGCAAATAAAAGACACGATTTTCCTACCTTGTTATAGTCTCGAGGATATCTTCCACAGAGCTCCATGGCACTGCTGACAGCAAGCAGCCATGTGCTGCTTCTAATACAGAATAATGGCACTGCTGTTAGAACTCTCACCATTTACAATGGCGCTTCCAAGGAGAAAAATTCTATTTTAAGGAAGGTATTACTTTCAAGGAAATTAAGTATACAGCGGATCGAAGATTCAAATGGAATGAATAAATAAAATGGACTCAAATAAAGTTGAATAAAGGAACATGTAGAAAAGGAAGCACATTTTTTCTGCAAGAACACAGAAAAGGAGATGCTGTGCCTTGAATGTGAAATATTTCCAACGGAGTCATGTGTTTGAATGTTTGGCACCCAACTACAAATGCAGTCATGAGAGGCTGTAATGCCTTTAGAAGCCACAGGAAGGGGTCACTGGGGCTAGGCATTGAGAGGTGACAGCCTGCCTCTGCCTTCCTATCTCTGCTTCCTTACTATGGCTGTGATGAAACCACCAGTGTCACAACCCTGCCAACATGCCTTCCCCTCCAGGATGGATATATCCGTTTTTGAACTGTTAGCTCAAACTAACCCTTCCTCCTTTAGGTGGCCTCCAGGCATAGAATTGTTCAAAGGAAAACTGAACTGGGCATCTAATACAGGAAGTGAAAATGAGCCTTTCATATTTATCTAATTTATATATCTAATTTAATATATCTTTTTATATAAAATATATGAAGTATTTAATTTACATCAATAACCACTCTGCCAATAAAACCAGACCAAGGTTCTTTCATTGCGAATGCACAGGTTTAAGAAGTGGGGAGGAGACTGTGCCTTTCAGTCTAAAGGATTTTTTTCTTTTGCTTTGTTATTGTTTGGTTAACATAGTACTTCATCTGGATTCAGACACCTTTCAGTGACTCAAACTGTACCTTGAGGGCTAGAAATGCAAAGCTTTATTTACATGGAAAATCCAAGCAGGTTGACTCCACTTCGAAAACAACACTTAAATATAATTTCTGTCATGTTTAAGTTAAATTTTGCTGTCGCTAAATATCTATAACCACTTTAAGAAATTTCCTTCAGTCGAGATTAAATAATCTGCTCAGAGGAAAAGGAAGCCAGCCAAACACAAAGAGGGAGGGAGAGAAATATAAACTGCAAGGTGGTGATGATCAGCAGATGACAAACAGCAGCCCAGGACCCCGTCTCCTATTACTCTAAAGCCTGAAAAGCTAAAACTATGAGGCATAGGGACACAGAGGCCAGCACCCACCAGTACATTGCATTCCTTTCCCCAGTTCAGCAAGCACCTCTCCAGCAAGCAGTACTCAGGGTCACTGGGGTACTGAGATCTCCTCTATTAACATAGTGCCGGAATCTCAGTGTTAGAGTAATCTCACTACAAGTCCTGCCCTTTAAACCAATCATTATCTCTCCAGCTAACACTAATTCCTACCACTTGGGACTTCAGACCCTCCCCAAGCCTAGTGGGAAACACAGAGTTCACCTGCCCTCATTTAAGAGCCCCCAATTATCCCTAAATCAGCCTAAACTATCTATGAGCTCACACTGAAGTTCGTTGATCTTGATATGGACCATATCTTTAAAACTGATTATTATGGGGAGGAGCCAAGAATAAATGTTATTCAGAAAAACTAATATCCATTTGTCGAACTATGGAGCATTTATCCTTTCCCTTCTAGATGAACCAAATTATTAGAGAATGAGTCACACTTAAGGTAAGTCAGGGTCTCATTCAATGAAAGATCCATATTCAAGACTTGATAAATCTTACGTATCGAAGGATATTTGGGGACATTCCAGACTTCTGACTACTGTAGGTACTTCATATGCTGCCAAGTGTTCCCTCTGGGAAAAGGCTGTAAATCACTCCCAGTGAGGACTACTGAAGAAATTAAAAGGTAATGAACGGCCCTAAATGTGTCCCCTCCTACTCTATCAGTGTTTTAACCTTGCAAAAAGTATTTCATCACTTCTGGGAAATTATTTTCACAGTGCTCATTCCTCAGATCATATGAGAGCTTTAATCACAGAAACATCCATCACAGGATTCTGTATCCAGCTTGCGTCTTGAGTGCCTCAGAGATTATATGGGTTAAAGACTGGGTCACCAGCCTGTGGCGCCCCTGGAAGGTGGAGGAATTGTAGGAGGTAATACCAAGCAGATGGAAGTTGGGGCATGGGAGGAGTTCTCTTTAAGGGGACATTATGACATTGGTCTCTTTTACTCATTTTCTTCAATCCAATAGGCACGCTCAATCATAACGCCCTTGTCCCACAAAGCTAAAAGGTAATAGAGCCAATTGAGTATGGACTGAAACTTCTGAAGCCATGAGTTCAGATGAACCTTTCTTCCATTTAAGTTTATTTTTTTTCTGTAACATTTTGCCATAACAACATAAAAATTTCTACTACACCTTCCTGGTGACAGGTAAGGTATGTGACAAGAAGGGAGAAGTAGAGGAAAGGAGCTAAATGAGAAAACAGTGTGAAGGGGAAAACAGGAAAATATTCAAATAATACTGCGCCCTTCCCAGTATACTGAAAACAGGAAGGACAGAAGAGCTACAGTTGAACTATTATTTCATATCCGAAAGGACTCTAAAGGTTTACTAAAGACACAGGCCATAAGCACAGATAACACCAAGATCACATTCAATAAGATTAGGGTGAGCTCAAGACAGCACCATCTGTGGGGAACATCCAAAGCAGTTATTACTAAAGATCGTGGGATCTATGGCTTTTGTTCCCAAGTCACCACGTGGCTTTTAAGACAGCTGTCAAAGTCGAAAGGCATAGCAATGTGCTCATATTGAATACAGGTTGGCAGAAGACAGCAAGATTCTTCATACAAATAAGGTAGAACATACTATAAGACATGTTTCAAAAAAGCCAACTTCCATTTCTACACAGAATCATGGGCTTTTTGTTCCCCACTTCCAAAAATGTCTGTATCAAGCTAAGATAGAACATCCAAAGAAGAGGGCTTTGGTACACTGGATCATGAAACTCTGAACACGGTGAGATCATGCTGTAGCCTACTCCCTCGCTGCTCTAGTATGCCGAACATCTTTCTTCAGTCTCTATTCTGCCAGGTGCAAGTTCATTTGGGTAGCCAAGGGCTTCCTACTCGATATGCCCTTTTGAGACTACTCTTGGCAGGTTCCAGTAGTGTCTGTCACTCCAACAGCATCCTTAGCATGCACGTAGCAGTGCCCTGGTTTACATATGTCTCTGAGTATAAGTAGTTTTCTGTGTGTTTCCAGTACTGTTTGTCCATTTTTATTAGAGTGCTTGTTTCTCTGTAATTCCCTACTGTGATGGGGACAGTTGTCTACAGCCCTGCAGGTACCCAGTAAATGCTGCCACCTGCCTGACCATCAGACAAGGATTCTCATGCCCAGCATATTAATGACAATGCTTCCTCTGAGAGGACAAAGTCGTTGTGTTATGTCTATGCCGGAGATTCTTGGTGTCTCTGTAGGTCTCTGGCTCATTATCTCTTTTTCTAAAGCCTTTATCAAGCACACACACAAGAATTCTAGCCATGTCTTTCCCCAAGGAATCAGAACATGGGCTGGAATAACGAAATGAGATTCAACTTAGCAAAGTGCACAGATTTTTTTTTCCTAAGAGAGTCTAAGAATAAGGGGGAAAATTCAGTGAAATGGAGAGGAGTACATTTAAAAGCAAAGGAGGGGGAGACAGATAGCAGAACAACAGCTCCTTTTGTAATGGTTCGCCCTTGAACACTCTGAATCAATTTGTACTTGTCTAATGAGAGTCTTTTCTGTCCTTGCCTTTTCAGGAACAAAGGTGAAAGATTGCATGTGCATGTGCATCTGCGTGTGTGTGTGTGTGTGTGTGTGTGTGTGTGTGTGTGTGTGTGTGTGTGTAACATAAACACACATATATAACCTATAATACCAACCAACCAACCATCCTTCTCACTATGTAGCCCTTAATCTTCAGAGTACCAGTCTTAGGAGGTGATACAAGCAAGTCTTTTGATGAGTTAGTTTTGAAGGCACCTTTCTCGGGAGGTTCATTCCATATACTGTCATCACTTAGCTTGAAACATGTGTCTTCTGCTGAGTTTGACCTCAAACTGTCTCTCTTATCATTCCTAGTTCAAGTCTACTCTCGATCTGGGTATTTGCTCTGCCTTGAAAGAGGGGGTTAGAGTAGAAAGGACATCTGAAGACTGCTGTCCAAACGCCACTCTCCTCTGTTTCTTTAAC
This sequence comes from Rattus rattus, assembly GCF_011064425.1. Lineage (NCBI taxonomy): Eukaryota > Metazoa > Chordata > Mammalia > Rodentia > Muridae > Rattus > Rattus rattus. Next base: position 43,862,831 of record NC_046165.1, read on the forward strand.
CCTACTGGGGGCAGGGGAGAGCACTAGAGGGGTAGCCTCTCTCTCCCCTCAAAGCAGAACACTCTTATTAACAGACACAGGTAGGAACAGAGGGCATGAAACATACTCCTTTGCTCCCCTATGGCTTCCCAGAACATATACCAGAGGGTTCCAGTAGGAAAGCTTGAGGCCAGCAATAGGGCCTTGCCCATCCCTGACACAGGATAGTGCCTGTAGGGATATGGATGAGGCTTGACAGCCAAATAGCTGCATCATGTCAAAGAAAATCTTAAAAGGGAAGGTGGGGAGAAAGACACCAGGTCATTTTCCTTTTCAGTAAAAACAATTACTTCAACAAATCAGCCTGACCTCTCTGGCCAGGCCACTCACCCGGCATCCCTTTTTGCTCTTTATTCTGTTTGGATCCCTGTGAGTGACAGCTGCAGGATGAAAAAGAAACAGACAAGTCATGACATCTGTCTTTTTCTTCTCTCTCTAATATAAGCTTCAAATCCTGAGGAAAGGCCAGAAGTTACGCTGTGACTCTCTCTACTGTCTACAGTTAATGAGGCCTCTGGTGACATTTCCCCACTAGACAGTGATGCAGGTAACAATATTGGTTCTGAGAAAGGGTCACACCTGGAGCATCCCTGATTATTTCCATCAGCTGATCCCTACCATGGGAGGACCCCAATGCTGGCAGAAACACTAATCATGCCAGTGTGGCTGGGATGAGTGGTGTGGGCTTATTCCAGTGGTGACCACACCGGCCTGTCAGGGGTTCTTGGAGTGACTATCTCTGCAGTCAAGTATGGAGTTCTGGAAGGCTTTGCATGCCTCTGTGGTGCTCTGGCCACTTGCAGGAAAGAAAATCCAACAAAACTTGTCCGGGCCTTTGCTAGCAGTCAGGGATGCTGCAAGTAGCCTTCATATAGAATCTAAAGTGCATGCAAAAGAAAACAACTTTGTTACAAGGTTTATTTGTTTGGTTCCCCAAGGCCGCCACGAGCTGATAGAAAATACTTCTGCAGATGGCCGTGTTCATGGCAACTTGATTTGTTTTGGTAGACAATGGGAATCTTTTATCCTTCTTGCCACCATACCCTTGTCAGGGGTCCCCTCCACTAGCTAATGGATGTAGCACTGTCCCTGCATAAAAGATGTCTGTCTGCGTAAGCCATGATCTGGCTCGTCCATGCACTCCTTTTCCACACTACCTTTTCTTCCTGTAGCTCAGTGTATCATTACATTCTGAGCAATTGCTATCTCCCTGACTATGATTGATCCCCACTTATTTCATCCTGCATGCAAAGTATTTGATTTCAAGTGTGGTTCATTCTGCTCGGTGAACTCATTATAAAGTCAAGCTGAACATCTCACAGATGTGAAGCACCTTGTCTTTGAGGTTCAGCAATCTAATTTGGAATCTCATTATAGACCTTCTACTGACAGTAGGCACAGGGGCAGCTACCTGGCTGGTATGTTCCTGCCCATCTTCTATCCCATAAAGAAACTGTCATTTCAATACAGGCACACCAGAATATTTCCCATTTTGGAAAATAGCTTTATTTATCTCTCCACAAATGCCGGTTGGCACTGATGAGAGAGCAATGCTTTTGTGGGCTATTTTATTAAGCATCTCAGGAGGTCAGGTGCTGAAAGAGACAGCTCACAGCTGTTTGCCTCCCATCTATTTAATAGTCTTCTCCGCGGATCATAGGCTATATTCTCTAAAGTTCACAGAGTAGTTGTCATTTTGCTAAAGAATCTATATACCAAGAATCTTTGCACCCTAATACAGCTTAACTCAGAAAAGGCTGATTTCTGGTGTCTCTGCAGTGGATGTAGAGAAAAGGGGGGGGGTGAAATTGAAAGTTAGCTTCATTTGCAGAGAGATGCATTGATTCTGAAAGATTGATGCATTCATTTTCCCCACCTATTTGGTCCCTTCAAAATCAATGAGCATCCAAGGCTCAGTTTTGGCTGTTAATGAAGTTTTTATTTCTCTACTTTCTATTTTAAAACTTTGGTAAGAAAGAATATTTGCTTTTCCAATTGCAATTGCTTCTATTCCCCTACAGAGCAGACTGACCATTGAAGAGAACTACACAACCTATTTCTTTGCTATATAAGAATAAATAGATTTCTAGAACTGCATTTAAAGAAAAAATGAACTATTAATATATATATACACAAAAGTGATATATAAATGACTATATATTTATATATATACATATACATACATATAGGTATATACATATTTGTATGTACTATATATACATGCATATTCATATATGAATGAATGATATATATATATATTATTTTTTCCCTAGGGATAAGATAATATTATTATGATTTACATACAAGGATTTTCACATGAATTTCTGTGCATGGTGGTGCTGCTGGTGCTGCTGCTGCTGGTGTGGTGGTGTTAGTGGTGGTGTGTGTGTGTGTGTGTGTGTACTAAAGCTAGAGGATAACATCTTTAATCAGTGTCTATCTGTTTTTTCAGACATGGTCTCCCAGAGAACCTGGAGTTTAAGGAGCTGACCAGCAAGCCCCAAGGAGCCTCCTGTCTCTGCATCCTCCATGTTGGGATTAAGTGCACATATCTCTGAGCTCAGCTTTCCACGTGGGTGCTAGGAGTCCCAGCTCACGTCCTCTCTCTGCACAACGCTTTACTTGCTCAGACATCTATCCATCCCCCAAATGTATTTATGAGTTCCATTAAAAATATGATTTTTGTTTCAGGATCAAACTTCATCTCCAAACTTCCAAATTTGATGTAGGAAGGAGATCAATGAAAACCAGTTGACTAAATCCCATCACCTGTCTGAGAATACACAGTTACATAGAGCACACATTTAGATTAACACATGTTTATTCATGCTTTACGGTTTCCAAAGTAGAAGTTAACAGTTGACAGACAGCATACATTCTCAAACCTAAAGTATTTACTCTCTGGCCCTTTGCAAGAACAGCTAGGTGACCTCTATTAGGAAAATAGATCTTACATTTCCACTTAATTCATGTTTAACAAAGCAGGTGTTTTGAACATAATTTTCAGTAGAATGACTGAAATGAGGATTATAATGAGCATAGAATAGAAATCTGACCCTTCTGAACTTCTAAGAAGTTTTTATGAATCTTAAACCTCTTCAGTTTCCACCCAAGAGAGGTCTTTGAATGGAATGGTTGATTAATAGCAAAATTCAGTTATGATTTATTCATATTTTTCAATGATTATTTTTTACTCTTAAAGCTTCCTCTTCATTGGCTTTGATTCCTACTATGGACTGGGGAATTAATTATTTTATATTTTTTATTGCGCTACATTTGGGTGAGATGGACTACTTGGGAAACCTAGAATTAAAAATTGGTGATTGTAAAGTTTTATTGCATGGTCATCCTATAAAATTGTAGCCTTGACTCTATGCCTCCCCATTTGACCTTCCTTCTGATGGTGTGCCTCTTCTGGGATGACAGTTGAGAGAGTGTTGGCAGCTCCAGTGTTGGGTATGGATAACACTACAATACATATACTCAGCCTTTGGCCCCATAGTCACAATTCGTGAGTACTCCCTGCTGGGTTCTAATTTCAGATCCTGAGTATATTATTAAAAATAATGCCACTTATACCTGGAACCAAACACTAAGGAGCAGAGGCAGAAGGATCTAGGCAAACTTGTTGCCAGCCTGTTGCTTAAAATGAGTTCCAGGGTAGCTAATTCTGCTGTCTCAAAACAAACAAGGGAAAGAATACAGGGATGCTATGGGATTGAGTGGAGTTGGGGTTGGTACAGATGGAGACTGAGAAAGGCAGACAAATAGGAAAATATCACAGGGCTATGAATTACAAAACTAAGCACTGTATCTTAAATGAGAAATGCTTCAAAACCAAAGTAGATTTGGCTCCTAGGTTTGACATTATGATGAGACTGTTACATTTTCAAGATGTGGAACCTAGTAGAAGGTCCTTTTTAGGTTTATTTTTGTTTGTAAAAGTGTGTGTGTGTGTGTGTGTGTGTGTGTGTGTGTGTCCGTATGTGTGTGTGCGCGCGTATGTGTGTGCGTATGTGTGTGTGTCTGTCTGTCTGACTGTCTGTCTGTCTGTCTGTGTGGATCTATGCCACTTACGTTCAGGGTCCCATAGGGTCCAGAAGAGAGCATTAGATGCCTTAGAACTGTAGTTACACGTACATGGGACTTAACTGATGTGGATGTTAACTGAACTTGAGTCCTCTGAAAGACTAGTACATTACCCATTAGCTGATCCTGAGCATAAACAAAAAACTTAGCTGGGTAGGATCTTCTGTAATCACCATTCCCGAAATTTCTTTATCTCCTTCCTTAATAATTTTCTAACAAGCTGGGTCACAGTGCAGCTGCCTTTGTGCCTTTAGATTCATGAAGCCCCTCATATAATTCATATTGCATCCTTACTTTTTGCATAGTTGAGAAATTATATATTTTCGAACTCATGTAGTTAGAGTTCTCCCTTAAGGGCTATCCTGAAGGTCCCAGTGTTTACTTTTTTTTTTTTTTTTTTTTTGTAGAGACATAGCCACACCCTCTCCTCCTGGACTCCTGTTGTTTCTAATTATCATGCAGTCGTCATTTAACTGGGAGGACATTCCTCAGAAAGGAAGAGTCCTCCACTGCTAGTACTGGTTCCAGAAAATATAATCATTATTACACAAACAAGCCTTATGCTCACAGCAGCCATTGACACTCCTGGAGGCTCACACCAGGGCCCTGTCCCAGGGGCAGGAACCTTGTCACTCTGTTCCCATCAAGGCCATGCAAGGCTCAGCACTATTGGCTGTTTGTGGAGTCCATTCCCCATTCAGACCTCAGTGAGAGAGGATGTGCCTTACCCTGCAGATGTGCCAAAGTAGGAGAATACAAGGGGGAAGCCTCTCAGAGGAGAAGAAGAGGGGAAGCAGCTACTGGGATGTAAAAAATAGGTAGATAGATAGATAGATAGATAGATAGATAGATAGATAAGAAAGGAAGTAGTACAAGCTTTTACAAGCTATCTCTCCAACTTCCCCATCTTCTTTCATTCTTCTTTATTGTTCTTTTTAAATTATTTTATTTGTTGAGATTATAATTACATCATTTCCTTCCTCTAAACACTCTCATGTACACTTCCTTGCTCTCTTTCAAATACAAGTTCTCTTTTTTTATTAATTGTTTTTACACACTAATTCTCATATGCGTTCCCGCGCGCGTGCGCGCGGACACACACACACACACACACACACACACACATACACACACACACACACACACATCTGAATGTTTTCAAAACAGATCATTTGGTATTGAATAACCAATTAATGTGCCTCTATAAGGAAAACTATTTCTCCCACAAAGCCTCATCAACATGAGTCAGCAAGGACAGCAATGGAAACATTAACATGGACTTAGGAAAGCTCAGGAGGCCTCACCCTACACAAAGAACTGCAGACAACTAAGGAGTGCTGAGAGGGAGAAATAGGCCTCCTCCTTCATTTGAATGGAGGTTCTCCATATCCCAGACCAAGAATCCTTAATATCCTCTGCGGTGCTATTTACAAATAATGGCAGAACACATTGCAACGGAGCCTGTGATGTTTCTGTGTGAGGGTGTGATTCAGTGTAGTAAAAATGAAGAAAATAAATTTCTCCGAATTTGATACATGAAAAAAAAAATAAACCATCCCATTCTAAAATTTAGTTAGAAATAGCCAGCGTTTGGATTTGCTATGTCAGTGAGTGATTTCTAGCAAGCTGAAGTTAGAATATTGGTCCAGAGGTTTTCAAATTGGGATGTAAATGAGATAAGACTTGCGAAATGCATGGTTTGAAAGGAAGTACACATAACCAGTCTATTTTCTTCTGAAATGAAAGGAGCTAACTCACAGGCCCTTGTCCACTGATGACAGGTAAAATGACCAAGGGGGGAAAAAAAAGATCAAGTATGAAAAACCTTAAGTGGAAATACTTAAAATGAGATTGAGTCTTGCACGTCAGTGGCTTGAAATGAATCAAACCTGAGCTAACTTGATGATAAACTCTTTCTGAAGAATTGAAGTAAATGTGCAAGTTTAATGACAGAAAAAAGGCATTGCTGAGAAACTATTATAACCCCCCAAAATTTACACATCTTATTCCTTTAACCAATTTAGTAATCCTTAAAGTAGATATGATGACAATTACTCAATGAAAATAATTAAGATGACTCTGTTTTTACTTCTAGAAAGAAAGCTACAAATTTAACAATATGCACTGTGGTTCCACAACCAAAGTTCTATTAGCAGCCTTCTATTCCAGGGTGAATGGCCATGCTGATGCAACAGACCTTCAGATACAAATAGGAAACGAAATACATTTGTATATCTGGATATTAGCCCTCTATGAGATTTGTAGTAGGTAAAATTCTTTTCTCATTCTGTAGTCTGCTACTTTGTTGAAATGACTGTGTCAAGGTTCAGATCTAAACAGAGTTCTCAAAAGATGAAACTCAAAGGACTGAGAAACACTTAAAGCAATGTTCAACATCCTTTGCCATAAGGGAAATGAATATCAAAATGTTTTGATCTTCCATCTAACTCCCATTAGAATAGCTAAGATCAATTAAACAAATGACAGCTCTTGCTGGTATGGATGCAGAATTAGGGGAACACTCATCTGTTGCTGATGAGAGTGCAAATTTGTATAACCACTATGGAAATCAGAATGGCAATTTCTCAGCATCTATCTCAAGTTCCATTTACACCATTCTTGGCCCTATTCCCCCCCCAAAAAAAACCCACCACATTCTACTACTAAAAAATGAGGTGAACCATGTTCTATGCTTAATAGTTATAAAGTAAAAATAGCATAGATGCCTTTAACACATCAGTGGATGAAGAGAATGTGATACTTTTATACAATGGAGTATAACTCAGCTGTTAAAAGTAAAATGACATCATGGAATTTTCAGGTAAATGGATGGACCTAGAAAACAATCATCCTGGTGAGGTATTTCAGACCCAGGAAGACTAATATAGTACATATTCATTTTATTTGTATTTCAATCTGTTCTGCCATTGTTTGTAAATAGCACCGCAGAGAATATTAAGGATTCTTGGTCTGGGATATGGAGAACCTCCATTCAAATGAAGGGGAGGACTATTTCTCCCTCTCAGCACTCCTTAGTTGTCTGCAGTTCTTTGTGTAGGGTGAGGCCTCCTGAGCTTTCCTAAGTCCATGTTAAGTCAATGGTAGCCATCTTATAAAGCATAGAACCACAGAGATTACATATAGAATAAGGGACTAGGGCAGACAGAGAGATCTCTCTGAAAAGGGAAATAGAATAGTTCGTTGTGGATGTGTGGAAAAGACAGGAATTCCAGGATGTGTAAACTTAAGTCAACCTATGCTATATATAGAGATACTATAATTTGGAGCATAATGTTACATAGACTAGACTAGAATGAGAAGAAAACATATCTTGTCCTTCAAAGGAATTTATTTAAAAAAAATGAAGTTAGTTAAAACCATGAATGATTAAATCAAAATTTAGGACTGAAAGTTTTTGCATATGTCAATAAACTTGAAGGACTGACTGACACTCTCATCTAAAAGCCAGAAAGAATTTTAAAATTGAGAGGAGTGAAATTGCCTCAATGGATTTTTGGATGTTTTGGGTCTTTGCGGCATTCTTGAAAATGAATTCAAATTTTTCAGATTTAATTTCTGTCTTCAAAATAAAGATGAGTTTATGTTTCTTTTGTTTTTTTTTAGTCCAGGATGACCAAGTTGGGAAGGGGAGGTGAGAAAGGGAGTAAAAAAGGGATATGGGTCTTTATTTCTTATGCCTTCTCTTAGGCTCTTTTTCTTTCTTTTCTTTTTTTCGGAGCTGGGGACCAAACCCAGGGCCTTGCGCTTGCTAGGCAAGCGCTCTACCACTGATCTAAATCCCCAACCCCAACTCTTTTTCTTCTGTTTGTTTTATCGAATCCAATGTGTTAATTTTTGTTTTATCTTATTATATTTTATTGTTACCAGTTAAAAGTCTGTTTTATAATGAGAGACAGAAAGGGTGAGGATCTGGATGTGAAGGGAGGAAGGGAGATCTTGGAGGAGTAAAGGGTAAGGAAAGTGTAATTAAATTATATTATATGAGAAAAAAGTCTATTTGCAATGCAAAGAAAAAAAGGAAGCAAATCGTCAAACTCAGAAGGTGGACAAGGTTCCTGGTGCACTGATGTAATAGAGGATGCTCTAATAAGATAGGTGGCTTTTCCAGGATCACATAACTAATTAGGAGTTTGAAGGACTAGCAGTTCTTCTGCATTGCAAGCAAACACAGTTTTCAGACTACAGGGGAGAGATTAAGAGACGAAGGGGAGCATTAGTGGGAAAAAGTGGGTTTCTACTGAAGACTTTGTCTTGTTACTTTCTTCCTGTCATTGCCTTCTGTTTGTCTTGCTATTTTTCTTATTTCCTATATTAAAGGTGTTGCTAAATTCTGACTTCTGTAGATTATTCTCCCTTTTGTGGTTTCTAGAAGAGCACCAAGCTGTATCAAATTTCATAATAAATTGTCACACACTTCCTGACTTATAGAAACAGGACATTTGATTGAGAATATAGCTCAGTAGTAGCGTCTTTACTTAGCATGTACAAAAATCTATATTTCCCCTCTCTCCAGAAGTACAGTAAATTAATGAAAATAATGAAAATTTATTCTGAATTTTCAATGGGTCAGAGGAACAAAACCAAAGTCAAGCCCTACTGGGTGTAAATGCTTTGAGGATGAACTCATGCCAAGCAGTTTGTATTCTGGATTTAGTGAGCAGATTTTGCTGTCTCTGAGCGCATACATTCCTAACTCTGGTCTCCTTCTCCATCCTTATGTGACCGCTGTATTCTTTGCTTCCTTTAATATTACTTCTAAGAATATTTAGTTTGGGATTTAGAACCCAGCTCAAGTCTAAAATGAGCTTACACAGAGATCTTTAATTACATTTGCAAATAATAGTATAGAGTCGCAGTCACAGGTGCTGGTTTGGACAGGGCATAATTCTGGATGAGCTTAATGCCCCATACGTGTGTGAGCAATGAGTGCAGGGGAAACTCTCCTGCGAGTCTTCATTACAACTGTAAGCCAAGGGATAGTAGGACTTTTGCCTCTGAAAAGTGTGCGCAAGTGTGCTGTCATTTGGGTTTTTCTAAGAATTCAATACTTCAGACTAAATAAGGTGAGAGGAGAGAAGCCCTTAAAGACAGAGACTGAGCTCTGAACCCCCAGAGACTTTGACCTTTGTAGATCACCTAATGTCATTAAGCTTTAGTTTCTCCATCTGTAAACATGGAAACAAGACATCTAATTCTGATGATTACATGTAGAAGTGCCTTGGAACTCAGACAATAATGATGCCTATTATCAGTTACCTCCAAACCTAGAGTTGATAATTCTATTTCTCCCTTTATTTCATCATCGAAGACGGCATATAGCACAGGTGTCATATAAAGATGCAGAAAGAGACTAAGCTTGGGAAAATGCATTCTCAGGGACAGCAAAAACTGCTCTCAAGATTCAGAAAATGGGGAGTCTTGGCATAGTACTCTCTCAGAGCATTTACAGCAAGTAGGTCTTGACTTTAGTTTTTTACCTCTGGCCTACACAAGTTTCGAAAAGTAAATTTTGTTTTAATTAGCTTTCAGTACTTTGTGGGTGGAGGGGAACTCCAGGTTTCGTACGTGCAACTACTCAACACGCGGCACCTTCTTCTGTTCATTGGGGATCAATGTAGTCCCCAATGCTTCTTAACACTTCATTTCTGTGTATCAAACCCTTGTCCCAGCCGGAATATCTTTCTGTATTTTAGATTCACAGTGAAATGACTTTGAGCAGGTGTAAACACAAAAGCATTGGAGACTTTAGTAACAGTTGATTTACGAAATCAAACATCTCAAAAGTAAGAGATCTATCTAAATATTTCACTATGTTCCTGACTTGCAATATGGCTTACCCCAATACCAGATAAATAAGAACAAAAAAAAATCCAGAAGAGTTAAATGTCTTTGGCAAATACCATGTAAACTTGTCCTTCTGAAGGCATTTTCATGATCATTTAAAGGGAAATGAATAATATAATTCAAAGATATAAATAGATGGTCATATTGGACCGCATTGAGAGCAGATGTTTTAAGTTACGTAAAAATCTTACCCCATCTGGTCAACAGTAAAAATGTCTCAACAACAACCCACAGATGAAATGTTGCCAATAAAATAAATGTAGCAAGGGCTGGGTAGAACTCAGTTTTTCTGGATTGCTTCGTAGAACGCTGACAGGTTATTAATTTGCATCTAATAATTTACAGTTTGTAGTGATTGTCATGACAAAAAGTTATTTTCAAATGTTTTCACATTTTCAGCAGGCTAACTGCATAGCGAATCTCATCGTGCGCCACACTTGCAAATCTTCTTCCAGACAACCTCGGACCTAGAAATCTACCAGGGAGTTACTCAATCTGCAATTTGCTTAGAACATTTATCCCATATCCAGTCTGATGAGCACAGATACTAATCAGACAGAAGAGAATTAGAGATGAGAGACGCATCCACCCTTACAGATATTTTTTCCCATTCTGACAAGTAGTTGAATCTCTCCTTAACGTTTGGTTTATGTCAGCTTGCCTTGTGGGTGGTTTCTATTGTGTGAACCTTTTCCAAACTTTGTAGCTGCACAAAAGTACTAATAGAACTTGCTTTACTCTTCCAGGCCAAACTATTATCAAAGAACATTTTTTCCAAAAGCAAATAGAACTGTATTTTTTCAAATGTATAGTATCTCGCTTGTTTGGATCTAAAAGTTGTTATTTCTGTCCTCTTTCTCCCTCTGTTGAACTGTATAGAAAGCCTGTACCATTTCATTTCTTCTCTGTAATGGAAGAAAGGCCGGAAAAGGTTCCTCACACTGCAAAAAAAAATTATCTAAAAAGTTAAATTAATTACTCATAGATATAAGCAGACTCCTGCTTAGAACAATAAAAGAATTTCTTGCACTTATGAGGGGTAACCCTGGATGAATAAAGGAATGTAGTAAAATAAGAAGATTTTAATTACAAGGATAAGTTATCTCGCTATTGTTTTATAAAGTGTATTTTGTGAATTCAATTAAAGCAGTCCACACTCAAACAACAACAAAAAAATCATCCCCTTCCCCAATGTTCTACTTACACTAGAAGATTGTTTAGCAAACCCTTTTCATAAATTAGAAAAGATGAGACAATTAAAACTAACTGGCCAAGACAATAAACATGAAAATTTTGAATCAGTAATTTGTTAAGTTTCCTAGTTTTACCCAACAAGTTCTAGCTGGCTCTGCAAATGTTTCACATAAAGAAACTCTGTGACCATTAGATACCACTGCAGTAAATAAGCTTTCGTCTTCTGAAGAGACAGTTTAATTCTACAAATACCTGTGTTGCCTTGAAAAAATATAAATCATACATTATCTCACTCCTGCCTATCCACCTGCTTCCTAGTGCATTTAAGATGGAGTCCAGACTCCTTTCTCTGGATACCTTGATGGCCATCTACAAGTTCAATTTTTATTTCCACCTTTCTCTTTTACCATGTACTTCACATATGGTAAACGTTATACCACCTTAGGAATACGTTGCTCCCACTTTCCAGAATATTCCACTGGGCCATCCCCATTACCATCTCATTCCTCTATTATTACACGAAAACTTTTTACCATGCCCTATCCTAAGAAATATCCTCTTTCCCAGAGACTTTGCTACCTGCGAACACTATTGGTTTGCTTTGCAGTATGTTAAAGTTCAGAATCAGTTTATTTCTATGTTCCCTGTATACAATACACGAGGATACACTTTCTAAAAGAACAAACATTATCAGGCTTCCTTTCTCTATTTCCCTGACAGTCACTAGAATGTACTCAGTAAATGTTTGGGATCGTCTTATTCCTAAAAGAGACAGCATTAAACACTCCTATACTGTCTTCAGAGACTTGCAGTCTGAAAGGGAAGCAGAACCTGTGTGCACAGAAGAGTGAGAAGATACAGGAACCGGAAAATGGTAAGAAAATGATCTGAGAACAGAGTAGCGAAGACACAAAGCACAAAATCAGAAACGACAAAAGTCACAGATTTCACAGACTCAAGTATGAGTGACTGTGGACCAAGAACACAGATTCAAGTTCCCACAAATCCCATGTCCCAGTGTTGTAATACCTTCATGACATTTTTATACTAACGCAAGCCAAGTCATCGATCAAAATCCTTTTTAAAATACTCTTGTGAAAACACCAGGTAGGTGGATTACAGCACTGCAAGGAAATCTGGGCTGTAGACCTCATACGTTATCTCAGGACATTTGTAGCCTTTGGATTGGTGGGAAATGGGGGTCTGTTTAAAAATGACATGCCACGCAGAGAGGTGGGCAGTAAATAACTACTAAAGAGACAAAATATAGCCAAAAGTAATTTTGGTTCCCAACCTATAACATTTGGCTTTCTAGGATCAGCCAATCAGCTCTGTTAAATATTTAGCGCGGCTGTTCTCTGGGAGTTTAAATGAATAGTACTGGTAATCTCTATAAGCTGGTGGAAAAGCTGAAATGCGAATTGGGTCCTAAAACATGACAAGGATACCCAGAGCTAAGATTTGAAATGGGGTAAGTGTACAAGAGTCTGTGGAGCGATGGAGCATTTAAAGAGATATGGCATGTGCTGGGCGGCCTGTGAGAATCAAAGCTGCGAACACCGATCATGGGATGCGCCCAGGGAACGAAAGTGCTTTCTGAGATGTCAAGGCCACCCTTTAAGGACACTTAGGGAATAATCACCCCAAGCCTACAGGAGACATGAAGTCTATCCAGACGCACACGCACCCAGACACCCAGAGAACGGAGAAGCTAAGGGAAGTGAAGGCCTCCCTGGCACCCGGTGCTTCAGTTGCGAGAGGAAACTCTTTTTCTCTCTCATCTGTTAATCTGTGCTTGCTTCAGCATCTCGGGCTCTTGATTGAATATGTCCTCTAGAGATAATGCTTCTATCAGCTGTGCCTCAAAAATGAAATCTAACACTTCTCTCTCTTTAAGTGCATTTCATTACAAGGAACTGCCTTCTTCCTCTCCAATTCTCAAAGGCTCCGGCGAGCGATAAAGAAAGAGAAGTGAGGACTCAGGCATCTGAAGTTGTGTTTTTAAGTAATGTTTCTAAGCTCGCGTCTGGTTTTATCAAGAGAAATCGGGCAATTTTTCACGGGGTGAAGATAACGGCTTATGCCTGTGGTCTGCAAAGCATTCCCAAGGCTCTCCCTCTCCCAGGCTTTAGCACCGACTGCAGCAGTACTAAGCCGGGGCTGGACAGAAGGTGATAGGACGGCGGACTGTTTGACCAAGATAAGAGTGAAGGTGAAATGAGTCTTTATGCCCCAGGCACATATGTTTTACTCTAAGGTAGAGGGAAGCTCATCTGTTAGTGTCTTAGAAAACAGACTTCAAGGTGATGTAATGGGAGGAGATTTCAGGCCATCAAACAACAAAAATCTAGACTGAAGCCTGTGGTCCTCCCAAATTTCTGCCTGAAATTTGACACTGCTTTGACTCTTTAATAATATGGAATTGTAACATGGAGGGTTTGAGTCACCTGTTTTTGCTCACTGTCTGAAGAAGAAAAGATAAATTTGACCAAACTGCATTGGCAAGACTGAATCTAAACACTACTGTCTGAACCTACTTGCTTTAAATTCTATCCTTTTCCCTCTCCCTTTCCCTCCCCGTCTCCCTTTCCCTGTCCCTCCTCCTCCCCCCTTCACACACACAGACACACACACACACACACACACACACACACACACACACACACACGAATTATCTCTATTCTGCTTTTGTGACCACACAACCTATGCAAGGATCATATAGAAATATGCTGACCAAGCTAGAATCCTGGAGGAAGAAGGCACGGAGAAACCTCTTTAAAGGCTTTTCATGGCCTCAAGTTCAAGGACATATTTCTCTTAGGATTTTAAGCTAAGGACAGAGGGTGATGAAGCTTTCCACCGAGCCTGATGACCTGTGTTTGATCATCAGAGCCCACATAGTTGAAGGAGAAGATTGACTTCACAAAGTCTTCTGGCTGCTATGGCAATTACATACCATAGATGATACATATATAGACAAGTGATAGATGACAGATAGATAGATAGATAGATAGATAGATAGATAGATAGATAGATAGATAGAAATGTGTAAAATATTTTTAAAGAAAAAAAACACAAAAACACACCTAGTATTTCTCACCTCCAGTAGTTCTGGCACTTCAAGTCGGAAGGCTCCCCCGCCTTCCCTTTTTTAAAATAGTATTATTGGTTATTTTATTTATTTACATTTTAAATGTTGCCCCCTTCCTGGTCTCCCTTCCGCAACCCCTGCCATCCTATCCCCCCTCGCCTTTCCCTTTAAGAGGGTGTTCCCTCACTTACCTCCTCCTGCCTTACCTCTCTAGCATCCCCCTACACTGGGGCAACAAACCTCCAGAGGATCAGGGCCTGCCCTCCGATTGATGCCAGATAAGGCCATCCTTTGCTACATATATATCTGGAACTATGGGTCCCTCCATGTATACTCTTTGGTTGGTGGTTTAGTCACTGGGAGCTCTGGAGGTTCCACTTGGTTGATTGATATTGTTGTTCTTCCTATGGGGTTGCAATTCCCTTCAGCTCCTTCAGTCCTTCCCCTAACTCTTCCCCATGCTCAGTCAGATGGTTGCCTGTGAGTATCTGTATCTGTCTTAGTCAGATGCTGCAGGAGCCTCTCAAAAGACAGTCATTCTATGCTCCTCTGTGGGAGTGCTTCTCAGCATCAGCAATAATGCCAGGGTTCAGTGTCTGCAGATGGGATGGATCCCAAGGTGGGGCAGTCTCTGGATGGTCTTTCCTTCACCCAACAGAGGGAAGATAGAACCTAAAGCATCCTCAGCCAAGCTTCCTCCATAGTCCTTGAATACAATTGTACCATGAGTTTATTTCTCTGTGATCTCTCTCCTCTCCCCCCCATCCCTCTCTCTCTCTCTCTCTCTCTCTCTCTCTCTCTCTCTCTCTCTCTCTCTGTGTGTGTGTGTGTGTGTGTGTGTGTGTGTGTGAGAGAGAGAGAGAGAGAGAGAGAGAGAGAGAGAGAGGGAAACTTACATGGAGACAGAATGCTCCATGAAGACAGTGCCTCTTCACCATTGTATCCCTAGCAACTATCATAATGCCAGCAAAATGAAGACTTTTAGCATTGAGGAGTAGCTGAGCTGCCAGGCAACTGGAAGACATTTTCTCCCAAATCTCATCTCTGAAGGAGCATTTTTAAAATTATTTTTGCAAGCATCCTCTGACCCATGTGTTTTCAGACTACTCTTAGAGCGAGGAGTCATTGACATCTCTAGGAGGGTCAAGTGAGCAGCTATGTGGTTGGTTGAGCCATTTAAGTATAATCCATTTGTGAGTCATTTTGATAAGTGTAAATTGTACACTTAAAGGGAGCACTCCCCCTTGGACATCCGGCTCATTAGCAACTTTGAGGACTAATGGGGTGTGATCAGAGTATCAGTGTCCTTCCCTGAGGCAAAAAAATGTGGGCCCCTGTAAAGTAAGGAGTCCCAAGATTCCCCATCAGTCTCCCCATCCCAACCTAATCATATCCAGACACACACAGATATATATGTATGTAAATATACCAATTTTAACATAGTGTATAAATATCTATGTGTATTTATACATAGAGAGAAGTAGATGATAGATAAATGACTCGAAATATAAATACACACATATACATAGTTTAAATAGATAGATAATAGACATACATAGACCATAGACATACAGACACACAGATACATAGACACACACGGCCAGGCACATACACAAACACAAACACACACACACACACACACAGAGTGACAGATACACACAGAGTGACAGATACAGACACATTCTGCCTGAGAGCAGCCCTTGAAGGCCTTACTCCCAGCCTGCTGGTTTCACAAAGCTGCATACCATCCTTTCAACTTACAAAGCACTTTGTTTATTATTTGGGTAATAAAGAGCAACCTAAACATCAAGTACTCGTGGCCAGATGCAACCTGCCATTTTCAGAGAGAAAGGGAGGAAAGGGAGAGAGAGAGAGAGAGAGAGAGAGAGAGAGAGAAGACAGAGAGAGGAGAGAGAGAGAAAGAGAGAAAGGGAGAGAGAAGACAGAGAGAGGAGAGAGAGAGAAAGAGAGAGAGAGAAGACAGAGGAGAGAGAGAGAGAGGAAATCCTCTTCATTATGAGCAGAGCCCTGTCCCCACCTAATGCATTCAAGTCTTAGTTTATATGCACCAATAAATTTGATCAGCTTCATTTTCACTTCTTGACAGTTGCTTCACCTGTGTAAAGGATTTCAGAAGCATGTACTGTATGTAGATGATACAAAAGTCCCTAGGAATTTAGCTGGAGAGGCAATGGCTCCTTCTGTCAGTTCTCATCAGAACCTTCAGCTCTTCTCTGG
This sequence comes from Rattus rattus, assembly GCF_011064425.1. Classification (NCBI taxonomy): domain Eukaryota; kingdom Metazoa; phylum Chordata; class Mammalia; order Rodentia; family Muridae; genus Rattus; species Rattus rattus. The sequence continues at coordinate 43,879,347 of NC_046165.1, forward strand.
GCTCTGCAAACTTTGCTTTGAGACGAGCAGGAAAGGTCAGTGGGAATTCAACCCTCATCAAGTCACCCCTAATCATAAAGAAGACACACTTTAGATTTCTGAACAGCTAACAAGTGCTTTGGCACTTCTCTCTGTGGCTGGCACGGCAGGTTGTGTTTGTTGACGGTGTAATAACCGCACAAAGGTACTTCAGGTGTCCAATTGAAACTTTACAGAATTGATGGGTTTTCGAGCATACTCAGAGCTCTCAGAAAAGTTTAACCGCTAAAAACTAAAATAAAGTGTTAGTGTAATTACAGCTATGAAATGGCATCCAACAGGGTTTCCAATGGTATTAGCAGCATCAGCAGAGAGGAAACTGACCATCTAATTAGGGGACAGACATGTACCTCGGAAGTTCAGAGGCAATACACCAAAGAGTTCATAAATAAGTAAATACAGACCTCTTCCATTCTGCGACTTTACAGTGGTATCCAGTTGAGTCTATGAAAAACAACAAAAACTAAAATCAAATCTAAGTTCATTAGCGGGTCCCAGACAGTCTTATGCGTAAATTTAACACTCTTGCCTGTCCTCTTAGCTTCGATCTCTTTCCTCACTCCCTCTGTTCCAAGGCTAGACTCTGATCCATTCTTCTACTACCTGTCCTATCTCACTGGAGATTTGAAAACCACAGAAAGTCCTCTGAGGTTGTCAAAAATCAGATTATAAAATAATTACATGACTGTATACATTTGTAAACTAGCACATGCCCCAATGTATGTATGTATGTATGTATGTATGTATGTATGTATGTATGTATGTATGTATGCTTGTAGGTCAGAAGACAACTTTGTGGAGTTGATAGTTTCTGCTCTCTACTGAGCTATTTCACTTTTCTAGTAAAAACTTATCTGAGCTCACAGGAAGCACCCCTTTCTCATCAGCCTTACTTATATATTAATCCCTTCATGATGTTTATTATAGTCTGAGTGACCCCATTTCCTCCTTTCTTTGCTTATTATTTGTCTCTATACTCCAGAATATAAGGTCACAATGGCAGGGACTTTGCAAATTTTAACTTCTGCTTCATTTAATAATTTCTCAGTATCTGTGATATTTGGTTCCAAGACCCCTGTGCACACCACGATCTACAGATCTGCAAGTCTGTTATATAAAAGGTCACCATATACGCGTGTAGCCTCTTCATGTTCACCATCCAATATACTTTAAATAGCCTGAGGATTACTTCTGACACATGTACAGCACAATGTAAAGTGGCAAATAAATAGATGCTAGGCTGCATTTCTAGGGAATGACAAGCAAAATCTGCACACAGTCAATACTGGAATTGTTTTCAATAGTGTTTGACTTTGCAGGATTGCAGCCTATGGATACAAAGAGCCGAAGGCCTGCAGAACCTATATCTGAAGAGGACGTTTCTGACTGTCATGTGATGTGGACTCCCTTGGTGTTTGTTTTGCTGATGAAGACTCCTGTGGTGTTTTGCTGTGGCAAGACCTGTGGGAGGACAGGTGATGTTTGGAAGGAGTATAAATAGGACTCACGGGACAGTGATGGGGTGCTTGCATAGCTAGTCTTGTAAGGCTTTGTCAGTCTCTCATCTTCTCTCATCTTCACTTCATTGAAGGAGGCATGGCAAAGAACTTCTCCAGTCCTGACTGGTTCTGGTTGTTCCTACTGATTCAGCAGAGGCCTGGGCTGTTCCTGCTGGATTGTGCCACCACTGCTAACTCATGTTTGGTAACCTGACACTAGTGAATTAGACTGCTGGTATCCTGACAAATGGAGATTGAAGTTGCCCCCAAAGAACTGTTGTAAACAGGTTCACCTCCCCTTGTCCTACCTTTGGATGGTGAGCATATCCATACATCACTGTGTGTTGAACACTTGTGTGTTGAATAGGTAAATTAATATAAACTATTAATAAATAGCACTAGGAAACTCCTTAAGACCATTAGTATTAATAAATGGATTATGCAATGAAGTGAGGAAATAATACGATGCACAGGATTCAGGAGTGTGGAATAACATAGTTCAGGGGAGAAATAAAATACACCATGATTGGAAATACACCAGAAAAGTACCCCCAAGCTATAAAAAGAAGCATGGTTGGGGGTCAAAACAAAGGGGAAGAAATTTGCTGGAATAAGTACTATGTAAGAAGCAATCTATATCGGGAGTGGCGTGTGTCAACCAAAAGTCGTGAGACAAGGTTCAAGAAAGCAAGTAATGGGAGATGATATCATAATCTGTGGTCCCAACGTCTAGAGATGCTGGAAGAGAGGGAGAAGAAGAAGACAAGGAAAGGGAAGGAAGAGAAGGGATAAAGGATAAGAGAGGAAACGAATATGGGAGAGAGGGGAAAGAAATAGATGTAAAAGATGGGATAGAGAAGAAAGGAGAAGAAAGGGGAGAGAGAGTAGAGTAGAGAAGTAAGAGTGAGGAAGAAAGAGACAGAGAAAGAAGAAAGGAGGAAAGAAACAGAAGAGAAAGCATTGTTGAAAATTATAAGCACAGATGATAAAACTGCAGATGATCCAGAAAATGTCCACCAGGCTTCTGAGAAAGCACTGCCTGTCAGGGGGAAGGTAGTGTTTAAAGACATATGTTCAAAGAAAGAGTACACAGAAGCTTCTAGAGTACTGCTAGCCTTCTGTTTATTGAGCACATGATAGTTGTTTGGTATAGTTTTTACAGGTTCTCTTTAAATTTCAAATATATAATGTGAAGTATTTCTATATATGCCTGGTGTCTTTCAGAAGAAAATATAATTTCCTATGGTAATAAAGTGTTGGGGTTGTACTTTCTAGGCTTATATGTAGGTGTTAGCACTGACAAGTTTGTCTATTCTGAAGCTGAGGGGTTTCGAATGAAAATATTTCCCATAAACTAGCATTCAAACACTGTTTGGGGACTTCTAGGAGTTATGATCTTTCTCCGTGAACTACGTCACTGGGGGCAGACGTAGAGGTTTTAAAGCTCGGCACCCGTCCCAGTTCACTTTCTCTTCTTTGTGCTTTCAGCTCAGTAAGTGAACGCTCGCCCTTTAGCTCTTTCTCCTGTGCTGTTGCTCTTCCATCATAGATTCTACCCATCTGGAACCACAGGCCTAAACACATACTTCTCTTATAACTTGCCTTGGCCATGGCACACCATGTCCTGCACTGCTCCTGTCATTGGCCTTTTATTATTCAAGGGGATGATAAAAGGAGTGACAATGTACAGCAAAGCTGGGAAGAGTTGGTCTGAGCTCTCTGATGGAGAAGCTGCAGGAGCACAGAAAGAAGCTCAGTGTATTTATTATGTACACTTGACTAGGGAGGCAGATTTATTGTATACAATTGAACAGGAGGCAGGGTTATTGCATGCAGATAAACAAGAAGGCACTTTCAGCTCGTCTCTGTAGAGCAGTCTCTGTAAGAAGTAGTCTTCAGAAGGTAAGCATCCATGGGGAGAAAGTATGATAGACATTTTCTGCACATGATATCAGCATCTGCACTCAGGATTTTCCATTCTGTGAACCTCCCATGGGAAAGAGGCTTTGCCAACTATCCATGGGTCTGAAACTTCGGTCCTTGACATGGCCAGCTCATGGTATCAACAAACGTGGGACTTTAAATACTCAGAACTTTTTCTATTCCTCACATTGGTGGGTTATCACAGCAACAGCAACAACAATTAAAAAACGAATCAATATAGGAGCTTTCCACTTAGCCTTTCACAGCCCAGTTCTTACACTGGAAATATAGGGAGAATATGATGCAAACTCCATGGGCTGCCCTGAGAATTAAAGAGAATAATATAGGTAAACCAGTTTGTAAAGTACCTGGCAGGTAATAGACATCCATTAGGGTCTGCTTCTACCAACTATTTCAGATTTTATATCCCATTTGTTTGAATCAGATATTTAGTACATTGTCTGCACCCAAAGCAATAGACATGTCTCATTACTGCTTAAAATGCCTCCATGATAGTGATATTTAAGTAGACATGATTCCATCATTGTGATCAACCCAGTGGACACGCTCTGCTCCCCAACAATAAATCACAGAAGTTCTAGTGCATCTGGGCTCAGAGAAGCAGAGGCATACATATATAGCCTTTAAGTGCAATACCTTCCAGAGAGGAATCACTTCTGAGATATTGACCTTAACCTCAAGCTAACTTTGAGAAGTAAGGTTAATATGACAGTTATATGACAATTCAGAATTTGTTACCATATTTATTCCATGTAAAACCATAACATGATGGATATATTCCATGGATGATCTAGTAAATATCAAGTCTTATAGGAACTTTAGAGATTCTAACTCACTCGATATTTAGAGGGATTGGGGGTACTATGAGAGAAATGTGGAACAGTCAAGTTCAAAACTCATATCAACATATCTGAATTTCCTCATATAATAATTTCTGAAGTTAGCTGTAACAACGTACCACTAAAGACAGCTTTAAAAAGCATAAATGTTATATCATAGATCTAGAGCATGTAGTCCAAGATCATGGTTGTTCCAGGGATGGTTTCCAGTAAAAGCCATTTGGAAGGGTTGCCCATGCTTCTCCCCAAGCTTCTATGACTTATGATAGCCAGTTGGCTTAGAGGAGCCGCCTCTCATTTCTACCTTCATGAATGTGTTCTCTTTATGCCATGTTTGTATCTACTTTCCCTATTTTCACAGGGACAGCAGGTATATTATATTAGGGTCCCACCCAGCTTCACCCAACTTGAGCAACTGCTTATGTAATGACTGCTTATGCAATTTCCAAACCAGGCTGCTCTTTTCTAAATAAATGTAGTAATGGAGTTTTGCTTATTTTGTTTCATTATCTGTTGATAATCATGTCTTATATTGCCATGGGCTGTGCATGGATATACATAAGAGAAAGCATACTCTCATCCATATTTTAATGGTGTACACTACCCCAAGTGAGTGAGGACAATGAAAATAATAAGGTAAATTAAGGTTCAAGAACTTCCCCAACCTCCTCATCTCATGTCAGCAGGAAAGCAGTAGCCATTCTCACAACCACCAAACCTTTCTGGATCTACCATCTTCCCTCTACAATTTCAAAGGAAGAACAGGCTGTTGGCTTTTTTCAAATATACTTTTTGGAATTAACAGCCCGTAATAATTCTCTTACTGAGTATGAGAGAATGAAACACAAAACCCAATGTTTATTTGTTCACTTTGTCGAAAGTGTCTAATGTTTGAAGAAACTGGTTTCCACGGAAAATATTGCCATTCCAATTAGCCATCTGGTGGATGGAGGGAATATTCCATGTAGCTTTCTCAGCTGGTATATTTTGAGAACAAATACATTGTTGCAAAAAGCTCACATCCGTGGCCATAACGTCTGTGAGAATGTTGTTGACTTAGCAGATGTCCTGGAAATTCCTGGGGCAGAAGTACTTCCAGAACTCCAAAGCTGCTCTGTCCTGTTGTAGAATGGTGTTGGGGGTTTGTGATTGGCTGGGCCTGGTGGTTTGCTATGGTATTTCCCATTCAGTCATTCATTCTGCAAAGAACTGCAAGATGCAAACCAATACACTGAACAGCTCTGTTATCCCAGATGATACACACTGGTCCATGATACATAAAATAGCTGTTACTCCCCATTTCTTCCAAATAATTCATTCTATTCAATCCCAGCTATGTGCATCCATCTGTATGTGAAATTGCATAGCACGACCTTCATTGTACTTGTTTCCAGCAGGAAAAGAAGCAACAAAGTCTAACCTTTGTGTGCTCCGCGCACTCATCATGCCTGAGGAGCTTGTTTGAAATGGGAATAACCTCTGTTTTCAGTCCAGGTCTTCTCTTTTGAAATTAGATTAATGGAGTCATGAATAAACTGAAGAGTATTCTAGCTTTGGAATGCAAATAGAGAGAATGCCCTTCTCACACAGCAACAATCTACTCGGTCTGCTTTACTTTGTGCTTTCATGTAAAGCACCAGAACTCTGAGCAAAGTAAAGACTTGACTCTAAGTGGGAAGCCTTTCTATTAACTCATAGACTCCTGCTGCTGGACCATTCATGTACTGTACTTCAAGATTTACCTCCTGTCCTTTATTCCATCAAAGGGATATGATGGTACACAAGTTTATTTCCTCAAGTGTGTGTGTGTGTGTGTGTGTGTGTGTGTGTGTGTGTGTGGTTTTTCCAGACAGGATGTCTCTGTGTAGCCCTAGCTGTCCTCACTCTGTAGACCAGGCTGGCCTTGAACTCATGAAGATCCTGTCTCAGCCTCCTGAGGGTTGGGGTTAAAGGTGTGCACCATCACTGCCCAGCTTCCTCAGAATTTTTAAAAGAGGATCCGACTACCCAATTCCAATTTATTTGCTACCTGTAGTGTGAGAGCAATAGTGGGCATAGACTATTGCTCTGCCCATAATCATTTTGCAACCTGGGTTTTGTCATGGTCTTACGTGACTGAGATAGCTGCTCCAACATTCCTTTGGTTTCATGATTCTTGTTGTTGCTTAGACACATAGAAAGACCAAGGTGCTCTCTGTAGCATGTCTTCTGTGAGAATGTTGACTTAGCAAATGTCCTGAAAATTCCTGGGGCAGAAGTATTTCCAGAGCTTCAAAGCTGCGCTGTCCTGTTGAAGCCTCAGTGAGCTTCTCCATAGGTCTGTGTGTAGAAAATGGGTTTAATCCCTGTTTCCTTCAGGCCTCATAAACCACTCAGTTTCCACCACTTCCCATCATTCTTCCAATCAACAAACACTAGGTCTCTGTCTCCAGGGCCCTCTGGTGTTTATGTTCTCATTTCCTCTCAATCTCTTTTCTTTCCCTTCCATTTTATTCAAAGGAACCACCTTTAGGGACCTAAACTTGTTTGCTTTATCCACCTACCCACCTCCAATTGAAAATTACAACCCAAAACCTTGTGCTTAAATGCAGGAATGAAAGTGTGGAAGGACATGGGGAAAAAAAAAGAGATTTAAAGCTCACTCTTCTTATGGGAAAAACTGAAGCTACTGCCTATCGAATTGGAACAGAGCAGTAAACAGAGAGAACGCCCATATATTAAGTGGAAAATTATGAATGGAGAATTGGTAACTTTACCAGTTCAAAGATGTTTATGATGTTCAGAGAAATTTTCAAATACATGTTTATAGAAGCTTACTTCCAGATAACACTCTAGGACTCATAGTAGTCACTGTTCTAGTCTAGCAAGAATTGTAAGAGTTAATCTATGATTAAATGGATGAACACGTGCAAATCCATGTCTGAAAAAACATCAGACACTGCACCATTCTCCTTTGATGCTCACCAATTACCTAGGGAAATTTTACAACACTGCATTATGTATGTGTGACCCTGCCCTAAACGTATCAGATCATAATCTCTGCTAGTAATACCGCTCAACCATGTGTGTTATTTTGTATGTGAATGAGTGCTTTGCCTGCTTGGATGTCTGTACTCCATGTGGCACACCTGTAGAAGCCAGAACAGGTCATCAGGTCTCCTGTTACTGGAATCACAGATAGCTGTGAACCACCACATGAGTTCTGGGAATTGAACCCAGGTCTGTAAGATCAGCCAGCTTTTAAGTGCTGAGCAATCTCCTCATCCCCCTTTCATTATTATTCTTGCAGTGACAGAGATTGAAGCCAGGGCCCTGAGCATGCAAGTCAAGCAACCTCCCACTGAGCCACAGGTGTTTTTAAGCTCCTTAGCTTCCTACACCCAGGAAGCTCTTCAGTTGGACTTACCATCCCTATTTAGGTTATGATTTCTACAATATGCATGCTCTTCAGAGAAAGACACAGGCTTAAACTTGCTCTCCAGATCTTTACTAAGCATCCCTTTTACCACAGCCCACAGAATCTCCACTTCAGAGTCATCATAGACCAGCCAGAAAATGTTTTGCCCCAGCTGAGTTCAGTGTCACAGGGAACGCACTACGATGACCTGAAATTTTATCCAAATGTTTTATTTTTTTTTCCTCCCCAATCGAAATGCAGTTGACTTTTGTCCTCCTTTCCACAAAGAACGACTTCGAAGCCTCCAAAGCCTACCTTATCCACTTGTTTGATAAGCATTAAACAACACATTTTTATGAGATGCCGTTCCATTCTGGAGTGACATTTAAAAGCTCTCAAGTTTAATTACTGTGGATAACCATCGATCACTCCTGGGATGCCCCTGGGACGGTGGACGTTGAGGTATGCCATCCATTTCCTATCTCATGGTGCTATTGTGGCTGACTGCCTTCCCCTCTCCATCACGGGCTGATGGGGCTGATGGGGCTGATGGAGATGGGCCGAGGCACTTTGAAAGTGCCTCGCATCCTCTCACCTGCTCTGCTTGACTACTGAACTGAGCCATGTTGTGACAGTCTGCCTGCTCGTCCCTGTTCAGATTAATGAATACAGCTTTAGCTGTTAATTCAAAACTAGTCAAGCTTATATCCAACAATTAGAGACCAATTTTCATATTCAGCTTGAACGTATCAGAGGAAGGGTGTGGAGAGAGGAATGCAATTTGGTGTGAATCTGTTAAGTCTAAGGGGAACACAAAGAAGAAGGAGTCAGGGAGCTTGAAGATAGCACCTGAAACTCTCTTGCTGAAATAAAATGTGTCGAGCCTCAACATCCTTCCAAGCTGTAAGAATGTGGCCCTAGGGGGTTGAGCTTCCTGCCCTGTAGCTAGACTGCAATCCATCAAAAATAACAAGCCTATGGCAGGCCCCCGTGCTCCTCTGCCTTCTAGGAGGGTCGGCAGCTAAGCCAGCATTTGAAGAGGCTCCAGAGTCAGAGCCCAATGTTCCTTCTCCTTTCTTCCGTCCACAATAAGAAATGAAATGTTTACTTGTACACAGAATTACAGAAGTGACCTCATATGCCCCTGATCAAGATCATCCAGGGCAATGGAAATTTTGTGCTTCATTCTCAGCCCTGTCATGCCCTCCCTGACTTTAAAGTGAAAGCTACAAATGCCTTGTCTCAAATGGAAAGGCTACACAAGGACCTCCAGATGCCAAACACTGTCAAAATGAACTCTTATCAGAATTTATATTTACAGACAGGAGAAAGAAGCTGGACAAGGGATTTCTGCCCTTGGCTATTGGTGACAGAAGCAAGTCAGTGGAGAATATACCCATCCCAGGTAGGCAATAACCATTTGCCCCAAATGAAAATCTCCTCCTTAGGAGCCTGGTACAGTGGCACATGCCTTCCTTTCATCCCAGTCCTTGGGAGTCAGAGGCAAACAGATCCAAGTTTGAAGCCATCTTGTCTACAGAGTGGGTACCAGAACACCCAGGACTATGCAGAGAAACCCTTTCTCGAAAAACTGCAAGAAAAGAAAAAAAAGAAAAGAAAAGAAATTCCTCCATAGCCATTTTGATTAGTTTTATTTTTAAAACATGGACTTTCCCCGCACCCCCCTACCCCGACTCTATGGATGTAAAACAATACATATCAGCCAGTACAAATGTTGGCAGTATTGAAGATCGATCTCGAATTTCCTTTTCTTTTGCCTCAGTACTTTTGAATTGTCTTTAGCTCAGCTGTGCAAGGAAAGAAATGAAAGTATCCTCTGGGAGTACAAATGGGGTACTTGAGGAGATGGGGGTGGTGAGCCAGATACCTCCACTCAGGAGATTAAGGAAAAAATTAAGTGTCTGAGAGCTACAGCACACGGAACAGCCATTTCTCTGGTTCTCTAGCCTCAGATTCCTGAAGTGTCTATAATATGTTACTTTTCTCATTGCTGTGGTGAAATGCCTGACAGAAAGCAACTTCGAGGGGAAGGATTTATTTCTGTTTTCAGATTGAGGGTTCATCTCAGCAGGAAAGACCTGGTGACAGAAGGCTACATGCTCACCTAGATAAACCAGAAAGTGGACGCGCCTATGGGACAGCTCAGGCTTTCGTCTTCCTGGCACCTTTTATTCGGTTTGGACACACGCCCGCAAAAGTGGTGCCACTCACATGCAGGTTGGGACTTTTCTCCTCAGTTAAACCTCTTGGAAAGTCCCTAAAATGCATACCCAGAAGTGTTTCTCTTCTGAATTGACATGATTCTACATCCAGTCAAGTTGACAATGAAGATTAACCATCACCGACTCTGGTGTTTTTAAAGGATGTCTAATGCTGTTCTAACTTGCAGTATTGATGCTAGGAATGAATGAAGTAAATATAAATCGCTCAGTTCCATTTGCAGTGCACAGAACTTAATAATGACACAGTAGGACACATATCAATGCTGGTTCCTATCTTCCTGGGAGTTTATTTCTAACTGAACATGAATAGATAAATGGATATTTACTGAGTAAATGTTATATGACAAAAGGTGGCAGTAGAATTTACATTCATAACAAATAATCAGGAATGATAACTAGTCCAATAGGGTGGACCTATAATCCCAGCTACTTAGGAGGGTTAGGCAGGAAGATCAAAAGTTCAAACCCAGCCTGTACTAAAATGTGAGTTCAAGGTTAGACTAGTCAACATAACAAGTCCCTGTCTCAAAAAGGAAAAGTAAGAAGAGGATTTGGATGTAATTCAGCAGGAGAACACTGGGTAGCTGGAGTGAGGCACTAGAGTTTGGTTCCAGTCCTGGGAGAGTGGGAAGAAGAAAAAAGAATAAGGAACAGAGGGTTATCATGGGTAGCATGGTTTGGTAGACAGCTCTGAAGAGATGATGCTCAGTCTGAGATCAGAGAAGGATCCAGAAAGCTTTCCATGGATATACATTTCAAGTCCTAGAAGACAGAGAGATGAAGTGGGTAGGAGGGGAACATGCAAAGGTAAGACCCAGGTAAGCTGAGACTGGGTCATTCTCATCCTCCCAATTCACACTATTCAAATCTGGTCTAGATATAACCTAGAGACTTGCAGGACAAGCGGAACCTCATGGTGCATCCTAGACCACCAAATGGGAGCCCATCCTTTGACAAGGTCACTGACAACCTTTGCATTTCTGAGATTAAAAAGCCACTGAAAAATATAAACATAGTCAGGTGACCCTCTTTATGTTCTCAAAGGATATTCTAAGTATCATAGTAAGCGTGGATTTTATTGATGCTGCGACCTGTGAAGGATCTAGCTAGCTTATGGCTCCTTCTTCCAAAGCAGTCCTGCTGCAATATGGCCGTTTTCCCCCTGAAGTCTCAAGACCATGGCCCCAGCACTGCTCTTCTGAGCATGCTTTGCCTGTGTCACTGTCTGATGGCTTTATACATCCAAGTGTCACCTCTTCTACATCCTGTAGGACAGAGAGCTGTCCAGCACCTCAGGAAGTCGCCATCTAAAAGCCACATGCCCTTCCATCAGGAAACCTTCCTCTATCCCACAGATAACACCTGCATTTAATGTTGAACCACATACCATCAGCTGCATTTTCCAAATACAGCCTCTGCCGAGGAAGTGGCTTCACGCTCCGGCAGTCTGTTCCCGTTTTTACATTCCTTTCCACGCCCTAGGTACTCAAGGACCAAGTAAAAAAGAAAAGCAGCAGTTCAACGTCTGCTAATCTTCCAAAGATGAGAAAGGAGTTCGTATGTAAATGCCAGCCATCTTTATATGAAAAATAAAACTTTTTAATCGATTGTTGGGGGAGCTGTTAATGAGCTAACCACTCTTAATTCAATGTTTGACAGTAATTGCAACAGAATTACATTTAACAAGACAGGAACCTCTATGGGTTTTTTTTTAACAGGCAAATGAGGTAAGAGAGCAGCCCCTGTTAAAGAATAGAGATAATCAAAGGAGCCTTCATGCCTATTGCTAAGTCTGAGTGACAACACTATCAACAGTAACCCCCAAAGACTGATGATACTGGTTGCATGGAATAGGAAATAAAACAAGATTTTCATTCTAACTGCTCTGCCTGACGGAGCTCGGAGGTTGCTGGAGAAGGCTGGAGACCTTGCTCAGCTGAAGCTGTCAAGGAGACTGGGAGGCAAGGCAGGGAGAAGGCACTTCTTAATGGGTCCTAATAGAAGTTAAGAGGGAACTTTTGCAGCGATGTCACAAGCAGCTGCAATCCATCTCCATTATGTGGCTAGAGGAAGGATTGCCTTTTGTCATTCTGTGGTGCTCGGCAGAGGGAAAGCTGCTCGAGCCGCTCCTGCCCGCATCATCTCGGTCTCCGGGTGGCTCCACTCGTGGAAGTTAGTCCTTCTGTTGGCAGGGTTCAATCAGACCTACGAAATGAGGGCAGAATTTTAAAAGAGAGGTATCTGTATGAGAGATGGAGGAGGGTCAGTGGGAGCACGGTAAGGATTTAATCAGGTCATAGTGTATTTTATCCCTGGGCTGGGCTGGGGGATCTGAGGGAGGCAGCTGAGAGTCCCACAGAGGCATGGCTCCAAAATTGTCTTCATTATGCATGTTCTTGAAACCCTCTGAAGAAGCTCACCTTTCCCACCCCAAATGGCTGTGTCACCACCTTTATTTCTGCTCTAACTCCCGCTTTAATGGATTTTCTGAGCTTCCAACTTTGAAACCACACAGAAAGAACAACCTCCGCGGAGCACTGCTGCTGTTAGACAGATCAAATGTCACCGGTCCTGGGGGACGATTTCACTACAGAAAGATGGTCAAATTTGGGCCGTTGAAAGCCAAACAAATGGATTCTGTGTATCAGTGGTCTCTAAAACTGGACCAGGGAAAAAGATTCTCACTTTCTCATAGCGAAATTTCATCTCTGTCATAAAACAGAGGAGGTCAATATGCCATTTTTAATACACTGAGGGTAGAACGGGAGGGGCCAAATAGCTATCAAAACATTCGAATTCTCATATAAGGAAAAGGAACCTTTGGATGCAAAGTTCATATCTGACAGGTAATGTGACAATAAAAAGGGAAAACATGAATTAAAATACAAGGAAAAGTTCATACTCTCCATGCATCCAGAGACAAAGAGAATGTTCTTAAATTGACCAGCTCTCTGGCTGGAATAAGGGCCTCAAATGGCAGGCGAATGGATCATGCATTCTCTTACAGATGTAAGTTGAAGTCCAGCGCTGAGGTTAACTTGAGTCCTTTCTTAAAATAATGCAAAGGAAATGTGATATACATACATAATGTAAAATGTTTTGAGCCACAAGAATAATGAAGTTGTGTCACTTGCCGAAACACCCGTGCAACTGGAGGGAATCATATTTAAATAATTAATGCAGTCTCAGACAAATATAGCATGTTTCTCTCATCTGCAGCTCCTAGATTTCATATAGTTGCATGAAACCATGTGTGTCTATATGATATAAATTAACAGTGAGAGTGTGTAGGAGAACAGGAAAAGCGAAAAGAGAAGTGGGGGGAAATAGGTCCAATACAATATAAACATAAGAAAATATTTAAAAATAATAATAAAGTTTGAGTTAAAAACAATCAGTATAGGCTTGTGTATTTTAAAATAAATGTATATGCTATGTTTTTAAGTAGGCTAGAAAGGTGAAAGTTCTTCAAAGTATAATTCAAGAGCATGAAATAAAATTATGGTGACAGCTAGGGTCTACTATGTTCATAGTGTGTGAAGAAAACTTGTTCTAATACCAAATTTATTTGATGGTTCAACTGAAGGGTAATGTCAGAATAAGAAACACCAAAGGAGACCATTACCAGGTCACCAGTCACAAAATACCTGCCTAGTCCTTAAGGTCTAATCAATGAAACAGTAGACAGACCACTGAGCATGGCATAGCACGATAAAAGTGTTGGTTTTTTTTAAAGTGCTGGATCAGAATCAGACTATATTGAAAATGAAATTCTGTAAGCTGTCTACTCTAAAAACTCACAAGGGAGAAGCAGAAAGTTATTTCCTCTGATCCACACTGTAACCCCTGGATCCCAATCACAGGGTAGAACCAAGATGTCGCCCACAGGCCTGGCGTCTTCTCACGTTTGCAAGCTGAGTCAGTATATGGAATAAGGATTAAGTCTGAGACCCTTAATTTAATGCCAAAAGCTCAAAGGCCTCTGTGTTCATAAGCATTAGTGTTATGAAGAAGAAAAAAGTCTAGCAAGCCCAAGTGGCTTCTGACTCAGTGACTATTAATCACTGTTATACAAGTGCCAGGAACGCAGGAAATAGCTTCACCACTCCTCCATTTTACCTAGGAACTTACATAGGACTCCTACATAGGAATTTGGCACATAGTTAGTAATCCTCAAACATCCCATGAGTAAGGAAAGTGGAGAGTCTCCACTTAGCAACCTCTCACCCCAATAAAACAGAAGATGAAGGAATGCTAGCACATCCAGAAATCAGAGCAGAAAGTCCTTCCTACACAAATTGTATGTATCAGAACATCCACAGTCAGGAAACTGGTCAACATTGATCTTTGAGACCTATGTGATTACTCAGCTTTGTCCCTGTCCTTTTGCTTGTGACAATAATAGGTTCTTTGGAAATGTACAGCACATAGCATTCACTGAGCTAATCAATGCAACTGCTTCAACAGTCATGAAGATGATTCAGACTGCTTAGTTCCAAGGACAATATCTAGCGTTGATCTCTTCTATCTTTTAAAAAGTAAATAGACACAAAAAAGAATCCAAGGACTATAAGCCAAGAGGCTGCCCTATCAATTCACTTAGTTCATAGATATAGGAAAAGGGTTTTGATTTTTTTTGAATGATTTAACTTTAATTTTTTTTCAATCCTTCATTCAAACCATAGAAATGAAGGGAAATAAAACTGCAAAGAGTCTCTACATAACAAGCATGCTGTGCCCATTTATATAAACTTACCAGCCACTCAATGTGGGAGATAGATTTCTGCAAGTCTATTCAAACCCACTCCTATGGCATCTCTCTATCTGTGTGACCAATGCAATGGGTGCACAGATGTGGTGACCAGCATCTGTATTATTACTTCCAAGGTGAAGCTTCCAGTCCTTGCTTTCTTCTCTTTTCTCTTCCCACTGTAGGGTACCTAACTGGCAACGACCCAGGTTTAACTAAACATCGATGGACATTCCTCTAAGGGATGACAGATCCACAAGGTTCAAGGAACCTTGGTTCCTAAAGGCCTTCTTCAGCAGTGTCTTTTCCATCGTCTTGAATCATTTGCTTTAGGGTTGTTATGTGAGAAAAAAACAAATCTGCCAAGACTACAATGCAATGCTTGTTCATATTGTTCCTGTAGCTTCTGTGTACACATTACAGTTCCTATGATTCCATTTATATCCAGTAGGCCAAACATCTCATGTTTCATCTGCAAGTCGCATTCCTCAAAGATGGTCATGTGGGTTAAAGCAAGTACTGTTTTCTGTTAGCCTGTTCAGCTGAAAACTAGCTATAGAAAGTGTTCTCCGATAATTTATGGGGGAAAAAAGATTATTTTTAAAAATCTAAAAATATTGTGATACACAGTATTCCTTGACCCGGACACACCATCTGAAGGTGCATTTCATGTTGGTATTGTAAACACATTCTCAATGAGAAGCAACAATATTCAGGAGGCTATTTCTGGACATATGCATATCATTAATTAGCAAACTCCCAACTCACTGTGCATGCAGATTCCAAAGTTCAAGCAGTGGCAATTTGCCCACATGCACCTTATACAGTTTTTATTGTTTTGTCAGATCTGCTTACTTAAATGCATAAATTAAGTACCATGCGTAGCACCTACTTAAAAATATGGCAGGATTCCGTGGGAGAAGTGAAAATTAAAATGTCAAGGAGAAAAAAAACCTTTGCTGTCTCACCCTGAGAGCTGTATCGTGGGATAATAGTCATATTTAAAGATGTGTTGGTTGCCAGGAAAACCAATGTGACCACCTCTCCTGGCCCTTCCCTTCTGACCCTTCCTAAATCATCTCTCTCTCTCTCTCTCTCTCTCTCTCTTTCTCTCTCTCTCTCTCTCTCTCTCACACACACACACAGAGAGAGAGAGAAGAGAGAGAGAGGAGAGGAGAGGAGAGGGAGGAGAGAGAGAGGGAGAGAGAGAGAGAGAGAGAGAGAGACTCATTGAGTAAAAGAAGTCTCCAAATTCTAGAGAGGACATAAACTTCAGGCATAAAACTAAACAGAAACTTACCTCTCTTTTTCCCCAGATTGATTGATTGACTGATTGATTGATTGATTGATTGAATCATTTACATCCCAATACCAGAACCCATCTTCTCAGTACTCCCTCATGCAGATTCTCCCGTTCACCCTCCTCACCCCTACACTCAATATACCATCACCCACCCACTGAGGCCAGACAAGGCAGCTCATTTAGAAGGACCTAATCAAAAGGGAGATGGGTAACAGATATAAGGACATCCCCTCCCACTTGTTGGAAGACATACATGAAGACCAAGCTGCACATTTGTAACTTATGTGAAGGGGGCCTAAGTAGAACCAATGCTCACATTTTGATTGGTGGGTCAGTCTCTGGGTCCAGGTTAATTGACTTTGTTGGCCTTCCTCTGGAGTCCCTGTCCTCTTTGGATCTCTCAATCCTTTCCCCAACTCGTTCATAAGACTCACTGAGCTCTACCTAATATTTGGCTGTAGGTCTCTGCCACTCTTTTATTTGTTACTGGGTAAACTCAGAGGATACTTATTAGGCTCCTGTCTTCAAGCATAACAAAGTATCATTAATAGTATCCCGGATTGGTTCTTACCCATGAGATGGGTCTGAATTTGGGGTAACCCTCTGTCCCTGCTCTATCCTTGTAGATAGCACATCTTGTAGATAGGACACAATTTGGGTTGAATGTTTTGTCGGTAAGTTCTTGTCCTTATCCTTCCACTGGGAGTCCTTCCTGGCTACATGAAGTGGGCCACTTCAGGATCCATATTCCACACTACTAGGAGTCTCAGCTAGAGTTTCCTCCACAGGCCCCCAGGGGTCTCCATCCCATGTCACTGGCATGTCCTAGTGACCCCCCCATGCCAATTTTTCCTTCTCTCTCCCCTGCTCTTCCTATATCTGATTCCTCCACCCTGTTCCCTTCCCCATCCTGTCTCCCAGCCAGTTCCCTCCCTCCACACTTGATCTTTGACAAAGAAACTAAAACCATAAAGTGGAAAAGGGAGTACTTTCAACAAATGGTACTGGTCTAACTGGATGTCTGCATGTAGATGTATGCAAATAGATCCATTTTTGTACCATGCACAAAACCCAAGTTCAAGTGGATCAAAGACCTCAACATAAAAACAGATACACTAAATATAATAGAATAGAAAGTAGGGAATATCCTTGAATTCATTGTACAGGAGACAACTTACTGAACAGAACACTAATGGCTCAGACACAAAGATCAACCATTAACAAATGTGACCTCAAGAAACTAAAAAATTCTGTAAGTCAAAAGGCACCGTCAATAGACCAAAACAACAGCCCATAGATTGAGAAAAGATCTTCTCCATGTCTACTTTTGGTAATTCCAAGATATATAAAGAACTCAAGAAGTTAGACAACAACAAACTAAGTATCCCAATTTAAAAGGAGGACACAAAGCTAAACAGAGAATTCTCATCAGAGAAATCTCAAATGGCAGAGAAGCATTTAAAGAAATGTTCGACATCCTTGCTCATCAGGGAAATACAAATGAAAATGAATCTAAGACACCACCTTACACCCACCAGAATGGCTAAGCTCAAAAACACAAGGGACAGCACATTCTGTCAAGGATGTAGAGCAAGGGGCACTTACGTTGCCAGTAGGAGTGCAAACTTATCCAACCATTCTGGAAATTAATTTGACAGTTTCTTAGAAAATTGGAAGTAGTTCTACCTGAAGACCCAGCTACACTCCTGGGCACATGCCCATAAGATGCTCCATCACCCTACAAGGGCACATGCTCCACTATGTTCATAGCAGCTTTATTCATAATAGCCAGAAACTGGAAACAACCTAGATGTCTCTCAACTTAAACATGGATAAAGACAATGTGGCACATTTACACAATGGAATACTATTCAGCTATTAAAAGCAAAGACATAATGAGTTTTGCAAGCAAATGGATGGAACTATAAATTATCCTGAGTGAGGTAACTCAGGCCCAAAAGGACCTGCATGGTATGTACTCAGTTATAAGTGGACATTAACCATAAGGTACATGTTAACCACACTATAATGGAGAGACCCAAAGAAGCCTCCGAATAACAAGGAGGGCACAAGGGAGGATGGTTGTATCTTTCTCGGAAGGGGAAACAAAATAGATATCCAAGTGTTTTGTTCAGTGTTTCCAAACCAAATATGCATCTAGGATCTGAAGTTAAGAATACTCTTTTATGGGGCTGGAGAAATAGCTCAGTGGTTAAGAGCACTGAATACTCTTCCAGAGGTCCTGAGTTCAATTCCCAGCAACCACATGGTGGCTCACAACCATCTGTTATGAGATCTGATGCCCTTTTCTGGTGTGTCTGAAGACAGGTACAGTATATTCATATATAATAACAAATAAGTAAATCTTAAAAAAGAAAAAAGAATGCTCTTATGCTGTTCTCAATACAACAGCCTCTTTGTTTTTCTTTTCTTTGGAGTTATCTGTGCATGCCTGGCAATTGTCCTTGTCCGGTCTCCTTCAGGGTAGACACCATCGTCCACTAAAACAGATAAATACTTTCAAACAGCACTCTGTAAACATACTTTAGACTAATAGTTACTTGTGACATTTCTTTAAATTCTTCGTTTAGAACTACTTTGAAATAGATGGCTTATTTACTTATTGAAAATTTTAGATTGCTCAATAGTTCTTAACATGAATCTTTAAGTTATGTTACATCCTTGAAATAGTTCAGGAGTTTCCTTCAATTATTTTTTGAGTAAATACATAAATAGATGGTAGATAGATTGATAGATACATAGATACATACATGGATGATAAACAGATGGATAGATAGATTATAGACTCTTACAAACATATTTCAACCATCAAAGGTAGACACACATGCACACACATTTAATAAAGCTGCAAAATTAACAGATGTAAATTTGTTTGCTTTTTCCTGGAAATACTGATACTTGTTTCCAAGTGGTCAAAAGCTATAGTAAACATTATATATGCATCTATAAATGTATGTATGTGTGTATGCATGAATATATGCATATATACATGTATATGAATATATGAATATATTCATATATATTAATGCATATATAATATATATGCACACATAAACATAAACATACACACACACACATACACACACACACATACACACACACACACACACACACACACACACACACTTGGATGGTTTGACTGAGAAATGTACCAAGAGAATAAATAATTGATACCATTTGATTGATCTGCTTGGGTCAAGGCTAAGGAAGTGTAGCCTCATTAGAGGAGTTATGGCACTGGAGGTGAGTTCTGAGAGTTTCATAACTCACTATCTTGAGTTTACTCTTTCAGATTTATGCTTGCATTTACGATGTGTGCTCTCAGCTTACTGCTCCAGTTTCCATGCCTACCTGTGGCTATGCCTCCCTGTAGTGACAGTGATGAACTCTCATTTCCCTAGAACTATAAGCCCAAGTGAACTCTCCCTTCTATAAGGTGTATCTATCACAGCAATAGAAAAATGATTAGTATGTATGTGTACTATGCATGTAAGTATATGAGAGGGCGGTGTGTGGGTATATGTGTGTGTGTGTGTGTGTGTGTGTGTGTGTGAGAGAGAGAGAGAGAGAGAGAGAGAGAGAGAGAGAGAAACAGAGAGAGAGAGAGAGATGAAAGAAATAAATTGCTAATGTAATATTTTTGGGGTAGACCTTCAGATAATAACTTTTGTTTTGTGAAGTTATAATAATTACATCATTTCCCCTTTCCTTACCACATCCATCCCCACCCATTTCATTTGTTCTCTGTCAAATCTACGCCTTCCTCTTCCTTAATTGTTGTTTTTGTTGTGTGTGTGTATGTGTATTTCTAAATAAATGAATACAACATGTCATGTTGTTGTTGTGTGTGTATTCCTAAATACATACATACAATATTATCAGCCTTTATAATGTGTAAAATGTCAGTACTTCTTTGTCTAGGATTTGTTGAGGTCTGTGGGGAAAAAATGGCCTCTGGTTTCATGGTACTTAAAATTTAAGATAAATCTATCATTTTCCCTGAAGACTTAAAAAAAATCCATTCTAAGGTGAATTAAACACGTTCTTTGTAATGCTGTCAAGCTACCAAATAGAAAAATCAAGCAAAGTCCCGCTCGTCGTCCACCCGTCCCCACTTAATTTTATCATTAGAGTAAATGACACCACCTTAGCATCACCCATCAAAGAAAAAAAATCTGTCAGGAAAATAATCAAAATAGAACTCATGTCAAATTTGTTCGCCTGACATTCTCTGTGTGGAAAAAACGGGAGCGGGTCTCATTTCCTTGTTCATCCTTCCTTAGTGCAGCCCCATTTGAAAATTCAAGGTACACCTTGAGTAAATAGCTCCCGTTTGCCCTCAGTTCCAGGGAACATGGAGAAGAAGGCGGCAGCATCTTATTCTTTGGTTGCCATGGCTGTCTGCACCGGCCCAGCCACCTGAAAGACATCCGCATCTCTGCGTCTCATGTCGAGTGTTTACTTTTTATCATTTCAACGTGTTTCTCTCTGATAGCACTCCTGTCAAATTTATGAATAAGTCTGAAAATTTTCAAGATAAGCTGAAATCGCTCTTTTTTGTTGGCTTCTGACTCAAATTCCCTCCACCTCATTGGGAAGGACACTTCTGATTCTAAACTCCAACGGCTGGATGTGTCTTTGCTCCAACTCTAGCTGCAAATCACACTTGATTTCACAGATCTGATAAAGCCTGTGAGCTTATAATGTCCCTGCCAGAACTAGCTAAGAGTCACTTCCTGCGGAATGAAGGCAGTCAGTCGCCCTTCTAACCACATAAATATGACCCTATTAAATGGAAGTCGATGGGCCTGTCTATCAGTGGGGGTTTGCCCAAACAGCTCCATGAAGTGGCATGATCAAAGTGATAACAAAAATCTGCCCACAACAATAAGAGGGAAAATAATACAAAAAAGCAGAGGGATCTACTTTAATTTTTGCCTTTTCCCTCTAATTTTGCTTAGATTCCACAGCAACAGAGATTTCTTTTGGTTTCTTTTATTTTTTATTATTTCTTTAATTGACAGTCCCTCTCTCTCACCTCCCCTAGCCACCATCCACCCATCTTCCCTTTATCTTTAGAAAAGAGGTCTCTCTTGGATATCAACCAGCTTTGGCATATCAAGTTGCATTAAAACTGGACACATCTTTTTCTGTTGAGGCTAGATGAGCCAGTCCAGTTAAGAGAAAGGGATCCAAAGGCAGGTAACAGGATCAGGGACAGCCCCTGCTCCTACTTTTAGGACTCCCACATGAAGGCCAAGCTGCACAACTCTTACATACATGCAGAGAGCCTAGGTCTGTCCCATGCATGCTGTCTGGTTGGCAGTTCAGGCTGATGAGCTCTTATGAGCCCAAGTCACCCATTTTCATATACGAACACACACTGATCCACTAATGCAGCCTATCTCTCACACCTCAGGTACCTCCTCGCACCACAAGCTGCTGTTTCGAAAAGCCAAAGCACACTTACACGGGTTCTGTCAGGCGTGGGAGAGCAGCTAAAATGATAAAAAGGAGATAGAGACAACTCTTGCCTTTCTCATTTGAAACCATGGCCTTTGACGGTGCTGGTGAAAAACAGTGGTAATGACAGAGATTTAGGCTGTAATGTTGCCATGTATTTCATGAATGGAAAGAGGTATATGATCAAGATGACCATGCTTTGCCATCACAAGACCTGCGCTGCTCTGTTAGCTCTCATTAGACTCCATCAAAGACCATCTGCTAACATGGAAATGCAGGGGCTGGAATGCTCGCTCATTATCTGATTCACCTGCTGGAGACACGCACTACATTAGACACACATTTGTATTGGATATTAGCCACACCAAGGATGTGTAGGCGCAGTGTAGGAGACAATTGGGGAAACACAGATAGGCCATCCAAACATCTGAAAGTCAAAGGGAAGGTGGAACACTTTGGTTTGATTTATTTGGTTTGTTCCGTTTTGTTTGGTTGTTTTGTTTTGTTTTGTTTTGTTTTGTTTTTGATGTGGTTGAACATTAGTGCAGTTTATTCCCATAGGAGAGTGTTTGTTTTCCACTCTACCCATGAGTTAATGATAATAATAGACTCGGGTTTTTTTTTTTTTGACAAAATTGTTTATTATCTTTAGAAAAATGTTTTTCTAAAGAATCAAAAAAATCCAAAAAGAATTTTTAGGAATCTGAAATAATATGTTGAAATAGGATTTCTCAACATCACACAAGTAATTGCTGAGGCAGGAAAATGTATCTTCACACACAGGGCACATCCTCCTTGACTTATTGAGGTCTGAAGTAAGAATTACCATTCAGAATGTCTACGTTATAGGTCCCTTTGTGTTCAGGTCTTTGGGGGAAAGTGACTACGTGATTAAGATAGATTTTTCTTTGAGGCTTTGAAAGGGTTTTCCTGACAGGGAGAATTTACTTTCAAATTTCTCTCTCAACATGGTCTTGACAAATTAATGGATAAAATTAAGATTAAAATATCTTAAATTAGACACTAAATTCCGCGAATTGTTTTCAGTATGTAATTAGAATAAAAATCAAAATTGGGAACCTGCCAGTTCCCAGAGCTTTTCAAGTCTCTACAAAGAGAGAGCTCGCGGTCTCTTCATTGTTTTTTTTATTAGGGACAAACTCATTGGAGAAGCATTGCCAGCCTTGGATAGAATAGTGGATGACATTTCACTCTATGTGACTCCCTACAAAGAGACCGATCATCTGGCCACTGAAAGGAGACATCAAGAAAAAGGCATTAGTGGACTGAAGGCAACTCATTTTATCCTCAGGAAGCTGATGAATGTGACTGTGTCACTTGACAGTCAGCTGTGGGTCAAGGTACTTGACACTAAAAAGGCCATTCCAAACCTGTCATTTAAGACACATCTGCTCTGGCAGAACCGCAAATAGGTGTCATATTCATAAAAGGAACCCTCTAGTAGATAATACAAACATACTGTAAATGAAATAACCATCTCATTCCAAAGAAAAGATACAAGTGGGCACACACTGATTTCCTGTCTCCTTCCTACAGGCTCAACAAGGAAAGAAGGGACAGTTGGGAATGAAATGTGATCTGAAGGACTATCGTGAAGATAATCTTAGTATTGGCTACAATCACACTGAATCTCCTTTGGAACCTTCCTCATCAGTGTCTAAAGTAGGTAAGCATCCTCCTCCCACTCCCATTCTCCACCCTATTGCACACATTTTCTTGGCTCCTGCACACAATTACTTGGATGCTACTTGCATGCTTCATTGAAGATATTATGACATTTCTCCAAATGTGTAGTATCTCCTTTCTCTGTCTGTCTGTCTGTCTCTCTATTTCTCTCTCTCTCTCTCTCTCTCTCTCTCTCTCTCTCTCTCTCTCTCTCTCACACACACACACACACACACACACACACACACTTGCACATCAAGCCATGAGATATGTTCTTTTATCTCATTCTCAGACAGCCTGCAAGATTCTGAGATGGTCAGTTGGAGACATCATTTTCAGGTCCTGTGAAGTTAAGTTTATAGTGTTCCAAAGAATTACAGAAATGTTTCTCCACATTCGTCACTATTTTGACATTTCATAGCACAATGTATCTTTCGGTTTTTATACGTATCACCTCACTTAATCTTCATGAACTATCCTTTGTAAAGAAGAAACTGAAGCTCTTAAAATGTAAGAGCATTTCCATGAGTCATATAGCTGGAACCATGTGAAGTTGATTTATCATATTTTTCTCAGCAGCATTTAAACACCATGAGTGAACAGGAGGAATGCACTATTGCACATCTCTTGGTAGAAAGCTCTGGTTCTCCAACTTTCTGAGGCATAGTGCTGCCAGTAGATACTCTGCTAAGTGTAAGACTCCTTTGTAAAGTTTCTGAGAAACTCTATTACCCATTGCCTCTCATTTTTACCATCCTTCTGTGGCCAAAGTATGATTACCATTTCAATAAATGTCTATCACATATATCAAAGAAGCAGTAGGGTCCTCATTTCCTTCCTCCAACTCTCTGGCAATGAGGATGCATGTCTCAGGCCACAGCTTCTCCTATGCTCTATAATACCAAAAAAAAAAAAAAAAATCTGAGACAAAAAGAGGCTCACTGAGTCCTCAGAGTAATGGTGAAGAGACGAAACACCCAGAACATAACTGTCTTCCAAGTACAGCCATCCAACCACTCAGATCTTCCGATTGCTACCAGACTTTGTCTTAAACACTCCCTTCTCTTCTTGAAGCAACCCAACAAACCAAATTTCTTTCTACTAAGTTAATCGGTATCTATTTTCTATTGTTTCCTAAGCGCCCTATGTTCCACACCAAATTTGTTAGCTTTAATAGCCATGTTTCCCCCCCAATACTCTCATCCTCTTCTAATAATTAAGTTTGACATTTGAGAAAAGTCTAAGAACCCAATTTACCTTTCTTGAAAATCAGGGCGGGGAATTGCATCTTATAGTTGAAACACTGACCGAGTAGACACATTAATTTTCTGATCTTGAGAATTATATAGCAGAGTTAATATAAGGGTAAGTTACAGGACTAGTTGTAATTTTGTCCAGGAGAGTTCCAATATGCAATCAGTGCTTCCTTTATGGAACCTATAATACTAAACAGATAGGCCATCATTGGGCAAGCAATCACCCAATATCTGAAGACTATTATTTGGTTAGTATTTTATATTAAATATATCCTTAAATATGGTTATTGAATTTTTTATAAACTGTCATCTTATTTCTCTAATGAGAATTATAGTGAACTGGAAAGCAAAAGACAATACTAATTTCTTTGTATTTCCTGCCAATTATAATAAGCAGACAAAATGTTTGAGCCTATTAAAATGGCACTTACACTTTTGTAAATTTTATGAAAAATCATATATCCTATTTTGAATCTGAGCAATTATTTTCTGTTTTCTCATACATTGACACTCTCCTTACTTATTCTGTAACCAGTTGTTACATTTATAAACCCGCAGATAACTAATAAATATTTGAAATTAATGCTTGAATGGCAATAGAGGTAATTCCTGACATTGATGTTTACCAATATTGTTAAAGCAATATCTGATACAAAATAACAAGAAAAAACACAGGAGTTTGAAACGAGACTAGTGATAATTGTAGGTAAGATATGAAAATCTTATAATAGGACTTTGTGAAATGTATTTAGTGCACACAATAAATGTACCCTGGTGTGCTCAATAACCTCAAATTCGGCATGAAAGGAGCCCCTTCCTTTTTGCCTTCTTGTCTGTACCCCTTAAAAATGGGCCTCACACAAACAAAAGTTTAGGACAAGTCACTTTTTGAAGCAGACCTAATATTTAATCAAAATCAATATTCAGAAAACAACAAGAAAATGCCTTTGGTGAACTTGGTAAAAAAATAAAAATCATAAAAGCAGCTGGTGGAAAATTGGTCATGGTGCACACATATTTTTCAAACTCTTCTTTCAACTGCCAGTTGCCTTGTCTAATCAGGCACCTCTGTTCTGAAGGAGCAAATATCAAAGTCAAGATGAAATGTAAATGCAGCATTATAATATATGGCATGTAGAATGAAGATATGGCAGAGGTTGACAGTGATGATGATTAAACCGTTCGGGATTTGGTCTTGGAGACATGAGGACAGAATGTCTAATCACCAGTCCTCCTCTCGTCGTTACACTCAACCTGCTAATAATATACACCAGTTCCATAATTGCCTACTAAAAGATAGGTGGGGAGTTCATTAGCTACGCTAATTACACGAACAATTTATGCTACATCATCAGCGGGAATGTTTAAAACACCCCTTGAAAGCAAAACAATGGAGAAGGGAACTCCATAGATGCAGAACACCTGCTCCCTGGAGCAGGCTAAAAGAGAAAAATCATAAGAAAATAGAGTCAAAGGAAACAGCAATAAATTATTTTCCTCTTCACACCCAGCTGACTGGCAGATGCAGGTCGATTGCATGAAGAAAATGGTATCTCACAGGGAAAGGGGTCGTTGGCAGCTGCTGGCTACTCAAGGCTGCACTGCCTGTCACCCAGACATCTAATTTGTTAGTGTTCTGAAGGACTCCATCCCCTTCTTCCTCCTCTCTAAAGTGAGTCAGCCGGGAAGGAGCAGTAATCTAAAAGTTTTGTGACATGTATTATAAATGTCATGTCCATCTTTGCATAATTCTGCATCTGTTCCTAAGTCAAAGAACAGAAGATGACGGCTGACTAATGACTAGATGATACATGATAGAAAAGTTAAATTGTAAAATTAACAGAAAGAAATTATTGCAAATTTTATTTTAAGACATCATTTAGTAAGTACATGTAAGCATCAGGAGCTAATTTTTACTGAAGGGTTTCTTTGAACTTTAGTTTTAGGGCTATTATTATTTCATAATTATGAAATAATTCCTTGTGATTAGGCAGTGTCAACTAAGGCTTTTTTTTTTTCAAAAGTCAACCATATCTAAATGCATCTAATTACTTTTCCCCGGCAGGAATAGAATTTTTTAAAGGGGGCGCTTTATTCAGGGAGTGTTTTAAGATCTCTTTAAAATGGAAATGCTTCTTTGGAAATTTTCCACACATTTGGCATCAGAAATCTCCACTGTTCAAACTGTACTAATTAGGGCCATGCACACAGAGGTTGCAAATGTAATGTGAAAAAAAAAAAAAAGAGGAACATTAATGACCCCGGCTGTGATACCATGTGTGATACTTGGTTGCACTGATCTGACACCATTGAAGCTCAGTTTTCAGTTCTTCCTTTGAAGCCCAGATCAAGCAATGTCATGGACACATGTCTTTTGTGTAATAACCCTGTTTGTTGCTACATTGTAATGGTCTATAACCAAAGGAAGCATCCAGCCAATGCTGGCAATGGATACAGTTCCAGTTCTAACCATAGCAACTTTTGTGACTTTAGTTGTTTGAGACAGAACTACATGACTGGGGGGGGAGGGATATTGTGTGAAAATGATAAACAATGGAAAGAAAAATCATTTCTAACTTCGTTTTTCTTTTCTTTCTTTCTTTTTTTTTTGGGGGGGGGGGTTGTTCTCCAAACCAAGGTCTGCCTGCAGATTTGACCAGTAGATAGGCCCCATCACGGGTAGCAACTTCAAGGCAATCCATGTGGTTGCAATGACAGCTGGCTATTAGGAAACTTTAAGGCATTAAGTGACCGATATTCTTGTTACTCCACATAAGAATTGCCTGGTCTTGGAAAATAAAATTGTTTGTCACTGGCAATATCCTGCCTCTTTAGTTGGCACCACCTCCCTCTCTAGCAACGTGCACCTGATGCCCAGTCACCTCCACCGGTCCTCTCCACCTGCATCTGCTTATTTCAATAAATGGCCACTGACAAAGAGCAGATGCTGCCTACCCTCATCAGATAGGAGCTGTTCAAGATAATCCTGCCTTAAACTTGAATCTAGAGGATTTAAAATGTTCAAAAATATTGGAACTTTGCTACAAACCATGCCCTTTGGAACAATAGCCTTGACATTACCTCCGTGTCAGAAATGCAGGATCTCTGAGAGGCCTATTGAGTCTGCACCTGACATTTTGCAGTAAGTACATGCAGGTCTAGAGGAAGGGATTTTTTTCCCACTACCTACACACAGACTTGAAAGAAATATGTGATCAGAATAGTAGATGTTTGTGTTCTTGCATATTTTCCCCCGTGGGGAAGCTTCACGGTAAGTAGTTTTAAAATATGTCTTTGCGAGCCAAATACGGTGAAAAAAAAAAAACCCAGCACTAGAAATTGGACTAGATCTCACAAATTTAAATACTTGTGGGAATTTACCATGAAATGAGTGAGTGAAGAGTTTGGGGTAAGTTATTAGGAGTCTGCAGAAAACAATGGATTCCTGACTTTTTAAAAATTCATTGGCTTCTCTTTTTCTATTGCTTCTTTAACCTCGTTGGCAGAAGATCAGGACAATAGTTATCGACTACAAGGGAGGGGATGTGCTTGTGAGGTACATCCTAACTGACACAGCCTTGGAAGGCCGACAGATGGTGAGAGGCTGGATGTGGTATCTGTGTCTGTCTCCAGCCAACTGCTGGGATGAAGGACGAAGGCCTGCTGTTGGCAAAAATCCTCTGACGTTTGCAGATTGCCCATTGGAAAAGTATTTTCTTCACCTAAGGTAATTGTCATGTCAGAGGCTTACTGCCTCAGTCTGCTATCTTAGACTTAGTCCTGGAAGCTTCTAGCCTCCATGTAATCTTACCTAGGCCTTGAATGTTTTCAGCCTTTGAGACTCACTGCTGAATGGGCTCATCCTTTCTAGCTCTTTCTGAACTCTGGCTACCTGGTCAACTCAGCTGTTCTGGTTCAAAATTCCCCCACATAGTGACTGATTCAATCTGCCTTCTCTCAGCCTCTCCTGTTTGGCCTCAAACTAACTCTGGCAATCTGTTCTAATCTCCTGGCTCCTTCTCTGGCTCATCCTGTCTCTACCTGTGTCTGACTTGTTCTCTCTTTGCAACTTGTCTCTCTATAACTGTCCCAGTAACACTGTCTCTGCACCGTTTTCTCTTCCCTTTCTCTTCTCATGAGTTGAGCATGTCCTATTCTGTCAAATCTTTCTGATTTGTCACTTTGTCTGCCACTCAATTAGATATCACTTACAAACATGGGGGGTTTCTTCTACAAACTAGCTTTACTTTCATTGTTTGGGATTAAAGGTGTGTATTAAGAGTACATCTGTTGGGGCTGGAGAGATGGCTCAGCGGTTAAGAGCACCCGACTGCTCTTCCAGAGGTCATGAGTTCAATTCCCAGCAACCACATGGTGGCTCACAACCATCTGTAAAGAGATCTGATGCCCTCTTCTGGTGTATCTGAAGACAGCTACAGTGTACTTATACATAATAAATAAATAAATCTTTAAAAAAAAAAAAAAAAAAAAAAGAGTACATCTGTTTAATGCATATGTTTGTATTGGACACCCTTCCCTGTGCTAAATGTTCAATGTGATGGGATCATGTTATTTATTGTATTTTTAGATCATTTGCAATGTTAATTTATATGAATTTGAAAAAAAAAGTGCATCTGTATTCCAGCCAGAGAGATTAAAGGAATATGTTGAACCACACCAGAAACAGGGTTTGTTTTTTTTTTTCCAGTAAATAATACTATCTCTGTTTTCGCAATGTGGTCAAATATCCTATAACAAGTCACACTGACACGTTTTATATAAAGTCAGTATTTAAAAATAGTATCAATATTTTTTGATAGAGACTGGCTGCATCACAATCTTATATAGTTAACATTCATCACAGCAAACTGGTCTCTCAGCTCTTCCAAGGAAACATCTTTCTGAAGATAAGTTGAGCTAGAATCGCAACTCCAGAACAATATAAGCCTGCTTTTCATTTTAAGAATGAGAAGACAGAAAAGTGAGGTGTCTAGAATTAATCTTAGTTAATGTGAGTGTTTCTGTAGCAAAGACCAAAGTCATCTAGGGTTTGGAGGCTTGCAGAGATGCAGTGCAGGGAAGTTAGTGATAAGAATGATGAAAACGTAGGGTGTGCACAGCTGCGTCGCCTTCTTAGATTTTTTTTTTTAACTAGGTTTGAGTCAGGAAATTGCTGGAACATAGAGAAGCTGCTTGTAGGCCAGAATATCATTGCCTGAGCAATAAGGGAAGTAATTCAAGGTGGCGCCAGAGGCATTCTCTGTGTCCTATCTGCTAGCTCTCTCCTACTTCTGGAGCAACAGGATGACTCCTGCTTTCCTCCTGCTTTCTTGAAACCTTGCACCCGTGCCTTTTATTTAACATCTAACCTAGAACCCTATGGATAAGAGATTCTAAGAAAATGCAGTTCCCGGGGTTTTGACCTCTGCAATGCAGAGCAGAGCACTGAAAATCAGCAGAGACACTGCTGAACTGACAACTGGCGAGCCACAGATAACTAATTCAATACTTGTCCTGAGCCATGCCTGCCTTGGTCTCATTCGCTACACACCAGTTAGAACCTGGCTTTTCTGAGACAGCTTCTGACACACAGCAATAGGAATAACAGGTCTGTTGTCAGGAACATTCTCCATTCTGCTGAGGCTAGGATTCAAGAGAGACAATATTGATAAAGACTCACCTGGATAATACATATGGTAGGATTGACCAATAAAAGATGACAACAAACGCCTATCTATGTGCAGAATCTGAATATGAAGTGTTTTAGTTTTGACTGGTTTTGCTAACCTGCATCTGTTGACAGGATGAACTTTAAGTCACGGGACTAAATAAGATATACATATTAATGTCAGAAGTACAGGTGCTTGGACTCATAGTAGATACACATCAAGATGAAAACAGTCAAAACACTGAACAGAATTTAAATTTCTTAATGAGTTGTCCTCTTTTTTTTCATAACTTATCTCTGTATAGGTATGGAAGAGATACCTATCAGATTATCACTTTCCTTTACAAGATGACAGCGATGACGGCTGCTAGAGCCGACGGCTCTAGTAAATCTATTACCAACTCCTTTAAAAGATATCCAACATGGCTGTATCGAAAACTACAAAAGCCATAAAGAACAGTAGATGTAGGCCTTCCTTGAGGGCGACAACATCACACAGGTGTCTGCGCTCCAAGTCACAGAGCCTTTCTCTAGTTTGACACTTTTTCACTTCTTATCTCTGAACTCTAGTTCCTCTAGGTGACCAAGAAGCCAGCCTTTACTACAGCCCGATCATGTATGACATTATAAAATATGGCTGTTTAATGAAAAATAAGAATTGAAATATCTATAAGACCACCAGTGGGCATAAGCCAATAGTAGAAAAATAGCAATCTGAGCAGTCGAGGGCTCTGTTCATCTTGTGTCAAGTAGGAGCTATAAACACTTGGGGGTGGAAGCACACAATGATTGCTCCAGAAATACAGTGTGCCACCAAGCAGCTGCTTGTGTTTCTCTCAACTGAATTAGGCCCAGAGGTTACGAGGGACCAAAGAGCATTTCCATCCACTAAATAGTAGCACTTACCATTTTGTGGGGTTGCAGGCTTACGAGCATTCATTGTTTGGAGATTATTAATGCACATACTGATTCACTGAAACTTCACAGCAACCTGTGAGTGAGAGTCGGTTGTGACCTCAGTTTATAATAAACAGAGGCACCTTCAAAGGATCAAGTTAAAACGACAAAGTTACACAGCATAAGGCACCAGGTTTTGAGCTGAAACGTTCTAACGACTTACAGGCTCAGCCAACAGAGCCGTACTACTTTGGCTATCACTAAGTAGAATTTTCACCAGAGTTTAGAAACATGACTCTTAGTTCTCCATATTATTGTGGGTTCCTCCTTTCTAAGGATCTAAATAGCTTCACTCTTTTATTTTTCCTTCATTGAGAATAATTTTTTCTCACATAATACATTCTGATTATTACTTCCTTTCCCTCATTCTCCTTGTTCCCATCTCCCCTCGAATGCAGATCCATGCCCTTTCCATCTCTCATTTAAAAATAAATCATTTTTCTAATGGATAATAAAACATAATATAAAACAAAATATAATAAGATAAAACAAAAGCTAACATATCAAAATTGGACAAAACAAACAGACAGAAGAAAAAGAGCCCAAGAGAAACCCCAAGAATCCTGTTAAAACACTAATCTAAGAGAGAGAAGATTATATATTATGTGATGTATACAATCTCTCTTTTTATTGTATGTTATATATATATTAAAAATAAGATAAAAATTTAAAAAGAAAACAAGGCAAAGATACAAGGAAGTCCCAAAGACACCACTGAATCTGTTGGCGTCTACTGCTGGGCATGCAGTCTACCCCTGAGAGTCATTCGTTTTCCCAGTGAGATTTGCCTGGAGTCTAGTTTTTCTTTGCATGTGGTTATCCTTCTGGCTTAAGAATGGAATCACGTGTCCTCTTCTCCTTTCAGGCCACCAGAAAAACTTCCAATTCTGGGGTTGGTTTACATCCAATTGAGTTGTTGCATAAAAGGGTCACATGAGAACCCTCAAACAACCCATCCCTTCTCCCAGACAATAGGTTGTTCCCCACAAACTGCCAGCAAGGCCCCATTGCTGAAGACAGCACCTGTACACGTCGAACAAGGAGAAGTCAAACTGCTGCCTGCATAAAGCCTTCATCCCCACATTTTAGCACATTTGGTACAGGAAGGTACACATAGAGATATGTGACCAAAGGAGAAAGGTAAGCAAACCAGCCGCAAACCCTTTGGTCTACAATGTTGTCCAGCCTGCACGGCATATTACAGCAATAGTGGCACAAAGCTTACAGAGTAACCAACCAATAACTGGTTAAACTTAAGGTCCATTCTATGAGATATTATACTGCTTGGAAGACAAAACAAAACAAAACAAAACAAAACAAAACTGAGGCTAGATAGCCCAGAGACCTAGGATAAAACAACTACTATCCAAAGGAATATATATATTCCTAAAACATTCTTCGGTACTCATATATCTGATCCTTGTTCAGCCATTATCAAAGAATCTTCTTTTTGCAGCAGGGAAACCAATACAGAGAAAAACCACACCCAGACATTATCAGAAAGTGAGAGACCTTTATACTCAGCCCTAAATGAGATGTCTCCATCAAATCCATTTCTGTTGAGACCCAGAGACATAGGAAACCCAGTAGAAGAGAATACAGGAAAGAATGTATCAGTCAGAGGGGATGGAGGACACCAAAAAAGTAAGGCATTCTAAATCAACATAACTGACACATACAAGAAGTCATAAAAGACAAAGGCAGCATCCACAGAGCCTGCATGAGTCATCGCTGACTGGGGCTACAGCTGAAATGATAACTGAATAGCTTTTCTTGCTAAGAATTCTATAGAAACTATTAGCAAGATGCTATTTTCAACAGGAAAACTGGCTAAATGTCATATAGCACTATGGCAAGCTGAACCTTGGCTTTCCCCTATTCCAATTTCAGAAGTTTGAAAACTTCCAAGCAGGCACAAGTATCTTACAAAGATTTAAATATAAAGACCCGTCCAGACATGGAATGAAAAGCATTGAGAAGAATATGTCCTAAGAATTTCATTAGGCCCCTACTCTATAGATGCAAATGTCCCTTTGTTTTCGGAAACAAATAATCAGTTGTCTGACAACTCCCAACAGAAGAACATAATGAATAATTCTGGAGCATAAGTCTCATTGCAAATTCAGAACGAAAAGGAAAGCATAGAAAGAAATAAAAGCAAAAACATGCATAGTCTTGGAAGCACCATTGAAACACTGATTCTAGGTGATCATAACTTATCCATACTCTCAAAATGGGTAGATAACACTCTACTAGTTGTCCCTCTCCTATCTAACCTGAAATCATCCTAATATTTTAAAATAGCACAAACCTGAAAATGTTCTTAAATTAAAGGTTTTTCTAAGAGTAATTTGACTTTATGCTCAGGCAAAATTAATTTTTAATACAGTGAGAACATTCGCATACGCATAAACATACGCATATGCTAATTATGAATTTATAGGAAATACGTTTATTTCTGTGTGAGAACATCTGGGACTGCCTAGTTCCTAGAGTTCAGCTGAGACAGTCACCAGCAGTCAGTCAATCTCATCTACACACTTGTATTAGCATGAAGGCATTATGCCGGTCAAGGAGCCATACCCAAGTCTCTCCACAAACTCTTCTGTCAGCCCACTGTCTAGCATCACACCAATAGTGTAAAATAGTTTTACCTCTAAATTTTAGAAAACAGTCATGATTTCTTCTTCTGTTGTTTCAATTAAGCACCTTAAGGGTCTCTTTTTGTTTCCTTTTGCTGACCCAAATATTGGTGATAGAGTTAGGGGAATCATCATAGGAGTATTTAAGAAAATATTCTGCTACAGTGGCTTTTGAAAGGGAGTAAGCACGCTACCGTGAGTTTAGAATAATAATTCTAAAGAATTAAAAGGTGCTTTTCTTCCATTTTACATTTCAATTCCATTTAAGAGTGGAAAAGTATATTAATAATTATGAAGGAATATTCATCACGTGCTGACCCTATAAAACAGAACAATTAAAATCTCACTATCCTCTTTTTGCTTCCTATATGTTTAGAACTTCTGACTTTTTTCCTGAAATCAAAGCCAATTTTGGAAAGGAATTTCCTGAATTGGGGGGGTGGGGACGCTGACAGTCGGAACTTTTCTCTTATCCACAAAGTAATGTCTTAAATGGATTATTACCAAAGGATCCATTTATTTCCACATTGTGGCCATTCATTGACACACAATCTCATGCTTGGTTGCCTCTTAACATTGTGTGAATTATCTGTATTGCTCCCAAGAAATGAAAAATTAATTCCATAAAGGAACTTCGGGTAAATAATGAAAGAAATATTTTTTCCATTTCCCAGCCTCAAAACAGGTGCTTTTATTTTATACCAGGGGTGGATGGGGTGGAGGGAATAAAAATCCCAGGCACACTCTAGCAAACTACCTCATTTCCTGTGCCCAGGGACACCTTCCTCTTATATCTGTCTGTTTTCCAGGCAAAGTCTTCTCCAGTCCTGTAAAAAAAAAAGCCTTCTTGGTATTACAGGACAGAAAGCACCATTATGGGAAGCCTATTAGTAAAGAATAACTCCTGGTACTTCAATAGGCCAAACTATACAACCACGTTACACTGACCCCATCCTAATGTACAAAGCTTACTTACTGTTTTAATAATGTTGTCTTGGCCTTTCTCTTCTCCCTGCTTAATTCTTTCCATCAAAATTTTAGTCTTGTATCTACACTTGAAGGATCCTAGTTCAGATACTCTTACAGGAAATCTTACCAATTTATGTCTATACAGACTTACAGAAATTAGCTAAGATGTAGTTATACAAATTTCAGGCCCAACTTTGCTAAATACATAGATCATTGTCTCTCTCTCAGCCATCACCAAAGAAGCTTCCTCCTGCAGTCTATGGAAGAATCCCCAAGTGGGCCATGTGCCAGAGTGAGAGACCTTGGAACACTCAGTCCTAAATGGGATGACTTTATCAAAGCCCTCCCCTCAAGGCTCACTGGTAAGAGAGAGGATGAAGGACAGCAAGAAAACAGTGTTTTCCAGACACAAGGACACAATAGGACTGATGCATAGATGAACTTAGAGAAAGTGGCAGCATGCATAGGGCCTGCACAGGTCCAAGCCAGAAAGGATGCCAGAGCTGAGAGGAGAGAGTAAGCCCCATGACTAAGACCCTGTCTTCAATTGACAACAGCTCACAAAGAAAAATTAGCTTTTCTATACTTAGGGTAGGCCCCGTGCACAGTAAATGATAACCAACTCAAAAGAACTCAATGGCAGTTTTGAAGATATTTTGTCTAATATTGCTTTATTTGAACAGTTTTATGTTTGCCTTTTTCTCCCTCTTTGTTTTCTGAAGACAGAGAGAAAAGTCCTGTAGTTATATGGGTGGGGAAGTGGGAAGGATCTGAGAGGAGATGAGAGGAAATGTCATAATCAGAATATATTGTATGGAACACATATTTCAATAAAGAAGAAAAGAGGGGATGAATCTAAATGGTTTGATTACAAGTAGTCCAAACCAAGGGTGGGGCAGGTGGGCACGACCATGGGTTTGAGGGGACTAAGTCTGCTCTTGACTCTTGGCAAATTTTAACACTATAATAAAAGCAGCACAGAACAAAGTTTAAATGACCTTTGTGCTTTAGAAAGATCACATCACCTCAGGTGAATTCAATTCACTCTCACTCGTCTTTGTGGGGGAAAAAAAAGTGGCATGTCCATTTGCCTACCAAGTATTGGGTCCAAATTCTGGTGATTAGACAAAAGCCAACATTCCTCAGCAATTTGCAAAGCAGATTCCCATTTACCGGAATTCCTTATCACTGGTAGAAGAAACAAATGGTTGAATGGCACATGTGGTACCTATTAGCATAGCAAAGCATATGCTGGCCTGTAGACCACCTCAGTATAAGTACCTGCTACACTTCAGACCCCAGGGCATAATGGCTCTTCCCACTCTGCCCCTTTCCCTAAACATCTCCAGTTCAATTCCAATGTTCCCCTCACCCAGTACCCATTTCTCTTTATAACCTTGCTATTAAGCTATGCTCTGCTCTCTCTTTTCTGTTTTTCTTGTCTCTCTCTTCCTCTCTTGCTCTCCCTCTCTCCCATCTCTCATTGGCCCAGTCTGCTGGCCAGGTCCAGTCTACTACTTCCGCTCTCTGCTCTGGAATCTTCCAGATACTTCTGGTGAGTCTCTCCCTTACATTAAAAACCAAAACAAAAACAAAACACCTTTCTTTCCCTTATCAATATATTGAAGAGGTCATGGGGTCAGTTTGAACATCAAGGAGGAAAGGAATAATAACTTTCATTATGGCTTGAAGGGATATACTGCACAATGCCAACTTTCAGATGAAAATTTGAGATGTCAATTGAGATTTTGCAAATTGATTAGATTTTAATTCAATAGTTTTATGGTGAAACAATGTAGTGCATTTCAATAATCAAACTGTCTCAATTATAAATTCCCCTTAACATTAAGACTCACTTCCTCATTTCCTGCCTGAAAGCTTTGACATGGACAGAAGGTTTTCAAAGAAAAATGCTATTCTGCACCCAGTGATTCATTTGAACATCATTCTAAGAATTGGTTCTTTCAAGATTGGGTCTTCCAAGGAAATATGTTTTCAAAATAATTGTCTTTGGATCACTAAATCCAGCTGGGAATGTAGCATCCTCCTCAGGGCAGGCTAGAAAGGTTTTAATGTTGTGAACAAAACTGGTGGCCGTGATAAAGTTAATGGGGTCCTACTTAAGAAATAACTGGGCATTTCTCTTGTTTTATGAGGCAATAATTCCACTCCCTAGTGAATAAAGACTAGGGGAAAAAATTGGACTACTGCCCAAGATATAACCTCTACTACATCAACTGGTACATCACATTCTCCCAGCTGCCTCCTGGAGGTCATAGAGCTACTTATAGGGGGCTTTTCTGATAACGTTTTTCTAGGGGTGGGGGTAACATTAAATAAATACCAGAGTGCAACAGTGTCTTCTGAATAAGACAGGGCTGTTTCGTTCATGAATTCATAGCACCTATGGTTGCATGTATAAGACCTGCACGAGATCAACTCGGTCAATACTCTAGTGTGGAATAAGGGAGGATCATGAGCCTCCACCCCTAACTAAGGGAAGGGTCTGGGCTTTTTAGGGGGTGGCTGCTAGCAAGTCAACTAAACTGCAGTGAATAGCCTCACTACAAAGGGTATATGAGTTGCACAAACTGGAGTAGTCAGGCTCGCAAGGTGAGAGAGAGGATCTTGAGGGAGCTGGGGGAGCAGTGGGAATGATAAAAATACATCGAATGAAATTCACATAGAATTAATAAAAATTAAAAAGGAAAATAAACCGTAAAGATAAATCTTGGTAAAAACAAGCGAACATCATCAACAATACCAAATGGCAGCAACAGTGCTAAGATGTGCTGTACCGTGTCCCAGAGACCATTGTAGCTGAACGTTCCAGTTTCTAGATTGACCATCTTCACCGGTGCCAGACTGTGCCACTGTCTCACATGTGAAAAACCCAGTCTCCATTTAACTCTGGTCTAACATTGCTCGTAAAGACCAACTCATGAAATCTTAAAAGAGACTGAGGATTCTTAGCCTGAAATGGGAGAAACCATCTTTTAAGAAGTAGACGATGAGGGTGAAGAGATGGCTCAACTGATAAGAGCATGCACTGCTTCTCCAGAGGTCCAAAGTTCAGTTCCTAGCCCCCATAGCTAGAGACTCAAAACCATTTTTATGTAACTCCAGTTCTGAGGGACCTGAGACTTTCTTCTGGCCTCTAATGAAACCTAGACAGCACACACACACACACACACACACACACACACACACACACATGCATACAATGCACAAATGCACAGATATGTACATGTACATAAATAATAAATAAAATCTCAAAAATAAGAACAGGGTTTGACACATAGCTCAGTTGATAGAGTGTTCATCTATCATGTAGGAACCTCTAGTTTGATCCCCAGTTCTGCATAAAACTTGATAAAGTTGCTTTAGTCTGAAACCACTTTAGTCAAGAGGTTGAGGCAGAAAAAAAAACAAAAAATTCAAGGTTATCTTCAATTACATGGTATATTATAGGCTACCAGGGGCTACATAAAGACTCCTTTGACTCAAAAAGAAAAAGAATAGTATTGTCTATGTGTATTTTTTTTTGTGTTGTTCATGGTGAATAAGCATTGCAAAGAAATTCTGTCACTTATTGAACGAAATGTATTAGCAGATACATTGCATACCCAAATAAAGTCCTATTAGAATCCTTCTTTAAAAAAGTCAGCTATGGGATGTGTTTCTGCTTATGTAGTTTAAAGCATTTGATCTGACCATATGAAAATAACACGCCTTACAAAATTATACATTAAAGTGACATAAATGAATAGAGGCCATAGTAGCTTTATATTTTATCAGTTCCCTAGAAGAGTAGGTTTTCATATTCACCATTGCCAAGGTGGACCATGGTAACCTCCCTAAATCTCTCAGTTGAGTTTTAGAATCTACATTCCTGACTATGACTTAAGGAAGACAGACACAAAGTCTATAAAATAGGAGACAATCATATCACTAAAGAAGTCCATGTTATGTGTAAGAAGTCCATCAGGCTCTGTAGAAAGGAATCAACTTATTTAAACAAGGCTATATATACGATTAAAATAAATGATAATGTTTTTTGGTAGTGTGAGTTTTGCTCACAGAGATATTCTACAGGTAATCATAAGAGTCTAATTATAATACAGTGCTTTGAATCTGTTGGTTGATGTGGCTTTAAACTTACCACAGTTTTTAACTCGTTTGCCCTATTTAATAGGTTGGGGGTTAATGTTATTATCCTCCTCCATGTCTAAACACTTAGTGCGCCTGAAAGGTCAAGCAACTTTACCCCTAACACAGAAGAAATTCTTAGGCTCCATTCAAGCTTTCTCCTGTTCCTGAGACTCTTCAATGGTTTTCTCAACCCTGGCACGAGGGGGAACTACTCTGGTTCATGCAGTAAGGATCAGGACACTATGACCCACAGAGGATGCTACCAGGGATGACAGACAGTCTAGGTCTTGTTCCATCTACTTGACTCCTAATTTGTATCGGGAAAGTACATTAAGGAAGCCCACCTCCATTCCTCTCTTTGCTGGCCCACTACTGTTCTGAATACTGGGAAGTCAGACAGATTCAGTTCCTCGCTTTCCAAATCATTATAAAACCTTTGCCTCTCCCATTTGAAACTGTACCATGTCCTGATCCTAAAGCCTCCTGTGCTGCTCCTTAAAATGACTTCTGAGTGTTCTTGAAACTGGCATGCTGGGCGTGAGGAAGGACAGGGTCCCTGAAAGACACTGTCCTCCTTTACAAGTGGAACAAGAAGAGTATATAAGGAAAGAGTGGTGACTAATTTAATATACTCGCTTCTCTGGGCTCTGGTTGTCAGTTGTGATCCAATACCTGGCTGAGAGTTGCTGCAAAGGTGTCTTAAAGATGTGATTTAACTCTGTCACCAGCTGACTTCTGGAGAGAGGTCTGTGACCCTTGAAAATGTGAATGGTCTCTGTGTAACCAGGCCAAGGCGTTGACTCTCCATCCAGAACTCTCCCCCACAGATTGCAAAGTCACGACCACAGCATGACCAGGCTTCATCAATGTCCCTAGCATTTCAGCTCGCCTGAAAATTTCAAGCATACTCTTCATGATTTTTTTTGATCCCTTTCTTAAGACGATCCTTTTCTGCTGTGCCTCGTGTGATTATAAAAATGTCTGTGCATTCAGTTTCTTCAGATAAGTGTAACTACAGAAGGTAGGTCACCTGATTGTACCATGTTTCAGGAACTGACCTAGGCAAGCTACATAGATTTACTCATTGGAGGGGATAAACT
The DNA here is from genome assembly GCF_011064425.1 of Rattus rattus. Classification (NCBI taxonomy): domain Eukaryota; kingdom Metazoa; phylum Chordata; class Mammalia; order Rodentia; family Muridae; genus Rattus; species Rattus rattus. The sequence goes on from NC_046165.1 coordinate 43,919,275, forward strand.
TACCTTAGCCAAGCATGCAAAAGAGTCTAATAGATATTTACAGTTGTCCCTTGCAGCAGACTACTCCAAATACCTGAGTAATCTCCCAGCCTCCCACTCTAAAAGCTGCCTGACATAGCAACCAATCATAAATGCTGTTTCTGCCCGCAGGGAAGAGTCCACAGCAGCAGGCAAATGATTGAACAGGAGCCCACAAGATTTTGAGGCCTACTATAAAAATGAAGACGAAAACTCTCTGATGGTCTTCTATAAAACACAACATTTAAGAAGAATAAAATATAAAAAGTAAACACTCTGTACTGCTAAATATTTAAAAAGGTAAAATACTGCTGCACAGATTTCATTTTAAGATGTGTAATTTCACACTCTCTACACAGAGGAAAAACACAAGAATAATGCAAAAATGTTATATAAAAGAGGAAGGGCTCTGTCATTTGTGTATTCTCAGAGGTCAGTGCCCATAATTTCCAAGGGAAGTATGAATCTCAGTGCCTAGATAGAGGAAAGCTACCGAGGCGGGGCGGTGCGTAGGCCATTAAATGTTTGCCTGGAGCATAAGCTGCATTACTTTATTCCAAGGAGAATAGAGCTTGACTAAAGGATGCAGATGAAAGATTTAAAAATCAACAACATAATTGAGATACCCTTCGGTATGTTTTCACAAAAGAGGTTCAGATACATTTTTTCCTTCTGATCAGCGTATCATAAGCTACTGGACCCCAGGCAGTGTCAACATAGCCATTTCTTCCTGAGTAGGAGAGTACAGCTAGCAAGAAACACCATGATATCAAAACCACAACAAAACAAATAATAGCACTGTGGACTCTTATATGTGTACACACTACGCTGGTTTGCTTTTCGTTAACTTGCCACAAGCTAGAGTTGACTGGGGAAAGGGAACCTCAAATGAGGGACTGCCTCCATCAGATTGCCTTAGGCAAGTCCGTGGGGGCATATTTTTTATTAGTGATGGAAGTGAAAAAGTTCTGGGCCAGCCCTGGGCAGTTAATCCTAGGATGTATACAAAGGCAGGCCAAGCAAGCCATGGAGAACAAGTGTGTGGGTACCATTCCTCAATGGCCACTGTTTGAGTTTCTGCCTCAACTTGATGATGGTTAAGCAGAGATAACCTTTCTCCTCTATAATGTCTGTTTGGGTCAGTGTTATTATCATAGTCATGAAAATAAACAAGGACACCCACCTTTCACTGGAGAGATAGTTTGTGCACCCTGTTTAATTTCCTTTTAAAAGCTTTCTGCAACTGAATAAAATGTAAATTTCAATTGCGAAACAGAGAAAGCACATTAAAACACCGAATGAAAAATTCAATAAAATGAAAGATAAATGTTCGATGTTGCTAATGGTAGAATAGTTTATATTAAAATAAGACTCCATTTTTGTGTTGTTTGTGGTGGCTATATTCAGTGTAAGCAAGCAGAGAGGACGCAGGTGTGTTCAGCCAACACTGAGTGCTAGACATGACACAGAGCCTTCTGAAAGACCTGACTGGCAATGAAAGCATCAGCCAGTGCATGCCCTTGGGCACAGAAATCCCTTTTCTTCAACCCGACCCTCAAGAATGTGCAAAGATACTGTGTATGAAGAGTCTGGTTTTTTTGTAAACCCAAAAGCATGAATATGACTTAACTGTGCTACATAGGAAATTCGTCAAATTATTCCAATCCATTCAAGAAAAAGAAAAAAGAAAAACAGAATCACTGTGCAGGGCAAGACAAAAAAAAAGTGTTCTATCAAAACATGTATCACCGAAGAAAATCAGTAAGTATCTTCAAATGATGAAACACATGATACTTACTTTTTCTGAGCTGTGCCTCTTTTCACAATAGCCTTAACTTCCCTTGGACTTCTCTTTCATTCTCTGTGAAGCAAGGAGGTTGAATTACATGATGACTGAAATCTCATTCCATTCTCCAATTCCCAGGTTGATAATTCCACTCTCCAGTTTTGGAGCTGTGCTTGTGATCTGGAAAGCTTCTTCCGTACTGAGTCATTTCTGCCAACTTCAGCTGTCCACCAGGGTGATCCCTTCCATGGATGTTCCTAACTCTGTGCCCTGGTCGGGCCACTCAGCATGACCAGGGGTGAATGGGCAGCATTGCCCTCTGAGAAATGTCATAAAAGGCAAAAGTAAGTTTCTTTTCAAAATGCTTGGCCCCACCTCATAGACCATACCAATATAGCCAGTTAGCTTTAGCTGTCAGTCAATCAGACCAACAAGAGAATAACTCGAAGGAGTCAGCTACAAGGTAGCATCCCCCAGAAACACAGAGCTAAGCTGAGACAGAAAAGAAAGTAGGATAGACAGACAGAGTGTTGGCAGGGGAGAAAGAAGGGGCATGAGAAGAGAAGGAAATAAAATTTTGATTTTTGCCTGTGGAAGCATCTGACTTCACAGCCTACCAACAATGTCCACAGGCAGCGAATGCCACAGCCAAGAACTAATGATGCAATTCTGAGGTAAAATGCTTCCTCTGTCAGTAAACCTGAGGTTGCTTTCCCCCAGTAAGGATTTTCAGGTGTTAAAATGAGATCTCCACGTGTTACCTATGTGACCTCTTCAGTTGGAAGATCTGATTATAGTAGTTTTCCATACCTACACAGTCTGTTACCCAAATTAGTGATTAATTACATAATTAAGCACCTTAGTCCAGTTAGATGTGATAGGCAGGCAGACACCTGTTGGTGATTTATTAGTCCTTATTAAAAAAAAAATAAGCATTTTGCTCTGACTTGAAGATAAAGGAGGAGGTAGACCAGATATCAGTAGAATGAGGAGCAAATTTGCAAACTAGATACAGGTGAAAGAAGGGAAACCCAGTCATAATGACGCAGTGGAGTACATGAGCTTCAGAGTCCAAGAAGAAGGGGAACAGGGTTGTTCTAGTTAGTTTTATGTCAACTTGATTAAGCTAGAATTATCTGAGAGGTGGGAACGTCATAAGATCTTACTGTAATGTTAATTATTGATAGGGGAGGGCCCAGCCTACTGTGGGTGGTGCCATCGCTGGGCTGGTGGTCATGAGTCCTATAAGAAAGCAGGCTGAGCAAGACAGTAATTTGCACCTCTCCATGGCTTCTATATCAGCACCTGTCTCCAGGAACCTGCCCTGTGTCCTAATCTCCAGTGACAGTGCCATGGAATTGTAAACCTTGACTCCCGAATTTTTTTGGTCATGGTGTTTTATCACAACAGTAGTAACCCTCTTTGTATGCTTGAGACACTCAGAAGAAGCAGAAAGGTTTTCAGTACAGACCAAGAGAATGGAACACTGGAATGGCATTACATAGGACAATAGAAACAGGAAAGGAGTCAACGGTCCTGCTGGAACTACTTTTTTCAATCTTTGTATTGAATTTTGAAAATCGAATTTTTGCATAGGGGCACCACGGTGAACATGAAGAGGACAGGGGTAGGAGACTCTAGACTTGCTGGAGTTGGTGCTTTCCCTCCTCGTGGGTCATGGTGGTGAATTCACACGTCAGAATTGGAGGAAAATGTATTCTCCCACTGGGACACCTAGCTGGAAACTATGTTGATGACTAGAATAATAGCCATGAGGACCTAGACTCTGCTTCTGCTACCCCAGTAGGTCACAGATAACCTGTGCTATTATACAGTATTCACAGAAAGAGTGGTTTCTCTCACTAAATCTATCAACCTAATAGACAGTTATCTTTATAGTCACCGTTTAGTTTTCACATGGATAAGTGGTCATTTGAGTTTTGCATTCTGGGAACCGATTGGAAGTGCCTTCTCTATTCCGGGCTTACTGATTTGGCACATCTTTGTCCTATCAGAAAGACATACTCTCTTGCTTTTTATGTAATCTGCCAGTAGATTTCTTCTATTTGTTTATCTTGTTGACCTTGGAAATCCATTTGTTGAACACTTGGCATCTTAGCATACAGTGAAGGAGTTTAAGATTTTAGAATCTCTGTTGCCCCACCAGCCCTGCCCCACCCTGCCTGCCTTGTCCTGCACATAAGCAAAGCAAAGTCATGGCATCTTTTCTACTAAATACTTTACCTTCCTTTTTTTCTTTTCTTCTTTTATTATATGGTTATCTTGTTTATTTACATTTCAAATGTTCCCCCCTTCCTGGTCTCCCCTCCTCAACCCCTCTATCCCATACCCCTTCCCTTTGCCTTTCAGAGGATGCCCCACTCATCCACCCACTCCTGACTCACCCATCTAGCATCAAGCCTCATAGGACCAAGGGCCTCCCTTCCTACTCATGCCAGATAAGACAATCCTCTGCGACATATGTAGCTGGAGCCATAGACCCATCCTTGTATACACTTTGGTTGGTGGTTTAGTTCCTGGGAACTCTGGCAGGGGAGCAAGGTGGGGGTGTTCGGTTAATTGATATTGTTGTTCTTCCTATGGGGTAGCAATACCCTTCAGCTCCTTCAGTCCTTACCCTAACTCTTCCATTGCGATCCCCAGGCTCAGTCTAATGGTTGGCTGTAAGTATCTGATCTGTCTTAGATGGTTCTGCCGGAGCCTCTCAGAGGACAGTCATACTAGGCCCTGTCTGGGAGTGCTTCTTGGAATCAGCAACAGTGTGTGGGTTTGGTGTCTGCAGATGGGGTGGATACCAAGGTGGGGCGGTCTCTGGATGGCCTTTCTTTTACTCTATGCTCCATTTTTTTTTTTTTTTTGGCCTGTGTGTTTCCTTCAGACAGGAACAATTCTGGGTTAAAATTTTTGAGATGGGTGGGTGGCCCCATCCCTCACCTGGGGGATACCTATCTACTGCAGGTGGTCTCTTCAGGTTCTATCTCCCCTCTGTTAGGTATTTTGGCTAATGTCATCCTCATTGGGTCCTGGGAACCTCTTACTTCCCGGGTATCTGGGACTTTCTAGTGGTTGTCCCTCCTCTCTATTCCCCACCCCCCAATACTACATATTCTATTTATTCTTCTGACCCTCTAGACTTCTCTCCTGACTCTTTTCATACCTGATCCTGCCCATGTTTTTCCCTCTCCCTCCTCTGTCCCTTCCAGGTCCCTCCCCTCCCACCTCGCATGATTATTTTGTTCCCCCTTCCAAGTAGGATTGAAACACCTTCCTTTTTGTTAAGCTTCATATGATCTGTGAGTTGTATCATGGGTATTCTGAGCTTTTGGGCTAGTATCCCATCCTGCTTTCTGTTCTAGGAAACTCTTCCAAAACCAAAGTATGTTCATTTCACTGCCCTAATTGAAAACTTTCCACATCCTTCATTTTCTGTGGAACAAGATTCATTCTCCTCTGGGAATTCAAAGCACACATACTCTCTCTAGACCTACTTTCCATCTTTCTGTCACATGAACACTCTATTTTGAATTAGTTCTGAGATTTTCCACCTACACACCTTTGTAGAAGCTGGCTCGGATCAGTTACCCAGCCTTGGCCCTGTAAACCCCACTCCATGTGCAAGTTATTCATATTTTAATGTGGATGGAGAAAACACAGCTATCTCTGTCCTTTAAAAAAAAGCATAAAAATTATTCTCCCTGGCAAAGGCAAATCAAGAAGTTCAAAACAACATCATGTCTAAGCATTAAAAATATAAATGAATTCTGCATTCTCAAGCTACCTGATCAGAAGCCAATTCCACATGCCAGCTTTGATTGCGCTGGGAAAAATGATTTTCAGGTACATTGTCTCTGTGTGGTCATTTGTTACTAGGTATAGAGAAAAAGAAGGAAAACCAGTATACATTTGTAAACGAAGGAGAATAGTTAAGTGCAGACTTTCCATGGTTTATGTTTTAAATTCTTTGCAGGGCTAGAAGCAGTTGCTGCTCTGATTCTATTCTACAAAACCTGCTTTGACTAAAGGATTGTAACCTGACTGTATGTAGCATACCAGACAGTCCTCTGTACCTGCTCTGACTTTCCCTGTGATTATAAACTTAAATACCCAGGCATATGAACCAATGTACTTATTTGAGGGAAACCAGGTATATGTTAAGAAGCATGTGCACAGCTAAAACACATTAGAAGGGAGAGCATGGTCTGGATTCTTGGAAGCATGACTTAACAGGACAATTGCTCTCCCTGATTTCTGTACATTTTTTAGCTCAGTGACTGGCCTTTGCTCATCTTTGGAGAATCTCATGCTAACTAACATCTGGTAACCTTGCTGCTTGGTGAAAAAACATTTATAATAATCATAATCACACTATGCACACCATAAAACACAAGCCCGGGTGCGTTTTACTGACATCTTTGGAATAGTCTTAGTATTTGAACATTCAAGTCAGTGATTAACTGTCTTCCTTGAGATGTGAGATTTATTATATCGATGTAGGTAATATGGTTTGCCTTAAGTAATTACTGCAAAAACAATAAATAAAAATTATAATCAGAAGAGCATAGGTTAGGATAAATTAGGTATACAATAAACATAGGTATATCGTGTGAATTATATCTTCATTAAGATATTTTTAAGTGGAGCTTGGGTATGGGTATAGCTCATATATTTTTATATACAAAAAATAAGTGAAATACTAAGTCCAAGCATTTCCTCATGCCTCGTACCTTGAGTGGTTGGATTGGAGCCTAAGTTCTACTCAGCAGTTTACCCTCCTATCAGCTTTGCTCAGCATCAGTGACCCACAGCTGCTTATCTCTCTGTTGCTGGATTATGTCCTGCCAACCATATATAGCCAGCTACCTGCCGGTCAGCCCAAGATAATCAAAGAGAAGGATTTGTGTTGCCTTCTCAAGTCATGCAATATTTCATTTGGCAAGTCTCTTAAAGATTTGATAATCCTACTCCTTACTTTGTGGCTGATAAAATTGGGCTGTGGAGAGGTAAGGAATTCACCTGTCAGCACTCAGTTAGTTAGAGGTGTGGGAGAAGATGGGCTAGTCCTGACTGGATTTTCCTAGGAAATTCTCATTAAGCAAAAAGGAGCATTTCAGTCCATCAGATAGACAGAAACTCTAAGATGGTCCACATCGGATCTTTAGGATAAAAGAAGATATGTCTTTGTTCCTTTAATTATAAAGAATATTCAAATATGGCTAAGTGCTGTTAACTGCATTATAGCTTAGCTCATCCTAACCAATGCAGTCACCACCCTGCTACATGACATCTTCGGAGAAAGGGAGAGAAGTAAGACGAGGGAGTCAGAGTCAAACCGTCCTGCCTCTGAGTTCCATCTCCATCACTTCCTATCTGTGGCCTTAAGAAAGTTACTTAACCTTTCCAGGCCTCGGTTTCCTATAAATTAGAGATGATATTACCATTTGAAAGACACATTATGAAGATTAAATGAGCTAGGATAGACCAAGCGTACCACAAATGCCCTGAAGCTGCCGTGAGCACTCAGTTAAGATTTTTTAATATCACCCTTTGAAACTAGTTCAGATTCCTAGCCCATTGCTCTCTATGGCACTGACCTTATCACATCCCTTGTATTTACAACAGATGGAAATGAAATAACATCATACTGCAAGACCCTTAACCTCTACCATCATGCTCTCCTAACCAGCGCAAACTGTTCATCAGCCCATAAACTAAAACTTTCAATTTCCATCTGTCCTCTGTTACTTAAATTTTAAAGCTAAAAGGACAGAAAAGTCTCTGTATCAGCAAGTATGAAGAAGCATCATTACAATGTCTTAAGGTAAGATACTAGAGTTTCCAGATACGAGATTTCCTAAAATGTTTCTCAATGCATCATTTTACTTTCCTGTACCGGAGTATAACATGGATAGGATTTGTGCCAGATCCTAATTTTAAGTGATGGATTTCATAACGTTTCTATGCCTATTTGAATTATACCTTGCTGCAATTCATCCTCCCACTCTATTGCTCTCTCCACTGGCCTTTGCATCCTCTCTGGATTTTTCCCTTCTTCCCCTAAAATAGTTCTGCCTTCCACATTTTTATTGCATGTGTCCCATTACATCACCTTTTACCCTTGCTTTAAGATCTTTTCCGCCAATTCTGTGATCCTCTAGTTAGTTTCATGATTTAGACATATATACACATGTAAAAAATATATAACTTTAAATGCATGTATCCTAATTACTCTTTTATTGTTGTGAAGAAACACCATGACCAAAGTAACTCATAGATAATTTTTGGAGTCCTGCAGTTCCAGTGGACTAGAGTCCATGACCATGGAGGCAGACAGCACGGCAGCAGGCAGGTAGGCTCGATAATAGAGTAGCAGCTAAAAGCTCACATTCGAATCAGAAGCACAAGAAATAAAAAGATATAAATGGAGAGAGATAAACTGGAATAGCATGCGCTTTTGAAACCTCAAAGCCCACTTGCAGTGATGTGCGTCCTCCAACAAGGTCACACCTCCTAATCCTTCCCAAAGACTTCCACCAACCGCAGACCAAGCATCCAAATGGGGACCATTCTCATCCAAACCACCAAAGTAGATTAGGCATATGAATTTGTCTTTCTGAGTTTGGCTTATTTTACTTAACATGAAGATTTTTCGTTCCACCCTTTTAGTTTGGGGCCCTTAAATGCACTTTATTCTTAGAAAACCTAAACGACATATTTATTTCTTGAGTAATAATGCCCATATTCCAAATAAATCATGGCTAAAATAAGAATGGAAGATGATATCAGTCTCATCTTTCTCAAGTCCTGGTGTTCTATGGATGACAACCAACAGCCAGTTATTATGATAGGAGATAGATCTACAGTTACTGCCAAATTTGTAACATTTTTCTACTTCTAAACCATCCTTAAAGAAAACCCTATCCTAAGTGATGCTGTCTTTAGAAAAATAACCATTCCACCCATATCCATGTTTTCACCAAGACAAAACTGGCAGTTATTGAAATTAGCAAGGATATATTTGATTTGCTCTGCAGCCCTAGTTGTAAAGGGCTTTCTATTTTTGTTCTTCAAATTGTCCTTTGATTGATTTCATGTAACTTTTGACGTATTTACTGTGAACCTCTTTTATGAAGAGTTTCCTGTGATGGTTCAGGACATTATCAGAAGTTGTGGTTATTGGACCTTCACCCTCTAGCCTTTGGTGTGTTTCTATCAATGAGTGAGTCATGAAGTCATCAGTGTTGTTATCCTCAAGCCTACTGACCACCAACATCCTCTACCTCAAAACACAATGGATTCATGAACTTGTAGATGTTAGCTCATCATGATGGTGAGATCTTGGTAGTTGAGTGTGTCTGTGGACCACAGCTCCAGCCAGAGAGCTGGAGCTGCATAGAGCAGCTCAAGAAGCACTTGGATTGGAGACGGAAAGAACAGCCTTTTCTACCTATTCAGTACCCTGGCTGAATCAAATGCCATTCATTTGCTAATACAGGAATGTTGGTGAAGAATAATGGACAGTTCCCATCTCACCCATAGTTGGAAGCAGAGAGAGTGAGAGAGAGAGCTAGAGTGAGAACGAAACCAAGAGAGATTGGGCATGGCTGGCTTTTGAAGCTTCAAAGTCAACCCAAAGTGACACACATTCTCCAAAAAAGCCACATCTCCTTCATTCCCAAGACCGTTTTTACCAACTAGCAACCACACATTCAAACATATAAGCCAATGAAAGGGGCATTTTGCCTCAAACCACTGGACTCACCATCTACCCAAGAAGTCTTCAAATAATTTAATCTAAGCCAACATAAGCTAGTGATGAAATATCAAAGGAGACTGTTCTTGATTGTTTGGTTGGTTGGTTGGTTGGTTTTTTCTGTTTGTTTGTTTGTTTGTTTGTTTGTTTGTTTGTTTGTTTTAGGAAAGAGTGCTGACAGAAGATGAGTATTGCTACCCAGAAAATAGAGAGTGGGTTTAAGAGTTCAATTTGACTGGGTTCAGTCCCCAGCTCGAAAAAAAAGAAAAAAAAAAAAAAAAAGGCAAGAGTTCAATTTGACAATGAAAGATAATGAGTTTGACAATCTTGAAATGTTAGTCATTTGAATGACCTTGCAACTGAGAGCCAAGACTGTTTTGCATGACCCCTTCAGGGTTCTATATTGCATGGACTTCTGTTGTTTTCATTGGCATGACACCTTAATATCAACAGAGTGTAACTCCTCAATACAGCAAGAATCAGAACCTCCCTTACAGTAACTACCGATCCCCTCCCAGTTTCCTCTGTACTGAATATTCTCATCCATGCTTGTACCTTGTAAGTCCATTCTGGAAGGTTTCCACACTGTACCAAATGTTTGTTTTCGTGAATAATTTTGATTATATATTCACAGATTAGATGTTTCCAAACTGAACTATACTTTATTGGTTTCTCCCTGACCCTGTCAAATTTTTATTTATCTTAAGGTAAGGATAGTGTTTAACACAATTTAAAGTAGGCTGCAAATTGCAATGACTAAAGAACCAGTTAATAAGAGGTCACAAGAACCATTTCCTTCAATATACATAATTTCCCCACAAAAGGAAATATGTGATTTTTTCTTGTTAATCTCAAGAATGAAACAAGAACACTGAGAACATAAGCCCAAGAAATGAATCCTTGCTCAGCCTAACCGATTTGTCCCAGAACTATATAGCATGTCTATTAAGCCATGAAAGATGTGGTGCCCTCAGGTAGAGTTAATTTCTTTATTTTTAGTTAGAGATGGTTTTGAGGTGTTTCCAAAGCTGTTCTGTCTGCCTCATGAACTCAAGTGATTCTTTCACTACATATAGAGTAATTGGAACTATAAACACATAACACCACACTTGGTTCAAACATGCTTAAATTAAATATTACAATGAATTAATCTCTGTCTGGAATATAAACCCATACAGATTTCTCCCCAGACCATTGAGGATAGGTAATTATTACATCATTCACAAATTATGGTAGTGCCATAAGTGTTATGGATTGATTCTAATGCTATTAATGTTAATTCTGCTGCCAAAATTACACTGGAACCAGCACGTCTTTCCATAAGACACTGAGGGTTCCTGGCCCCATTTGGATTTGATTAGTGAAATAAAGTTGCTGGTGGCCAAAGGCAGGGCAGGGAGACAGAGGCAAGACTTTATATTTCCCAGGCAAAGGAGCACAAGAGAGGAAGAGTTTTTAGAATCATCATGCCAGGAATGGAATAGGATACAAGCATGAGAGCTGTGTAGACAGTGAACGAGCCACGTGAGAATGGGGAAGATTGGCCCCAGGGGCCACTCCCCTAACTGAGTCTGGTGTAGCAGAGATGAAATATATGTTTTAGTAAGTAATAATTCAGGAATATCAAATGGGAGAGGGTGTTAGCCAAGGGGAGGATTGGAAGTGTTCAGCCATTGAGCTGCTTAAGGCATATTAAAATTAAACCTGCGTATGTATGTGTCTTTCATTTGCAAATCCAGAGCATTTTGGTGAGTGGCAAGAACCCACTGGGGAGTTTAGAGTGGATTAACAAATTACCCCAACACATACTCATGTACCCAGGTGACATGTGAGATTTCAGTCAGGATCTCAGGTTTACTTAATTGGACTTCAAAATTGTAGTTCTGTGACTCTTCCTCACTCAGTCACAAGAGTAAAAAAATCAATGCAATAGTTTCTTTCTTCTCTTTATTCCACCTGTTTCTTTACAAAGTGTCCTTGGATATACATGTTTTTTCTTGGAGGGTCACTCACTGAGCTCAGTTTATTTCTATTAATGATGACTAATCTTTTCTGTTTTTACAACAAATACATTTATTCACCTAGAATGATCACAACAAATATAGAAACAACACACCATTTCTCAATTAAAATACTGTTTCAGAAGTGTTAGTATGTGTTCTGGAGTGGATGAGAGAATGTATGGTTTTGCAAGTTTCAGGAATGCTAAATTAAAAAATTGGTTAACTATTTTAATTAAAGTTCTTCTTAAAGTCAAATTGTAATGTTCACTATGAAACATATAAAAGGGAGTTAACAAATTGAAAATGTATTTTATTTACATATTTCATACATTTCGTAACATGATATTCTTTCCTTAGCCAACTGTCATGTGATTCAGAATTTCTATGTGACACTATAATAGTCTCATGACCTATATAAGAGATGCTTGGTATAATTATTATATTCATTCACACTATTCTCTCTCTCTCTCTCTCTCTCTCTCTCTCTCTCTCTCTCTCTCTCTCTCGTATACACATGGAAAAGATGTGTCTGGCATGCCCACATGGAGCAATGTTGTAGCATATAATATATGTAAAGAGAGTATACTGAAACCAGGAGAAAACACTGAAATTCCTACTCTATGCTGTTCGCCATTGTCCCCTTGAGACGGATTCTCTTACTGAAACTGAAGCTAGGCTAGCAGCCAGCAGGCCCCTAGAGTCCTTCTGTTTCTGACCCCTACTGTGCTAAAGTTACATACACATGTACAGCTAGACCTGGATTTTTAGATAGGTGCTCCAGACTTGAACTCAGGTTCAAGCGCAGCAAGCACTCTTACTTACCGAGCCATCTTTACTTAAGCAGCCTTAGTTCTTTTGAATGTCATATATATATAAGTATCGCATTTACATATTTTTAACTCTCCTTGTGCTCCAACTCCTACCCCTGCCCCCTCTCTTCCTCCAACTTTATGGCTTCCTTAATCACTATTATTATATAATGCAAACATGTATGTATAAATATAACCTGATGAGTCTATTAAGTATTGCTCATGTGTATGTGTGTTTAGGGCTGGCCACTTGAAACTGACAACATATCAAGGGACTTATTAGTGAAGAAGACTTATTTTCCCTCTCTTACGAGTCATCAATTGCCTATAGCTCCTCATCTAGATGTGGGGGTTTGATATTTCCCCCGTTCACATGGGAGTGACAACTGGTGCTTATACCATTTTCCATACCAAAAATTAATTTATTGTCATTGAAAATTTTCTTCAAAATCCCAAATAAATAAAAATAAAAAAATTAATGGAAACAAAAGACAATAGGGTAAAAACAAAAGTGAATGCAGGATAAGGGAAAACAGACACTAAAATATGTACAATATAAAAATGCATTCTAGAAATTCCATCCTAAGCAAAAGCTAAGGTGGCTGAATGTTGTCTCTGAAACCATAACAAGAGAAAACCAATTATTTCTGGATCTATAATGCCTACAAGATTATAATGTAGTATATATATTATACATTTTCCATTCCCAAGTTCTGAAGAATTTTATATTTTTACAGAGGACACCATGGCTATTGAAGAAGACACAGTGTTTTTAACCCCAGTTGCATATTAAAAAGCTATCAAAGGTATGAAAAAAATGTATAGACCCAGTCCCAAACACAGACACTAAGGTGATATTGTGACCACAGTCTTATCAAACATCCTGAATCTATCAGAAATCAGTAACTCCTATTTTCCAGCTTCTTTCTCATAGCCTAGATGAGTGCCTCTGCCTAAGTGCTGTATGTAACTACAGGACAGAACTGAGAAGAGACACACGCACAATTCTGTGGGGTGAGTGGACTCATCCCTCTGCATACCTCAGCCACTGTCTGCAAGAAGGTCTTTCAACAGCCCCATCCTAACAGCTGTATGGACTCCTCTTGGTATGCAAGAGCTCTGTGCATTCATGCTGGCTCTCTTTTGTCTCCCCCATCTCTCTTAAGTCCCCACCTATGAATTGAAAAAAAATACAAAAAAAAAAAAAAAACCAACAACAAAAAACACGTTCTCTCTAAAAGCAAAACAACAACAACAACAACAACTATCCCTGCTAAGATTGTTTGGGCAGTTCTAAATTTTAACTTCACAGTTAACTTTGACAAAGGAACATAGTTGGCCAATTACTTCAAGTATTTAAACAACAACAACCAAAAAAAATGTATTTCCTATTGACTCACTGCTAAACAAGTGAAACGTTTTTTTTAGATAAATAATATTCAAACCTGATGTTCTGGAAGCTTGTGATTTCATTATCTAATAGACATATTCGATAAAGCCAGTGAATATTTACTTGAGAAACTCTCAGCTACAGAAAAACACAACTTAGAAATGAACACTTTCATTTGTAAGCATACTCTCGTCTCTGTAACTCAAAACCATCAGCATTAATTGGTGACAGAATTCTCTACTTCTGAAAGCTATATAAACAAACACAGATGTCAAACAGGAAATAAATTGATAGGGTACACAAAATTATCTCAGTTGCCTCACAAGGTGACACTGAATATATTAAACAAAAGTTGGAAAGAAATTTAATTTACAAATCTCACAAGAGTCTTAGTTTCGTGGTGTAACACTTGTTCTTATGTTATGAATTTCCCTGCAACAAGAAAATACCAACAGAGAGAAATCTTTACAAAATGTTCACACTCTGGCACAAAACAATAAACAGATCAGAATTACCTAATCAATGTTGGAACAAATGTCAAAATAAGAGCACAAATTTGCATTCCTTCCCAGGGTGCTAACAATTCCTTAGTTCTGAAGAAAGAGAAATTGAAGTTTTGTACAGATCTGTTCAAAAAAGGAGAGATCGGTTCAAAAACGGAGAGCAAGATTATGATTGCCTCAGAGAATGGCAGGAGGTCTCACAGCCCAGGGACAATGAGTTCATCTTCACAAACTGCTGTTCTTGGGCAAACATGCTAAGATCCACATGGTTATCGCTTTACAAAGTTACCTTAAGTTCAAAAAGAAAAGGGGGAGGCAGGAGGCAATGGTGAAAAGGAAGGGGAAGATAAAGTGGTGGCTCAATAAAAGGAAGAACTCTGTTGCAATTAGAGACAAAATTGAGTTCCTGACCCCAGGCAAGCTCAGAAAGTCGGCAGTGGACCAATGGATGGCAATGCTGGACAGCTGAAGCTCCCAGAACTTAATGTGAACCAAAATCGCACAGAAAACGTGAGAAACCAGTTTGCTTGGTCATAGGCCTGTAGTTTCTGATTCCATAAGCCTAGAGTGATGATAACCTAGGGTTCATATTTCTTACAAATTCCTAGATGATCATGATCCCTACAGTAAGATTCTATGTCAAAAATGTATGGAACAAACTCCACATGGCTACGCAATCTAGCAAAGTTATAAACTGAGACGGATACTGCACTGAGAGACAGGCAAATAACCTAAATCAGAATTCCAACTTTTCATGTGAGATCACTGGAATTCAAGTATTGGCAACTCTTTTTTAAATAAATAAATGTCCTACTAATTACATTCTCAGGTCTAAAAAAGTCTTTGGGGATGTACAGTATGATGCATCTGTGATTAGATCCACGCCTCAGGTGGAGAGCTCTGTCTTCAAATTTATAGATTGAGAATAATCCTCTAACACTGAAGATAGAGGCCAAGGCATGTGTTATAAAAAAAGAGAAGGTATTTTACAAGAGTCTATATTAGTTACAGTTCTCATTGTTGAAGGAGTATACCTTGGCTCATGGTTTCAAAAGGGGCCCCATGGTTTTGGCCCCAGAGGGAAGAGAGAACATCAGAATTCTCAGTAATGGAAGTGTTGGGTAAAACAGAGCTGACACACACATGTTAGACAGGAACAAGCTGCCAGCAGTGACCTTAGTGATGCCAATTCCTGAAGTTTTTAGAGCCCACCCAAATACCACAACCAATCAGTACATAAGCCTTTGGAGAATGTTCTACGTACAAATTAGAACATTATCAAATAGTGAAATTTTTAACCAAAGTCCTGACATACTTTTTTGATTTTCTAAGTGCTCTTTAATTGCTATTTCCCAATAAGAATGTAAGATTTGGAGAGATTGAACACCCAAAGTTCTAAAACTCTATTACAGCAACTTGTACTATTTCTCTGTATTAACAATCTTTCACTCTTAAAGGTTACTTGCAGCCATATCCAAAATATCTTCTTATAACAATTGGAAAAACAATCATTTTAAAAATCCTAGAAGAGTTATATATGGACGAGAAATCAGGTTGACCCGAAGCAGATGGCCTGGGCAGTCACCAAGGCAACCACCATCAACAGCAAATTTTTATTAGGCAGAGCCATGCCCAAGTTGCTGTGATGATCATCATGAATTCTCTAATGGAACTTGCAGGAAAAGCAAATGTTCGAATTCTGAAAAAAAAAAAAAAAGAGGCTGGGATTAAAGGGGAGAAATGGCTATTCCCTTCATCACTTGTCATTCATAACTGAGAGTACCCAAAGTGGCTGGATTTGGACAGAAATATTTTTTACCACGTATTTCCTGGTCAGTCAAAAATTTCTACCATATGCAAGAAAAAAACAAAAACAAACAAGAAACAAGAAACAACAAGTCAACAAACTAAGTTCCTTAGAGGGAACTTCAAGGAAATTTAAGTTTATCCTTTAAATTTTTAAATTATTTCAGTGAATACATGAATGTATATATCAAACTTTCTTCAAGACATCCAGAATAAAAGATAGTAAGCAAAAGGTTTGGTTGTTTGTTTGGTTGGTTGATTGGGTGGTTGTTTGGTTGTTTGCTTGTTTGTTTGGTTGGTTGGTTGTTTATTTATTTGTTTGTTTGTTTGTTTGGTTGGTTGGTTGGTTGGTTGGTTGGTTGCTTGTTTGTTTGTTTGTTTGTTTGGTTGGTTGGTTGGTTGGTTGGTTGGTTGATTGGTTGGTTGTTTTGTTGTTTTGTTGTTTGGTTATTTGGTTGTTTGGTTGGTTGGATTTTTGTTGTTGATGGTCGGTCGTGGTGGTGGTTTTGTTGGGTTTGTTGGGTTTTATTTGCTTTGTTTTGACTTTTTTGTTTTGTTTTGTTTTGTTTTGTTTTGTTTTGTTTTTTGATAATACAATCTGTGTTCAGTCATTTCAGCTCTAAAGCTCATTGTTTTCTGGCTAAAGCCTTCAGGTAGGACAGTGAAGGCTGTGTTCCTAGTTCAGAAGCAATGGCACTCACTGTCCATTATCTGAACATCAGATGCCTGGTATCATACCACAGCTGAGCATCGCCAAGGCTGGTGAACTTTTTAACGTATGATTGCTATTTTTAAAGATAGCATGATAATGGACATATTTTTCCAAGAACATTAGGATCATAAACTCAGGCAAGTATATACTATTAGAACCATCTTAGCTATTCAGTCACCTAATTGCATCTTATTAAATGTGGGCATCCCAAGGAGAAAATGGATGGATCAAACACACAAGCAGCCTCCATTCTCTTCCCTCTGATATAGTAACTAAATTATCATCTTCCTGCTCCTGAAGAGGGTAAATAGAGCAAGAGGGAGGTTTTAGAACTACAGTTGCCAAAAGTAAAGGACTTATATTACATCATCTAACATATCCAGGTTTTGGATCCCCTTTAGACTGAAGGGAGGATTAGAGAACACGATCTATCATACTTCCTGGTAACTTTATGAGGAGGGTTGATGAGAGAAATGACATACATAGCTTTGTAGAAAACAAGGCTGCAACAATTCCCCAGTGTCTTCTTGGTTGCTATCTTTGCCATTTGCTTATGAGTGTGACTAGTGTAAATCAGCCTTTTTAGACATCCTAGATGCTACCAATTTAGATCCTGAAAAATTTCTGTTATGGGAACTAAGGTGGCATTTTAAGACCACAGCATCTTCAACCTCTTCCTGTAAGATGTTGTGGATGCACCCTTCATGCTGCTGTGACAAGCAAAGCTATCTTCAGACACTACCAAGTAGCCCTTGGGGAGAGTGAGGGCAAATCAGCCTGAATAAAAATGACTTCTCCAGTTAAGGGCAGCAGTTGGAAAAGAAGCATAGAGTCAATGTTGGCTTACAGTTCTGACCACTCATCTGAGCAGGAAATAAGTGAGAAGCCTCCAATCTATCTGTCTTTAAGTCTTAGTGTTATAGGGTATGAAGTGGAATCATCAAAAATAGCAGGTGACCTCTTCACTCAGGTGCTTTGTATTTGAGAAAGACAAAGACTGTGACAAAGAGAAAATCACATCTCTGAAATGCTTTCATCTCCAAGCAGACTTCAAGATGATAACCTCATTAAAAAGTCATTCTCTGCCTCCTTGCCTCCCTCGCTCCCATCTTGTACTCTCTCCCTTGCTGTCACCCTCCCAGGGCCGTGTATCCTTTTGACTCAATAGATTACTTTGGCCCTCAATAAATTAGTATAAGGAAAACAATATTTAAAAGCACAGCTTTGCTGAAAGGATTTCCAAGGGATCCTATGGAAGAGAGAGTATCTTGAATAGATTGTTGTTTTAAACTGAATTCATGATGCTATTCCGTTTTCAACCTCATAGTCTAGAGAGGAGCATTTCAAAGATAAACTATCTTGATATTTTCATTTCAAAGACAGGTAATAAGTGGAATACAACAATTTCCAGGGAACTCCAGACAGGCGTAATCTAGTTTATGCAACCAGTCACTATTCTGAGACCCCTGAAAGAGCCTTGCTTTACAGTCCATGTGAGATGCTGCAGAATTTGTGGTGACGGCGCTGCCTGCACAGTAGAGATGAATGGCCTGATTAATAAATTCAGAGGAAGCGGATAAGAGGGGAGGACAAGGTGAAATGCAGAACTCAAATGAAAAGATAAAATAGGTAAAGGGAAACACAGGGAGGTGGGGGTGAGGGGGGTCGAGGCAGGTGCAATGCTCGCGTTCCACTTACAGATGCACTGTTTCTCAGAAAATGTGATTGCGAAAATATGAGATATTGTCTTCCCCCTAAAATATATTGCTCCTCCCTCTCATAGCTTATTTTACAGGGAACAAATGTCCTTAAGATATACAACGCTGATCTTCTCAGACTGCTGCTGCTGGGGGGAGGCATGTCTTTTGGAGTCAGCAACAAGAAAGTTTCCCTGTGCCACGGGACCCCAGTGAGATAGGAAGGGAGAAGCTGTCCCAACACTCTGAAGTGGATGAGAAAATTGAAGATTAAACAGCACGGCCTGTGCTCTGGAACTGGTGGTTAATTTAATCAGATACTCCTGTGGTTCATGGTCTTAATGAGAAAAAAAGCAAAGTCCCTTGATGGTGAAAGTTACTTAAAAAAATGAGTATATGCCTGGAAATGAAGGGAAAAGGCGTTTCATAGGAGGGGAAAATGGATAGAAAGGTTGTGACAGAGCTTCAAGAAAATTTAAGAGCCTCGGGATCTTTAATGTTTGTGCAGTTTCTTAGAGTATTACCAAATACGGATTCAACAATTCATGTGTGTCCATGGGTGTGTGTCTATGTGTGTGTCTCTGTGTGTATGCATATATATAACACAACAATAATAATCAAATAAGGAAAAAGAAACTATCAATTTGAGAGGAAGTAGAAACATTGGGGAGGGCTTATGGAAGGGGTTGGCAGAAGAAAGAGAAGGGGAGAAGAGATATTTTAATTAAGACATATTTGTAAAAATGAATGAAAAATATATCCACATAGTGCTCTAGCTTGAAAGAGAATGGGACATACCCTTGTGAACCGCTCTATCTGAGTTCCCAGCAAGAGCAGCAGTCCCCTACATTGTCCTGAAATATTGAGGAAATGAAACAAAAAAAAAAAAACAAAAACAAAAAAAAAAACAAAAGCAAATTCCTGTGTTTCTAGCCACCCGGGACAACAGCTTCTCTCTACAGTGTCTTTCATAGTCCTTCTACTCCTACTTCCTTCAGGCTTTGGCTGCTGTCCTGTCAATCAAGACTCCCCAACATTTGACCCATCACCTTCTGTCATGTCTGTGTATAAGAGATGGCACTTACAATAGAGAACTGTCTGAGATGCGAACAGTGAACGCCTTGGTCATAACCGTGCCCCAGAACCTGTAAAGAACAGATCTCTTCTGACCTGTTTTCCTCTGGGGGCTCCCTGGCCTCTAACCTCCAGTCAAAGTCTTACAGAGTCCCAAATAGAAAAGTACCATTAACAACCAAGTGTTACAGTGTATCAGCAATACCACAATGAAAAGACAACCGATCTGATATTCAGGGTCAACAAGGATCCCCAAGCTGAGTGCCTTAAGCCAGGCCCTTGGGTGAGCTTCTCTCCTCTGTCTTTCTTGAGAAAGGAATGAAATACAGAATCATGTTGCCCCTATGCTCATTAGATAGACTTGAACAGTAGAACTGCCTTGAAGAGCTATCTACAGAGACAAAGGCCACACCAAACAAACCAGATTTTCCTTTAACTTGAACCAGACAGACTCCGTGTTAAAGTCCCTTCTGTGACTTCAGCTGTGGAGTACAATATGTAACTGTCCTTTTGATAGTGATGATTTCTTGGATGTCCTGTAACAAATTTACCATTGACTTGATACTTTAGCCAGGAAGATATAAGTGCCAAATCAAAGTATAAAAAATGAAATGCTGGCAAGTATCTATGTATGCTGACTCTCAACCAGGGATTCATTTAATAAAACTGAATAACTGTCCCTAAACACTCACAGAACTAAAGGTCTTCGGACTCATATATAACATCAACAATGCAATCTGGCCCAAAACCTTGCACTTCTAAAATACATAAGACAATAACAGAATCTGTTAGGTGCACAAGATGACCTGAGTTACGTTACCTTCATTTTCTCACTGAAAATGATCCTTGAAAGATCTGGCATTTTACCCTATTTGGAGGCTAACAAGTCAGCCTGTCCACATTATCATGAACACACATGGAAGATATAAAACTCCTGGATCAATGACAAAGATCTTTGTTACTCACAGCAGTAAAAGCAGCCACAGTATTAGCATTCAGTAGCCACAATTTCCTTGTCAGTTCCCCATGTGCTATCATTTACAGGGAGACTAGAAGAGGACAGAAGGAATATATACACACACAGTTGGCTGAGTTATAAGAGAGGACTTGCGATTAAGGGAATGTAGTTCTTTATGAGTGGAAATTTACCAAGACTGTTCATTGCTCTAGAAAGATGGTCACACATATCAAGAGAGGCATGCTTTACTGACACTGCCAAAAGCCAATGCAGTTAGCATGCACACACACACACACACACACACACACACACACACACACACACACACACACACACACACCCTTGCAAGTCATACAGGAACTTAGACAGAGTGTCTTCTGGAAGTACCCTCTCTCCTTTCTGTTTTCTTTGCTTCTGGAAAACAATTTTATAAATATTTACTTTTCACTCTGAAAAATCTTCCTCAATTGAGGCTGGAATTAAATCCAATAATTAATTAAAGCTATTGTGAACCAGACTCTAGGCAGTAAAATGAGGTTACACTGAAAGGTTGACCGTAGTCACACTTTCCAACATTGGTCACAACCCAAGTAACTGAAAAAAGGTCCCATAAACCAACAGGGTCTTCCTGAAAAAATAATTTTTAAGACTTTAGAAGAACTCTCCATTTCATATGCAGTATTGCTATAAGTACAGCATAATATATTTATAACTACAGATTCCATACTGGCCCATAATGAAAATCATGAAACTTTTTGTTATCTAATAATCCAGTACAAGTTGACTGAGTCTCTTCACATCACTGAGGAGAAATACCCTGTGTTATTCATGATTTTCCAAGGAAATAAGGACAGAAGTATTTTAGGAGGGGTACTGCCACGTATGGTTGTGAGGAAATTGTCAAGGCCTATGAGCTACCACCTGTAAGCAGCAAGCCCATGAGAAGACTATAATTTGAATGTCTGGGAGTTAGGAGAGTCAAGGATGCAGACTCCAGACCTGCTTAGGAGGTGAGAAGCAGGAAGACCAAGGATGGGAGAAACCATGTCCCCATAGCAAGTAGTCAGGCAGAGAGCTAGCAAAACCTCCCTTTCTCCATCTACTCAAACTTGAGTAAGTTCCACCCCATATGGAAGAGAACCAGCTAAATCTCTCCCTGGGAAAAACTCTGCTATCTTTCATAAACATCCTCACAGACACCCCCCAGAAATAGAGTTTAGCCAGCTACATGGGCATCTGTGAATCAGTCAAGTCAACACATACAACTAACGCTTGTATATCTGTCAATGGAAGCACCTGCTCTGTGAGAAAGAAATTAACAAACACATCTGGACCAGCACATACCTGCTGACTGTCCTGGGTAGCCTACCCTAAATGATGACACAGGCCCACTTTCATATCTGCCATTTAAAAAAAAAATCGTATACATGCTTGCCTCAGTTATGTCAAATCAATAGAAAGAGCTTAGATAAAACGTGATTGACTCAGACAATGAACTAGAACAGTGCAAGTGCGCTCATTGGATTAGCATGCATGGAAATAGCATGCATGGAAATGCTTGAGCCTCAGCAGCAGTGCTGACTGCAGAGGCAGCATAGAGATGCCGTACACGAGCTCTGCTACCATTTCTGCAGAATCAGCAACCATGAATTATAACACTTGTGATTCTTAATTTCCACATAGAAGTAAAAAGCTAAGTATGCATAGAAGAAAACAACAGTATCCGAGTGGAGCTTCTTTTAGTGATGGGGAAGGAAATGATACAAGGAGGAAGCACCATCTAGATTAGTAGTTATTCCTTTTTTAAAGGAGACATGGAAATATCTGAAGCAAATGGATACTTTGTGATGTTGTTAGGCATTAAATCGGGTATGGAGTTGACTGTCTCTATTATTTTCTGTGTTTTTCACCTGTTTGAGATATTTCATAATTTAGACTAGTCTTTAAAACAAAATAGGAATATTTATTTAGTCCCAGAAGTCTGTCACTATGCACTCCTCAAGTTTATCTAATCCACTTGCACATGAAAATCTTTGGGGAGAAAGAGGCGTAATTTGACTAAAAGCAGAATGTCATAGAATTTGAGCTCTCTAGGGAAATAACACACTATAGCTGCCTCAGTCATTAGTCAATGGGGAATCACTTGATTTCATTCATCTTAGGCCAATGTGTTGAAACAACTACAAAGTCTAGCACTCTGGGACTCTATTGTGGGACCATGGCAGCCCTGCAAGTCTTCAAGAATATGAACTAATTAATGGACCAAGATCACCAATAGCTAATTTTCTTACCTCTATAAGAACATCTTGGGAAATATCCTCATTTAATAGCTAACTAATCAGAGCCATATTAAGTCAACTATGTAAATTATAAGTTAAAAAAATATAAGTTAACTATATAAGTTAAAACATTTATTTTTAACCATCTCTGACTTCAGCTGAAATAATAATTCAATTAGGTAGATATCATTTGTGGTTGGTCAAACCCAAAGAATGTCCTGTAGGCACAAGCCAATTCTGATCAGTTCTTTAATGCTGCATTCTCTGATCAATCGTGTAGAAAGTCTCCTGTCTTCAGACCTATTGAAGTTTATATTAAACTTACTCTGTTTCCACATGTGTGACTAGCAAATATTAGATGTGCATTCTTTTAATCAATAGTGTATGCCTATTTAAAATACCATTTGCAGCCTGCATTGTATCTAGAATGATCTTTTCAGAGGTATAGAAAATATTTTTATTAACTATTTTTGTAATGCACCAGTCAAGTTTGATTTTAAAATGAAGTGATGTTAGCCAAGAATCTCAGATTAGATATGTCACAGGCCCTGCAGGAATACCTGTTATTGTTGTTTTGCTAAGTGGGTGTATATTCACAGATTATAGTCCACATGAGAGAAGCTTCTTTCCACAATGGACAGAAGACTCAGAATTAGTCAAAGTACAGTTGGGTGCCCAGACCTAAATATGACATCTATCACATAGTGAATCCTAGGGCTCAGGGACCATGGCAAATAAAGGGTAGAAAGATTTTGAGAGCCAGAGGTGAGCGAGAAATTCTGGAAATGGTGTTCTCTATACCTGACAAGATTATTGCACTAATGAACTGTACTTGAGTTCACAAGACGTGCACAAGATCAAGCCTAGATTCTACTACATTTCTCCATTTGTCCTATATCTGAGCATGAACATCTATTTGCTGTCAATTATGTCAAGCATATTCTGTTTTCTTGGATTTGGGATCTTTACTTGCTTCCTTGTTATAGGATGGTTAAGGGACTCTGGAGCTAAGATAACATTTCAGAATTAATTCAGATTTTTTACTGAAATGATGACCTAAAACAATCACATTCCACCCCTAATACAAAATGGGGTACAGAGCTGAGCAAAGAATTTTCAGCTGAGGATTATTGAACGGCTGAGAAGTGCCTAAAGAAATGTTCAACATCATTAGCCATCATGGAAATGCAAATCAAAACAACCCTAAAATTCTAACTCACATCAGTCAAAATGGCTAAGATCAGAAACTCAGATGACAACAGATGCTGGACAGGATGTGGAAAAAGAGGAACACTCTTCCATTGTTGGTGGGATTGCAAGTTGGTATAACCACTCTGGAAATCAGTCTGGTATTTCCTCAGAAAATTGGACATAGTACTACCTGAGGACCCAGCTATACCTCTCCTGGGCATATACCCAAAAGATTCTCCAACATATAACAAAGACATATGCTCCACTATGTTCATAGCAGCTTTATTTATAATAGCCAGAAGCTGGAAAGAACCCAGATGTCCCTCAACAGAGGAATGGATACAGAAAATGTGTTACATCTACACAATGGAGTACTACTCAGCTATCAAAAACAATGACTTTGTGAAATTCATAGGCAAATGGATGAAACTAGAAAATATCATCCTGAGTGAGGTACCCCAATCACAAAGAAACACACATGGTGTGCACTCACTGATAAGAGGATATTAGCCCCAAAGCTTGGATAACCCAAGATACAATCCACAGATCACATGAAGCTCAAGAAGGACGACCAAAGTGCGGATGCTTCAGTCCTTCTTAAAAGGGGGAACAAAAAAAATTCGTAGGAGGAGATATGGAGACAAAGTTTGGAGCAGAGACTGAAGAAATGGCCATTCAGTGTCTGCCCCACCTGGGGATCCAGTCACAAAACCCAGACAATATTGCTGATGCCAAAAAGTGCATGCTGACAGGAGCCTGATATAGCTGTTTCCTGAGAGACTTTGCCAGAGCCTGACATTTACAGAGGCAGATGCTTGCAGCCAACCATTGAACTGAGAACATAATCTCCATTGGAGGAGTTAGAGAAAGGATTTAAGGAGCTGTAGGGGTTTGCAACCCCACAAGAACAATAATACCAACCAACCAGAGCTCCTAGGGACTAAACCACCATCCAAAGAGTATACATGGATAGACCTGTGGCTCCAGCTGCATATGTAGCAGAGGATGGCCTTGTTGGGCATCAGTGGGAGGAGAAGCCCTTGGTCCTGCCAAGGCTGGATCCCCCCAGTGTAGGGGAATATCAGGGCTGGGAGTCAGGAAGGGGTGTGTGTGTGGGGGGGGGGGAACACCCTCATAGAAGAAGGGGTGGGAGGATGGGATAGGGTTTATGGACTGGAAACCGGGAAAGGAGATAATATTTGAAATGTAAGAAAAATCCAATAAAAAAATAATTCTATTTGATAGAAGAATAATTCTAAAATAAATAATAATTCAAAATTAAAGAATGTTGCTTCAAAACAACATTGGAAGTTTAAAAATTGAGTATGAATTAAAGTATAGCACATTGATAGGTTGGAATATTACACAGCCATTAAAGAATATCTTGCAGATAAACAATAATATGGAAGACATCCATATTATATTGATTTAATAGAGAACAATATATAGAGAATATAGATAGACTATATGTAGAATTTTTGTGTGTATACAATGAAGCTACATTAGAAAAGATTGTTATATGCTAATCAAAACATTACATATAGTTAAAATTATACTTATAATCACTGTAATTTATCCACTACTCATGAAATATATATGATTTTATTTTATACATTTATATAAACTACTGAGCAATTATTATGCCATGGTTAAAGGAAAGAACTAGAGGAAAGACTTAGTTAGTGGCAAACATTTGGGTATGTGACCCACTCTGCCATGCAAGTACCCATCAGCTATCTAGAAATCAAGAGGATAGGATTGTGTCAAGATTGTTCAATGACTCCTGCTCAGGTTGCTGCAGGGTTTCCTTCTTAATATTCCTAAGCCCTTAAACATTAACTCAACTAAACAGAGCAGTTTGCTGTTATTAGTCTTTCATAAATTAGAGAGATTTATTTTGGGAAAGCAATAAATAAGCAAGCCCTAAAACTTATGCACACGTTAAATATGCTTAAGAGGATGAATGATTCAATTTCTAGTATATTGGTGTGTTTATATGTATGCACTAAATCTTATGAGTAAGTATAACAAAATTACTACTGATAATTATCCCTTATTAGGGAATAGTATACTTTGTATCTTTTCATGTACTTTGTACAGGTTTAATAATATTAAAAGTTTTCTATATCAAATATTTATTAGTATGAAATTTATGGTATATTTTTTTAAAGAACAAGACTCTCCTGCTCCTCTCCTCCTCCCCCTAATCCTCCTCCTCCCCTTCCTCCTCCTCCTTCTCATTCGAGTCCTTTTCCTCCTCTTCCTCCCTTTTCTTCTATCAGCTCTGAATGAACTCGGGAAGTAAACAGGCTGTGGGGTAAAAATAAATTTTCTGCTGTTGGATCCCTAGAAGAGGATTCATTGATCAGAATCTTGTAGGCTGGAGGCCTTGAGTAAAAAGCCTAATCCGAAATGCAGCCCCATGTGTGTGGTTCCCTAATGGCTATCCTCGTTTGTAGTGATACTACTTGAAGCTAGAAAACAGGGTGGGAAGTGCAAAAGGAACTCATTAGTCCTTATTAATTAAACAGGATTAAACTAAATCCTATTTATCCATGAAGCAAATGGGTAAGTCACCCAAAAATGGTAGCTTTTTTTTGGTCTCTCAACTGGATCTATTTTAACATCTTTACTAGTGTTGAATGGGACATTGTGCGTTTAAAACAGAATACCGCCAAAGAGTGTCAAAGTATCAAATTAGTTTTTAACTGGTGGTTGTTGCAAAAGGCCCCTATCTCTGGTTCAACTAGTTTGGGTTATCTTTTCACATAAAAGGTACCACTTCTTCCGCCCTTGTGTTACAATGAAGACAATTTAAAGTGTACATATGAATAAGATAGATTAATAAATTAGTATTTTAGGAAACAATATTTGAGAGCTCTACCTGTAAATAATAGATAAACCAAAAATTTAGATATAGAGCATGGGTTAGATTATGAATGCTGATCAAAGTAATTGGTAAGAGTTGCTGGGCAGCATCGCACAGCTGACATTTGCCTTATTAGGTAGGCTCTTTAGACCACAAAGAGTGGTCCTGCTAATCCCTGTGAGTGGGTCCTTTCCCTTGTCCTTTTATAAAGGAGGGGACTGAGGCTTATGTAGAGAATTCCCTGCTTTATTTATGCTGCAGCAGAACACCCAAAGCTGGGTATTTTGTGAATGTGAATGTGAATGTGATTGTGAAGGGGAGGTTAAAAAACGCTTAAGAAACAGGAATAGGGGCTGCCGCAGAGAGCAGGGGAAGCTACTTAAAACCTAACTGGTTTTAACTTAAAACCTGTGCTTATGAGGGGATTTACTGACAGAAATAAAATCCAGAATTGCATGCTTAATGTCAATCTCGTTTACAGTCTTGATAATATAAGTGAAGGGCGACCAGTGTAGAGCAGATGGCCAGAAGCAAGGTTTATAGATAGCAATTACTCGCATCTGAGGAATGGACATTCTGTAGGGACAACACGCACAGCTGGGGTCTTCAGAATCCTCTCTAGTGACTTCCATGTGGCAGTCAGCACTGGCGAAAAACGTGCCCTTTGGTTTTCAAAAGAAGAATCTGCTTGATTTGGTGTGCTGGTTGTTGATGCACAATAACCTCCTGATAGTAACATCGTTTCGGTGACTTGGCAAATCGGGAGGGCCAGTGGCAAAGTTCCTTTTTCAGTTTTCTCACTCAATGTTTGGTTTTGCTTTGGAAAACTGGAAATGTTTGATCAAGCACTGTGATGTACGTGCAGCATTTGGTACCCACATCAGAAACAAAATAGAAAATGCAGGCTAACCATTTGGGGAACCTCTTTCTTGTACTGCCACACCCAGCAGAATGTTAAGACAGGATTTATTTATTCCATGAAGTTAAAGGATTGCCTTAATGGTGGAACACAGCACAGTGGCACCTGGAGAGGTATCACTGTGACAGCTCCACAGGAGAGAAGTTAGCCAAGCAACACTAGAGGCTATACTGCCAGACAAAGAAAGAATTCAGTTGGTGACATTGGAGGTGGCTTGTGTAAGGCAGGTAGGGTGAGTGGGGAGACTGAGGTCTATGGATTTCCTAAAAGTTGGGTAATTTGAACTCCTTATAATTTTTGGAATGTAAGTACTATTTCTAGGTACTTTGTATCTGGTTCTTGGGAGGTGTAGGCATATAACTAGAACCCTGAGAAGAGGTTCCCTGGTATCAGGAGAGTCACCTGGTTTAACTAATAACTTGCAGGCAATGGAGAGTGTGGTCTACAAGGTTAAATCAAAGTTCAAGAAATTTCTGTGGTTCCACAGAATGTTTAATTAGCCTAAAGGAATTCAGGAAGACTTCGAAGAAGAAATCTGAGTATGAAGTCTTACTTGATGTATAGAACTTTGAAACATTTTGTTTTCCAGAGAAGGGTATATTCCCTGCCCCACTGAATATTTGTATGTCTGTACCTGTAACCAAGACTGCTTCTCTGAGGCAAATTAGAAGAAATACTTGAAGCATAATGTGGGCATCAGCTCTGATGTAGCCTGGATGGAGAACATCAGAACACTGCCGATGGAAGAACTGTTAAGAAAGAGCATCGTCACCACAGCCTCAACTTGCTGGTCTGCACATAACAGCTACAGAGTGAAAAATGTGTCTTCACAACGAAGACATGCTAATCCCTGATGGTGTCGGATGATTGGCTTGGGCACCAATGGCAAACCTGATGCCATACCAGAAAAGAAGATCATAGGAGGAATGGCACCAGCAAAACAGGAGAAGAGGAAGCCTTCCCCAGGAGAACACAGATTCTACAAGACACAGACCAATCCCTTTGTAAGACTTTCAGAGATCAGGAGGCTCCTAGACCTCACCAAAGCCAAGAAACCAACCTTGCTGAAGCCATTAGGAAGCTGTATGTCCCTGAGAACTGTCTCTCCCTGAGCTCAAAATGAAGATGGGCTTGGTCCCACCTCTGGTGCGGAAAGAGAGGACATGTAAACATCCTAGCTTCCGATCATTGGGTAAAGCACAGGAACTTATGTCTGACTCATCAAATTCTGTGTCTGATTAGGAAAGAACACACATCTTGAGTCTACCATGAACAAAACCAGTGACTCGGGCCAGTACCCCTCATGTAATCCATTCCAAATTTAAGATGAGTTAAGGTGGCTGTTGGTGGGGGAGGGAATCACTGGCAGTCAGGCTTCCTCTTGGCATGCAAACAATTATAAAATGTATCAAATATCCCAATGTTTTAGGAGAGCTGACTGGAAAAATTAAAGAAATTACCTCGGCATAGATATGAAGTCCATTATTCACAGGACCCTCAGTGATAACAAAATGAAACCTTTTCTTCTGAAGTCAAAGGCAAGGCGAGGATGCTCACATTCACCATTTCCATGTAGCACGGTGCTGGATGAGCAATCAGACAAGAGAGGGGAATTGTTATTAAAAAGGTATCTATTCCCAGATCTGGACATTTGTTCAAAAGAATCGAGAACAGGACACCCCTTCCTTCGTATGTTGTAGCTTATTCACAGTAAAGAGTCGGAAACATCCTAAGTGTCTACCAAGGTTAAATGGATAAAGAAAATACAGAATTGCATACCAGATCTATTATTCCTAAACAAGAAGGGAATCCTGCTATCTTCCATGACATGAATGGAGCTGAGGGACTCTGTGCTGAGTAAAATAAGCATTGCATGTATAGTACACTCTGACATAGTCTAGTTCACAGGGAAAAAAGTCAGGTGATGACTGCTTACAGTTTCAAATAATGGAAAAGATAAAGTTTTGAAATCATCAGCCACACAAGACCAGAAACGCTAGAAATTTGCTGGGTAGCACTATACACAGCATCAATTCTGATCATAGACTTAGATTTTAAGAGAACTCTCGAGTATCTTGCTGCCGTTATTTACCATACTAAAAGAGAAAGGGGGAAAGGTGCTATCTCCTTGAACGCTTTCTGTCTAACATTAAACCAAAATGTCTGTGGCCTCCATTAGAGAAATATTTAACTTTCTGCTTACACATCTGCAGCTCCACTTGGCGTTCTGCTGACTGTGGCAAGGATGACTGCAAGCCGTGCTTAATCCAGGATGGGACTATCTATCACTTAGTTTTCAGAGATCCAGGGTTGTTTCCTGATGTCAACAGCACCTGACATACATTGCTGACATCCCAGCCACTAAAGGGAAGGGTGCCATAATGCTGGAGTCCAGGCAAGGAGCCTGCTTTTCTAAAGATGAGAGGAGGAAAAAAATCACACAGGAGCCACGTTTGTAACATTACAGCAAACACAGATCAGTTTTAACTCCAGTCACAAGGAATCCATCAGACCAACCCAAAATAAGGAAAATGTTTTGGCTTAACTGGCTCAGAAAAAAAGCCTCAGACATAAAGGACAACAGAAATTATAGCTACCGATGACTTTTGAGCCACTAGAGAAAATTAAAATATTCCATTTAGAGTTTCAGAGGTAGATAGCTTTATATAGATTATATAATTGCATATGATTAATAATAACCATTAATAAGAAAGCATCTTCATTATCAGGAAATCAGTGTTGACTCTCCAAGAGTGAAACATCTTAATGGCTACAATTTATGTTCAAATGGGTTATAAAAAAACTACATATTTGCATATATAAAGATAAAGAATAGCAAGTTAAAATTGATTAACATGAAAGATTAAAACCTGTTAGATGTAGGTAGCTATTATATTATTCTTTCCCCTCTGCCATACTTTATCACGTTTTTTAAGTACTAAAAGCAAAACAGAGAAATGATTTAAAACATTACCTAGAGATACCAAGATAATTTTTCAATAACATAGAGGAAAATCTAGGGAATTCCACCAAATTAAGCACAATAGGGCTGTGACGTTTATCTCCTCCCGAGGATTGCTTAGTGGGCTCTTCAGAGTGTGTGCCCAGATATTATGGTACGTAGCATACCTGGATGCACTAAGGTTCGACATCTGGAGCACCTTCTGATTTGACAACAATAGAGAGAACTAAAGACTGCACAAACATTTGCAATCAGAAGCTAAGAACCCCAGGAAGGAATAAAAACAACTTCTAAGCCAAAGAATAGAAGGCTTAGGAGCCAGGTATCTCTCTGCCTGAGTTCTGTTTCCAGATATGCTCCAAAGGGCCCTTTACATGACAGTGAGCCCTTCCGCACTCCCCTTCCTGGAAATAAAAATCTGCTTCTATACACTGACTGCATTCACTTCCCTTAACAAATGCATCCGTTCTCTAGGATGCACAACTTTGCACCTCCTGTAAATAAGTTTGATAGGAATCATTAAGAATTTTCTCCATTCAATCATCAGATTCTCACTCAGCTTCTGATGCTAGAAGAATTCCCACGGTGTCCCTGGGTCCCTGCTCAGGGAGGAGCAGGTGCAACACAGGAACAAATTTGAACTTGGCTGCGATTATTCAGATCCCGGGAGTGACAGCTTTCTAATCTGCATACAATGAATCCAGCAAGTGTTCTCTGTTGGGAACTGCAGTCCTTCTCGAAGAGGAGGCTGCTCATTAATAGGAAGTAGATATTAAAGATTTTTGTATCATTTAATTCCAATTTTACAAAACAGAGAAAGCGTGTTTTCTCAATAAGGACACTTTTGTGGCAGAGACTAATTTTTACTGAAAAAGAGTTCCTTTATCTTGTCTTACATAAGTTCTGTTAGTAATATTGTTTTAAAATCATTATTTTGAACAAACTTAATATGATGCTTTCACAGACATTAGAACTATTCGACCAAGCTCTGAGAAATGTCCGTGTAGTCAGACGTGATTTTATAACAGCTACAAGGTGCAGTTTGGGAACTCTTGAACTTCTTTACCACTCATTCCCTTGTTCTCCCATTCCTGTATTGCACGTCTCTTCCACCACATGCCTACTTGAAAGCCAAGTAGGTGAAGATGGTGATTCTTCAAACCAATGCTGCTATGGCACTTTTCACAATTACTAAGTCAAGTTTTCACTAATCTGAGGGTCTTAGACCTTGTGAATACCGAAAATCACGTATGTACAAATGGCATGAAAATGGAAACAAAACTCTCTGGAGAAGAAATGGGAGAATTGAGATGGAGAAAGGGTAGAAAGTGGGAAGGTGAGGGATGTGCTCAGGGCTCAGTATGTATTTCCATGAAAATGGCTTTATGTAATCTTGTTCAATATTACTTTCTTTGTACTAACAGAAGCAAATCAGGATTTCTTTTTCAAATCTGACAAGAATCAACATCTGTTTCTACCTCCATAATCACATTTTCTCTCTTTATCCTCTGAGTTCATGTTTTGTTTTCTTTTGTTTTGCTTTGTTTTAAGACCAAAGCCTACCTGGACGTCAAACTGCAAAATTTCAGAGTCTTAAACATTCTTTCTAGACCATAAAAACAAGACAAGGCAAACTTTCCCTGGTATAAGGTGTTCTTAATTAGCTAATATTTAATTCATCTGAGAAATTAAAGTCCTAATGAAATATTCAAGTGCTACTTTACATCTTAGGAAAATTGTTTGTATCTTTTAAACTTTGAGACAAACCAAACCTCATTTCTCAGGACCAGGTACAGATACACTGAATCTTGAGACTCATCAGAGGCCTGAACATAGGCTCAATCTTGGCTCAACTGTACTCCTTTCCATTGATCTGCAGTAGTCCGTTGAGAAGAAACCTAAAGCCGGAGGATGCTAGTAAGGGTTTGTAGATAAGGCAACCTGAAGAGAACTACCTTTAAATTTCATTGCACCTATGTGATGGAGGAAAAGGATTGCTGGGCTTCTGTGAAGTTGTACTAAGAGTTAAGAGAAGAATATGAATCAAAACCCTCTCTTCCACTCAGGATTTTTCAGATTTCATCCTCCATTTTAAGCAAATGAACAGAGACACTATAGAAATCAAATCCCATCAATATCTACAATCAGGCCTTCTATGTAAACATTTGTGTGCATTCAAGACATTTGTAAATCTTAACTATAGGGATGCAATGTACTCTATATAAAGTAGGCGGAAAAAACATTTTTTATAAGCTCTATGGGTAAAAACATGAATAAAGAAGGCAAAGAAAATATTATGACACCACTTCCTTACAAAATTCAGAATTCAGGACATTCTAAAAACTAAATAATTTTAAAACTAATATTTTTACCAAGGCAGAACAGACAGTGGGAAGCATCTTGTTGGGAGGAGAGAGTTTGATAGAGGAAGGCAGTGAAAAGATGCTGGTATGGTAGAAACATTCAGAATGTTTTATACACATGTATCAAATTAAAGGGAAACAAATTTGTTTTTTAATTGAGTTACCACAGGGGCACATGATCTGTTATGTTCATATCAGCCTTATGTATGATAGCCAGAATCTGGAAACAACTCAGATGTCCCACAACAGAAGAATGGATACAGAAAATATGGTTTATTTACACGATGGAATACTATTCAGCTATTAAGAATAAGGGCATCATGTTGCAGGCAAATATACAGAACTAGAAAATATCATCCTCCGTGAGGTAACTCAAACACAAAAGGACATGCATGGTATATACTCACTAATAAATGGATATTAGCCAAAAAAGTACAGAACACCTAGGATACAATCCATTGAACTCAAGAAGGTTAACAGGCAGAAGGGCCCAAGTGAGGATTCCTCAATCCCACTTGGGAGGGAGATGAAAGCAATCACAGGAGGCAGAAGGAGGGAGGGACCTGGGAGGGAGAGGGGAGGGAAGGGGAAGGGGGGGATGATCAGATATGGGGAGGCAGAAACAGGAGAAAAGACCTGAAGGCAAGCAGAATGAATGGAAATATTCAACCTTGGGTAGTAGAAGGTAGCAGCGGTGAAGAGGGACCCTCTAGAACCCTGGGAGTTGAGAGACCCTCAGGATTCAAAAGGGGGAACCTTAGATGAAATGCCCAACAGTGGAGAGAGGAAACTTACAGAGCCCACCTCCAAAAGAGAGACAGGACATCAAGTGGAAGGATGGGGCTACCACCCCACAGTCAAAAGCCCTGACCCAGCATTATTAATGTCTGAACGACAAAAATGGAGAAGAGTCTGAGGGAAAAGAGGTCCAGTTACAGGCCCAACTTGGAGTTCATCTCAAGGGGAGACTCCAAGGCCTGACGCTATTCCTGATGCTATGGTGTGCTTACAGACAGGAGTCTAGCATGGCTGTCCTCTGAGAGACCCAACCAGCAGCTGACTGAGACAGAGGCAAAAACTTACACCCAAACAATGGACTGAAGTTGGGGACCCCTGTGATTGAATTAGGGAAAGGCTAGAAGAAGCTGAGGAGGAGAGCAACCCCATAGAAGGACCAGCAATCTTAACTAACCAGAAATCCTGAGATCTTTCAGACACTGAGCCACCAACCAGGCAGCATACACCAGCTCATATCAGCCCCTAACACATATACAGCAGAGGACTGCCTGGTCCAGTCTCACCTAACCCTCCAGAGACTTGAGACCCCCAGGGAGTGGGGGCTGGGGACATCCTCTTGGAGACAAGGGGGGAGTAGGAATGATATGAAGAACTGTGGGAGGGTAGATGGGACGGGGGTGGTGGTGGCTGTCAGATAATAACTGGACTGTAAAAAAATAAAAGTAATTTTTAAAAAGTATCAAATTTCAATTTCTAGATAGTACTGCATTTTTAAAATCCCTCATATAAGAAACTATGCTCAACCCATCAAAAGTTATAATTCATAAAGCTACTTCATAAACTCAGTCCAAACAGAAAACCATAATTTGAGTCTCTGAGTTCCCTGATTAGAAACTGTTGGTGTTAAAGTCACGGTTGCTTTGAGACTCCTAAAATATAAGTATATGTGTGAAGGGCAGAAAGGAGTGTTTCCAAAACAAAAGAAGCCTTCAGAAAAACAACTCACAGAAACTACAGGGAAAGTGTTCCGGGCCTCATACACAGACAATGGGCTGCTGATTTAGAAAAGAGAAGTGCAAGAGTGGACAATGACAGATTAAAACTCATTAAAACGAAATCAGCTCGCTGTATATCCTCAGCTAAAAAGAAAATGGCTCTTTTGTAAACAGTAGTATGCTCTTTCCCCCTTTTATATTCAATAATCCTTCAAGGTACTTCTGAAGTATTTTAATGTCTATTCCTATTCCTCCAGTGTTATATTCTATAGGAAAAAGAATGTGCCAAGGAACCCAGCCACTCAGGACACAGGAGAAACTTTGCAGAAGAAACTTTATTTGACCATCAGCCACTGGGCTGAAACCAAAAGCAGACAATACTGTCACTGTGGTCTCTTTGGGGGTTGTCTGTGGAATTCTAATTAACCAATGCTCGTTTTCTTTTCAGATATCAGAAGCAAAAACACAATCTGACTTAAGTTCCCTAGGAATTTGGAAGGAAAATATGAATTTATCTGTGGCATGCATTAGCAGAGACTCCCTGAAGAACCTTCAGGAGTCTGTTGAAGCATCAGTTTAGAACACTTTTTTTAAGTCTTGAAATTGAAATGCCAATCAGTGGTGGAACCCCCTAGAATATACAGACTCTTTAAAAAATATTCATTTTAGTGTTTTAGAGCTGAAAAAGATAAATTCTAGATGACAAATTCTTGAAGCAAAAACATCCCTGTTGTAAGTTCCTTAGCTGCTGACTATCTCTCTTAAACCCTGACTATCTGAGGGGTGGGGGCAGATCATTCATTAGTCTAACCCAAGATTTGCCAGAGCAGCAGTGAACAGGGTAGTCAATAATATTTAAGAATATTTCTAGAAACTCTTGTCTAGACTTGGAAAGAGGCAGAAAAACTAAACAGCTAACACCAGTGAAGAAGTATGATGGGTAAATGCTCACCCTTGCCTCTGTGGCCATTAATAATAGCAGTGCCGGAGGCTGAGAGGAGAGTATGCACTAATACACTCAGGAGTCTCCTTTGGTCTTTACTAAAGCATCACATTTACACCCTGCCCCTTTTATTGAAAATAGATTATTTTCTCATACATTAATCCTAATTATACTTCTCACCCCCTCTATTCCTCCCTGTTTCTCTCCATCTCCCCTCCCTCTGAGATCCACTCCCTTTCTGTCTCTCATTAGAAAAGAACAGAATTCTAAGAGATAGCAACCAAACATGACAATATAAAATATAATGAGATGAAACAAAATCCATCCTATCAGTGTTAGGCTTGGCAACCCAACCGAAGTATGTTCTTTTATTAATTTATTTATTTTTTCATTTTACACACCAATCACACCCCTCCTCCCTCTTCTTTTCCCAGTCCCACCCTCCCACCCTCTTCCCCCATTTCCCTTTCTCTTTTCCTTAGAGAAGGAGAGCTCTGCTGCCTCCAGGTACCAACCTACTGTGGCTCTTCAAGTCTATCAGGAGGAAGCACATCCTCTGCCTTAGGCCAGAAAAGGCAGCCCAGCTAGAGGCAAGGGATCCAAATGCAGTCAACAGAGTCCATCCAAGGCAGCCCCCACTCCAATTCTAACAGGAGTATCTTAGTTAGGGTTTCTATCAATGTGATGAAACGTCACGACCAAAACGCAAGCTAGGGGGGAAAGGATTTATTCAGCTTACAATTCCTTATCACTGTTCATCACTGAAGGAAGTCAGGATAGGAACTCAACCAGGGCAGGACACTGGAGGCAAGAACTGATGCAGAGGCCATGGAAGTGTGCTGATTACTGCTTTGCTTCCCCTGGCTTGTTTCAGCCTGCTTTCTTACAGAACTCAGGTACC
This sequence comes from Rattus rattus, assembly GCF_011064425.1. Taxonomy (NCBI): domain Eukaryota; kingdom Metazoa; phylum Chordata; class Mammalia; order Rodentia; family Muridae; genus Rattus; species Rattus rattus. Next base: position 43,955,962 of record NC_046165.1, read on the forward strand.
AGCCCAGGGATGGAATCACCCACAATGGGCTGTGCCCTCCCCCATCAATTATGTAGAGCCGGTGCTTACTTTTTCGGCCTCTGTAAGTTCATATGCACCTTGTTTATTTGATTCAGAGGGCTTTGTTCTCCTGGTATCCTCCATTCCCTCTGGCTCTTGTAATCTCCACAGGATTCCCTGAGCTCTGAGAGGAGGGATTTGATAGAGATCCGCCATTTAGACTCTCTTTCCATGTAATGTTTGGCTGTGTGTCTCTGCATCTGTTCCCATCTGGTGCTGGTAGAAGCTTCTCTGATGATGACTGGATAAAACCCTTATCTACAAGTATAACAAAATATCATTAGGAGTCATTTTACTGATACTTTTTTTTCTTGACCAGTAGTGTTTGGTCTTACCCTGCCTCTGAGCTATATAGTCTCTGGTTCTTGGTTACCCTAGCAGTGTCGAGTATAGGTCCTTTCTTCTCTTGGAGTAAATCATAGATCAAATCAGACATCAGTTGGCTACTACAAAAGTTCTGTGCCCCCATTGGCTTAGCATATTATGCAAATAGGACAAATTGTAGGTCAAAGGTTTTGTGGATAGTTTAGTGTCTACATTTCTCTTTCAATGGCCTGTAGAGAACCTTCCCACGCTAGAGAAACTAGAATGGAGGGTTGGAGGTTCCATGTAGACACAGCTCAACTTCTCCATATTTGGTGAGTTCTGTGTTTTGTCCTAAGCAATGGACCATACTATCAGAATGCACAGAATGATTCTTAAGTAATCAACATGATGTGAAGAATCTGAATTCAGTGTTTGTTGTGATATGTTTGTCGGCGACAGTCTTGGAAACGTACAAAGTCTGCAAAAAATTTTGAAGCCAATACAGATGTGCCCACATACTATAAGAATCACAAAATGTAAAACACACCACATCCTATATGATGTGTTAGTTCCGGGCACCTGCTCATTTGGAAAACATCTGTGCATGGCTGAAACCAACATGGCTGAAACACAGAAGGCCTGTAGACACCCAGACAGGCTGGTGTCTGCTTCTGCCTGTGAATTATTCTGAGTCAATATCTTGATGTTAACATGCTTTCTCAGGCTTAGTAATTATTCCACTAGGCTTCATCAAGCTGGTTTTCACTCGGGACACAATTACCATACATAATTAGTTATAGACAAATGTCTGCCCTTCCATTGGGTAGTTACAGCATTGTCATGTTCACAAAACACAAATCTCTCTATTCAGGGATATACTTAATATGTCATTGCTGAAATAATTAGTATGCTCAGGGTTTTTTTGTGGTGGTGCTGATAGAATTTTTGGAGGTTTTTTTTTAACATATAAAAAGCATCACATTTTCACCAGAAACTTTTCATTCTTAGGAAACTCTCTACCATACCAACCTGTGAATTACAATAAAAAGTAATTGGAGTAGAGTGCTTCATAGGAACATGTTGCAATATGGAACTACCTCTCTATGGCACTAGCTAGTGAGTCAGGGGTAAGGATTTCCACTCTCTCTCTCCTCACTTAGTAAGTCTGTGCTCACACCATGACTGAAGAATTCCAACTGCATTTAATCAACTAGTCACAATGGGATATTATACAAAGAGATCAAAAGCAATTAACGGTCTATGCCATTCAACAAAATGCAAAACACAATCCAGAACTCAAAGATCTTCAGCCTTCACTTGACTGCCCTGGCAGTAGCAATAGAAATATTTCAGGAAACTTAAATTATGTATAAATATATATTAAATTATGAAGCTTAAAATATATTTCTTGTTAGAAACGAGAAGTCTTTAAAGGTCCTAAACTGGTCTGATATCTCTCCATGCTTCTGTGGTCAAACCGCAGGAAATTTGATGGAGAAGTCCACAGAACAGAGCTGGGAGAGGTCTATGCTTCTGGGCTTTGCCCAGGGAGAAAGAAACTTAGAGGCTGACCAAGCAGGTTTTCTGAAGGACTCTTAAGTGTGGTTTGAGAGTTGCAGCAAGTCCCAAAAGATAATTATCTTCAATGGCTCTCTTGTGATTACTTTTGAGAGTGAATTTTAATTAGTAGAATTAAAAAACAATGGATAGAAACATTTTATTTAAGTCATAGTTTAAATGATAACCTTGGGACCCACTTCAGGGCCCAGTTCCATAGATCCATGAGCCATATGACTGCTTTCTCCATTCCATCCCTCTGGATACAATTTAATCACTCCCCATTGTTTTCTACATGCCACGGTCTTATAAGCATGGACCATATCCTTCATCAGATTGAGAACCCTCAAAGTCAGGGATTCTATATTTCTTCACTGAGGCACACTGCTCACAATGCTGCCTACACTGAAGTGGTTTTCTGAAGAGGATGAAGGCAAGAATGAATAGCTGAATATTCATCTTGCTTCCACATGTTTCTCTGAAGCAATCAAAATTTGTTCTTGTGATGAATAGCTGCCATTCTAGGATTCTACAAGCTTTAAGAACCAGAGAAAGAGAGAGGATGTTAGTGTTAATGTCATATATTCTGGCTTGTTTTTCTTTTTCTTCAGTTGCCAGGGATACTTATCAAAGATGTTTATCCAAGCTGCTGGGCATGAATCCATAGATCTATATCACAGTTTCCTAAAGTTGGAGGCAGAAGACTGAAATGTCCAGCTCAATCCAGGTTATATATCAAGGCTATGTCTCAAGGAGACAAAAATATAAAAGATCAGGTCAGTTTCTACTGACACTGTGTAAGAAAAGAACCCTGGAATAGCAAGGAAGGACCAATTCCAAAGCTTGATCTGGATTGGTCCAACATGCGTTGGTGGTATAGTGGTGAGCATAGCTGCCTTCCAAAGCAAGATCTGGATTTGAGCTAGATGAACAAAAGGATTCAGGACTGCTAAGGGGAGTACAGAGAAGAAGCAATAACTCACATGTCACATGTCCACCATTTCTAAACAGCCAATAGAGAAAACCAGAATAGTCCTCTGCACAGAACTGAAAGTTTATTAGGAACACTTTCATTGTCCCAGTCATAAAACAGCTAACTTCAAGCAGCAAGACGACGAGCACACCCATCATTTTTCACTGCCATTTCCTTATAGACACTATCAGATAGGATGACATTAGTCCCCAATTCAGGGATGGTAGAATTGATATCTAATACGAAACTTCTCAGGACAGAGCTGAGACAAAGAAAGAACAGGGAAATAAAGGCTGTCGTTCCTATAACAGGTACTTCATAATTACTGCTTAACAGAATTTTACTTTTAACCAAGTTAACAGCTATGATAATTATAGTGAACTTGTCAAAACTTTTCCATGTTTGTTATTTTCTGACAGGCAGCCATTCCTCCATCTCCTGAAGCCTTGGGGGTTGAAATAGGGTGAAGCCCTCATCTTAAAGGCTGAATAAAATACGCATTTCAAAGACAGGGTTTTTTTTTTTGTTTTGCCTCATCTTTCTGAGACCTGTCTTTGTACCAAGATGTCTGTGGAGCAAAGAACCATGTGTTCTAGAGGACATTGTTTGCAAACCAAAGAGAATTCAAAATTACAGGTCAGAGTCATTTGCTTGCAGTTATAATGAAAATTCATGGTTAGATTTCAGAGCACTGCTTGATCATTAAAGCATTGTTTGTGGCACTTTACCTGAAAAATTAGATAATGGACTCTTAATCTCGCATCTCCAAAGCAGTTCTGAAAAGAATAAAAATAATACGAGATAAGTTGGCGAGATTCAGAGGAATAGAACTGATGCCCTCAGGGTTGTTGAAACACCTCCTAATGGGGAAATGGGTCCCACCATAGGACTCAGCTACAGATAGGAGAGTGTTGCAGGCAAACACTGTCTACAGATGGGATACACCCTGCTCTAGACAGTGTCAGACTTATTGAAATCTGACATTAACTACACTGCTTACTCTGGGATGCACTCAACCCTAAAGGAGGTCTCCATTTATCCTTGTGACCTCAGTTTTTTGTTTTTTTTTTTTTAAAGTATGTGGAAAGCAGTAGTCAGTAAACCATAGCTCCAAGAAAACCATGAATAAATGGAAGAGGTAAGAAGAGCCAGTAGATTTTGAGCTAATGTATTTGTATGCATAAAGAGCTTAGAATAAGATCAAGGCATGTTAACTGGCTTCCACCAAGATCATTAGCAGGACATAGGCACTTTAGGTTATTAGACTTCAAAGACAAAGAAAGAAATAAAAGTCTTCCAGGTACCTTGATAGAAAAGTAATCCACAGGGAGAAGAAGAGGTCAACTTTGTGCTATTCCACCAGACTATCTCACTCTCAAAGTCAACAGAACACTATTTACAACATAGAAAAGGACATCTTGTGTAACCAAGAACAATGTACCCGCTTAGCCTAGTGTTGTAAGAACAGAGGCATGCTACTGGCAATTTCAAGTATATAAGGACACCAAGGAAAAGAAACATCTAATCCCATTACTAAGGAAAGAAATAAAATTAAATGCATGACAATAGGATCCAACCGACCAAGTGCTAAATTAAAAAATAAACTCAGTAATGAGAAAGTCATGGTAAAGGAATAGCACTGTGCAATGCATTCATTTAAACAGAGAACTAACTCATAATGACCAACAGAATCTAATGCAATGCCACAATGCTGACAAAGAAAGCAACTCAAACACAACCCAGGGTACACAGACAAAAGACGAAAGGGATAAGAATTGTGCTTGTCGACTCATCTCGCCTAGCAGGCTTCCTCTCCAACTATACAGGTTGAATGTGTAATTAAATAAAGTCTTACTACCATATTTTTAAAAAAGATTTTATTTTTATTTTTATTTGTGGGTGTATGTGTATCAGTGTGTGTGTGTGTGTGTGTGTGTGTGTGTGTGTGTGTGTGTGTGTGTGTGTTTCATGTACGTGTGTACATCTCTGCAGCTGCCGGCAGAGGCCATACAGGGTGCTGGATCCATTGTATCTGAACTTACAGGCAATTGTGAGACACTCAACATGGAAGCTTAGAATACAACTCCAGTCCTCTGTAAGAACAGCAAGTCCTGTTAACCACTGGGCCATCTCTCCAGCCCCATGACTGCAATCTTCCAGAAGCCTTTATCCCATTAATGGGTTAGTATGCACTTGCTTTCTTTGTTGATGGAAAAATTACTGCTAAAGTCATAAATTTCATTTCAGCTTCTTCCTAAAATTTAAATGAATCTAAATAAACTACAACTTAAAATTCAGAGTATTTGCAGGCGTAGTGTGACTGCGTTGTTTCCACCTTTTGAACTTACGTATCTCACCAACTGCCCATTAGCTCTGAAATTCCAAATGAAGAATGGTGAGCCTCACATCATTTTTCAGGGGATCAGATTCAGGATGATTCTTTCTTGTGCCTCTGTTGTGCTTAATTTGGGCTCTTGAAAAATAATATATGAGGCCCCTGGGCACACATGAAACCTCTTTACTCTTACACTCAGACCTTCGCCGGCAGTTGCATCCTGTTTGCTAACCTCTTGTATATATAAGGAGTTGGTAGAGTAGAGTAGTCTTCATCAGAAGGTGAGCTGAAGTGGTAATGGTCACTCATTCGCCCAACTCAGTTTGATCCTTCAAATATTTCTTTTTGCCTCCTACCCACTTACCAGAAACACCTTGGAACGTTTATATTGTGGATTGCTGATGGGTTGGGGCACATGTACGAATGAATATGAAGATCAGAGTTGCCTCATGGCTGACCACACAGGAAGGGTTGGATTTCCTAGGCTGCGAGAGCCACTGGCCAGTCTGAAGTTATTTCACCATTAAGATTTATTATCTTACTTAGGGTCTCTATTACTGTGACCAAACACCATGACCAAGGCAGCGTATAAAAAAAAGCATTTAATTGGGCTCATGTTTTCAGAGGGTTAGAGTCCATGATGGCAGAGTGAAGGCATAATGTTAGGAGTGGCTGGGAGCTCATAAATTGATCCAAAATCGAGATACAAAGTACAGCATACACAGAGTATGTTGTAAACAGTACATTTTTGAGACTTAAACTCACCACCAGTGTCAAACTTTCTCCAGCAAAGCCACATTTCCTAATCCTTCCCAAACAGTTCCAACAGGGTGCCAGGTATTCCAACATAGGAGCCTCTGAGGACCGCTCTCATTCAAATCATCATGTTCAACTTCATTTTATTAGGTCTTGTAGACATTTTTTCATACTATATAAAAGACTGCCTGTTCTCTGAACTTGAAAGGAAATTGATTGGGTCCCTGGCCTCATTAACCTTGTTTTCCAGGCAGATATTCCTTTTAGTTCTAGGAACATCTGTTGGTCCTAGTCCGTGCTACCCTCTCAAACTCAGTTTTAGAGCATTTTTGATCTCTGCTTTGACTCAGAACTCTTTTAACATAGATAAATTTAATTCATTTAAATCCAGGATATGGCCAGTATACCACCTATTGTGTTTTATAACATGTAATAGGAGATTACACATTAGTATCAACAAGTGCATCTCTGAAAGCCAGAGCCAGCATTTGGATCATTGGAGGTTAATCCTAGAAGCTACGAATTTAAAGGGAAAAAAATCCAAAAGCTAGAACAGCCCCAAACAGTTCATTTGTCCGAGGCTCTTCTGAGTTAAGGTATCAAACATTTTTCTTAAACTTTTTAATTAATCTGCAAGATGACAAGTTTTCAAATTTTACTTATCACCACTGAGATAAATGGTTTTCAAATAATCACGGAGGAGAGGGACGTGGGAGGTTAAAATAAACCTCTCATTTAGCTCCCGTCACACATCTGCTCCTGAAAACTGTTTTGAACTCCAATTTTTTTCTTTTAATTTCTGAAAGAACAAATTGGAATATCAAAAGGATAAGGGTCCTATATGTCGGACTTATACTCAAGCAAGAAATAAAATAAAATTCTATGATGTGTTTACAACTTACTAGGCAGACACAAACACTGATGTTTCAGTCCAGTGACATCCAACATCTATTATAATGCATTTAAGGATCTGCGAGATAGAAGGCTTTTTTTTTCAAACCATGCCAATCAAAGACATCTAAAACAATAATGCTTAATTCTTTTCTAAGTTTTATATCAATTACCTATTATTCCTGTGAGAATTGAGCCTCATCAAAGATAACCACTCCAGACCCCTTCTTCTTGACTGTCTTATTAATTTTGACATTTTTCTTTTTATATATCAAGGTAGCAATAGCAACACTATCAGATTCATCAAGTAGTGAAAGATGCTTCCAACTTGAAATCTAATTAATTTTTCATGTTCATTATCTTTTAAGAGCATTTCCTACAAAAGGGCATTATCGGCTCCTCTGTTCATAATAACTGCTGGAGTCATCCTTATCCATTTCCTTCTTTTTTTTTTTTCCTAATACGTTAGGATAAACCTTAAATACTTAAACTCACAGTTCTTGCCAATGACTTTTAAAAGAATAAGCATTAAATATGTCATTTGAGATGTATAATGTGTAACAAAAATCACATCCATTAGAATGAGAAGCTCATTAATGTATAAGTTTCAAGAATTTTCAGAAATACGTAATTACTTTAAAAAAAACACTGAGTGGGTCATGCCACATGAAATATATTAATGTGTATTGCCCTTGATTTAAAAAAATCAGGAGGAAAATTTTATATATATACATATATATATCACATACTTTTAATTTTTTTTCTCTATTATGCGGAATATACAGCCCTAAATGAATACTTGTATGTTTTTGGAAAGAAAACAAAAATGCGGGTTAGTAATTTCAGGTACTTAACAACTTTCTGTGTAAAGAAAAGAAATCAATAAATCAATATTTTACATAGAAAAGATTACCAGTTTTAATGCTAGCATTTAACATTAGAGGTATGAAGTTGTCATTTGTCTTTAAAAGCATTTCTTCATACCATATGTAAATAAGCATGCTGAAAGAAAGCTTGTGATCATGAAGAATCCATTCCCAGCCAGTCTAGACCCTGGTAATTCAGAAAGACCCTGGTTATTAATACTCAAAGATACGCATCAATTGTCAATTAAACAAAATATGTGGATACTTTCCCTTATCCCAGGTCTCCATCTCCTCCTGGAGAAGCCCCCTTCCTCCCAACCCCTGTCAGTTTGATAGTTCCATTCATTCTCATAGTCATCTGGGCATTCCTCCTCTCCCTTGCCATACCTGATTCTGAACCCCCCCATTCCCCTCCCCATCTCCTCTCCCACAATCCCCTCCCTTTATCTGTTTCTTAGGACTATTTTATTCCCCCTGCTAAGTGAGATTCAAGCTTCCTCACTTTTGCCTTCCTTCTTGTTTAGCTTCTTTGGGTCTAATAAGTATAATCAACCAATCAATCAGTAAAAGTGTAATTTAATGTGAGAAAGAAGAAGAGGAGGACAGGGAGGAGGAGGAGGAGGGGAGGAGGAGGAAGAGGAAGGAAAGAAAGGAAGAAAGGAAGGAGGGAAGGAAGAAAGGAAGGAGGGAAGGAAGGAAGAGAGAGAGAGAGAGAGAGAGAGAGAGAAAGAAAGAAAGAAAGAAAGAAAGAAAGAAAGAAAGAAAGAAAGAAAGAAAGAAAGAAAGAAAGAAGGAAGGAAAATAAATAAGGGGTCAGTATATGGTTCAGAGGTAAAAAGCATTTACCATAAAAGTCTATGGACCTCAGTCTAATACCCAGAACCCGCATAAAGGTGAAGGAGAAAAACTGAAACCAGAGAGCTGTCCTCTGACCACTAAAAGCACACCATCCACCTGTGTTCTCCCTTGACCCCATCCATATTGAGATCAACAGTTGAAATGAATGGAATTTGAAGGACTGGACATGGAAGTCTCTTCAAATACTGCCTGGGTTTTAAAAGATACAAAAGAGACTCCAGGGAATGGGCACCAGAAGGCAACTTCTCTTCAAACACCAATTCACAAAAAAAAAGCATTTTTTTTCTCTTCACAGCCATTGCTATATTTTCTCACAGAGAATAGGGAATCCAAATCATTCCAGTTTGCCTAACAAGTCAAAAGTGAAGAGAAGCTCCAGCCCAGGGCTCTGAGGACTTATTAAATAGACCTCTGCAATATGCACTGCTTGTACCGTTCTTTTTAAGTGTGATGGTGAGAGGTTAACCCTGTATCCTCTTGAAGAAAGGTTGGCTAGAGTTCTCTATAGACTAGGGGCATGCACACTCACACTTGGGAATCTACAGAACATATTAGCAAATTGAAACCATAGCTTTTGCCTAATGAGGGACATTTTTCTCTGTGGAAATCTAGCAAGTTCATTAACTAGGATCGAAACCACATACTTCATTAGGCACATGCCTATTCAACAGAGTAATCCAACCCATAAAAAATGTGCATAATGTGCATAGAAAAATTCTAAGATTCCACATAAATATATGCATTTGACTTAAAAATAAAGTAACCATTTAAAGAGAAAGAAAAGAGACAGGTAACAATAACAATGAAGAGGACCTGGCAAGAAAACTTTACATTTTGTACCTAAATCAATCCAAGACTCATCATTAAAGAGGAACATAGTTTTTGGGTGTTTACATGTGAAACCCTACCAGAAATTCAAACCCCCATCTCTCAAAATTCAGACCAAAAATAAAATGGGCTCTCAACAAGCATGATTACTTTTTTAAAGCTGACTTAAATCATAATTTTAATCCTTTCTGAAATTATAGGGTTTTATGCATTCATCCTGTTTCTAACTACTTACATCTCAATTTTTCCCCTATCGTAGAGGAAAAAAAAAGAGTGAGCAAAATTTGGATAAAGAGGCTAAAAGGTGAGCTGTTTTATAGAGATGAATAAGCTAGCAGTCCCCTGGTCATGACTTCCTGTGCTATACAATTTGAGAGGAGAATAAAATGAGTCTAGTCTTCAAGGACTGAATCTTCAATTATATTCTGAATAAACCTAATCATGACGCCACCATCTTCTCCGTTTAGTCCTCAATTAGAAATGCAGAGTTTAAATGATCTCCTTTCTTTAGGAACATGAATCCTCTCTCTGTAAAAATACTATTTCCTGTTGATGTTTTGTTTGGCTCTCTTTGGGGGAGCGCATGTCTGTGTCTTACGAAAATGGTTCTGCTTGTGTGATCATTATCATCATTAAGCATTTATAAAGCACTTTAAACTTATTTACTAGAACTCATGATGTCCCTATAAGATAGGCTGGCATAATGGACTTCTTATAAATGAGAAAATAGAGGTTAAGTAAGTGAGCCAAGGTCACATAGATAATTTGGATAAAAGAAAGTCCCTGACTTCCTGTTCAGGATCTGACTGAAAACTTTAAGGTGGCATAAAGAGTTACCTGGTTTAAACCTTTATTCCACAACTATTTGGCAGGTGATGAGACAGGGGTGTTTCATGCAGCCTTGTAGCTGTTGGCACTGTTTTGATGTATGTAAAAGTTGCTGAATGTCTAGAAAAGAGCACAGTGTGTAAAGATGTTAGGCCAATGTACTTGAAACTCTCTTTGCCTTTCCTTTTTGGTCAGAAAATGTTAGCTCCAGCTTCGGACAATACATCCTCCTACAAGATGGTGTGAAGGGAAGAAAGTACATCATCACTTCTAGGCAGCCCTATAGATGGAACAAGCTAGTGGAAAACCTCTGGTACAATTCTACTTATAATACCATCAGTGGAGGTTCTCAGTATAAACATCACATTGTCCTCTGTGTTTAATAACAAAAACAGGAATCAAGACAACTGTGTCAGTCAACATCGGCTGTCACACTTACTTTTAGTATCTGTTAATATTCATTTGGTAAACACTCCTTGCTTGCATTTTAACTTAACATAATTAACAACCCATAGAATCCAGCTCTTGATTTTTATTTAAATGAAAACTTATAAGAAAATGAAATCTTCGATATTCATAAGGGAAACTGGTCTGAAGTTTTCGTTTTTGTTGGCTCTTTGTGTGATTTACATATAAGTGTAATTTTGGCTTCATAGAAGGAACTGGGTAGTGCTCCGTCTGTTTCAATTTTGTGGAATAGTTTGGACAGTATTGGTATGAGGTCTTCTATGAAGGTCTGATAGAATTCTCACTAAACCCATCTGGTTCTGGGCTCTCTTTGGTTGGGAGTCTTTTAATGACTGTTTCTGTTTCTTTGGGAGTTATGGGGTTGTTTAGATGGTTTATCTGATCCTGATTTAACTATGGTACCTGGTATCTGTCTAGATAACTGTCCATTTCCTCCAGATTTTCGAGTTTTGTTGATTATAGGCTTTTGTAGTAGAATCTGATGATTTTTTGAATCTCCTCAGATTCTGTTGTTATGTCTCCCTTTTTATTTCTGATTTTATTGATTTGGATACCCTCTCTGTGCCCTCTGATTAGTATAGCTAAAGGTTTATCTATTTTGATGATTTTCTCAAAGAACTAGCTCCTTGTTTTAGTGATTCTTTGTATAGTTCTTTTTGTTTCTACTTGGTTGATTTCAACCCTGAGTTTGATAATTTCCTGACATCTACTCCTCTTGGATGTATTTGCTTCTTTTTGTTCTAGTGCTTTTGGTGTGCCATCAGGCTGATAGTGTATGGTTTCTCCAGCTTCTTTTTGGAGGCACTCAGAGCTATGAGTTTTCCTCTTAGCACTGCTTTCACTGTGTCCCATAAGTTTGGGTGTATTGTGCCTATATTTTCATTAAATTCTAAAATGTCTTTAATTTCTTTCTTTATTTATAACTTGACTACATTATCATTGAGTAGAGTAATGTTCAACTTCCATGTGTATGTGGACATTCTGACATTTTTGTTGATATTGAAGACCAAACTTAGTCTGTGGTGATCTGATGAGATGCATGGGATTATTTCAATCCTCTAGTATTTGTTGATACCTGTTTTGTGACAGATTATATGGTTCATTTTGGAAAAGAGACCAATTTCCCTTATGAATATTGACACAAAAATACTCAATAAAATTCTCAGAAAGCGAATCCAAGGACACATCAAAATGATCATCCACCATGATCAAGTAGGCTTTATCCAAGTGATGCAGGGATGGTTTAATATATGGAAATCCATGAACATAATCCACTATATAAACAAACTGAAAGAAAAATACCACATGATCATCTTATTAGATGCTGAGAAAGCATTTGACAAAATTCAACACCCCTTCATGATAAAAGTCTTGGAAAGAGAAGGAATTCAAGGCACATACCTAAACATAGTAAAAGCAATATACAGCAAACCAGTAGATAACATCAAAATAAATGGACAGAAACTTGAAGCAACCCCACTAAAATCAAGGACTAGACAAGGTTGTCCACTCTCTCCCTATCTATTCAATATAGTACTCAAAGACATAGCCAGAGCAATCGGACACAAAAGGAGATCAAAGGGATACAAATTGGAAAGGAAGAACTCAAAATATCACTATTTGCAGAAGACATAATAGTATACATAAGTGACTCCAAAAGTTTCACAAGAGAACTACTAAACCTGATAAATAACTTCAGCAGAGTAGCTGGATATAAAATTAACTCAAAGAAATCAAGAGCCTTCCTCTACTCAAATGAAGAGTAGAGGAAGAAATTAGGGAAATGACACCCTTCCCAATAGTCACAAATAATATAAAATACATTGGTGTGACTGTAACCAAGCAAGTGACCATCTCTAACCTCCAGCTGAATTACAGAGCAATAGTGATAAAAACTATATGGTATTTGTACAGAGATAGGCAGGTAGATCAGTGGAATAGAACTGAAGACCCAGAAATGAACCCTTACACCTCTAGTCATTTAATCTTTGACAAAGGAGCTAATACCATCTAGTGGAATAAAGATAGCATTTTCAACAAATGGTGCTGGTTCAACTGGATGTCAATATGTAGAAGAATGAAAATCGATCCATTCTTATCTCCCTGTACAAAGCTCAAGTCCAAGTGGATCAAGGACCTCCACACAAAACCAGATACAATCAAACTAATAGAAGAAAAGGTGATGAAGAGCCTCGAACACATGGGCACGGGATGGGGGGAAATTTCCTGAACAGAACAGCAATGGCTTATGCTCTAAGATCAAAAATAGACAAATGGGACCTCATAAAATTGCAAAGCTTCTGTAAGGCAAAAGATACTGTCATTAGGACAAAAGAGCAACCAACAGATTAGGAAAAGATCTTTACCAATCCTACATCAGATAGAGGGCTAATATTTAATATATACAAATAACTCAAGAAGTTACACTCTAGAGAATCAAATAACCATATTAAAAATGGGGTACAGGGCTAAACAAATAATTTTGAGTTGAGGAATATCAAATGGTTGAGAAGTCCTAAAAAAACTTCAACATCCTTAGTCATCAGGGAAATGCAAATCAAAACAATCCTGAGATTTCACCTCAAACCAGTCAGAATGGCTAAGATCAAAAACTCAGGTAACAACAGATGCTGGCAAAGATGTGGAGAAAGAGGAATACTCCTCCATTGTTGGTGGGATTGCAACCTGGTACAACCACTCTAGAAATCAGTCTGGAGGTTCCTCAGAAAATTAGACATTACACTACCTGAGGACCCAGCTATACCATTTCTGGGCATATACCCAAAAGATGCTCCAACATATAACAAGACACATGCTCCACTATATTCATAGCAGCCTTATTTATAATAACCAGAAGGTAGAAAGAACCCAGATTTCCTTCAACAGAGGAATGGATTCAAAAAAATGTGGTACATCTACACAATGGAGTACTACTCAGCTATCAAAAACAATGACTTCATGAAATTCATAGGCAAATGGATGGAACTGGAAAATATCATCCTGAATGAGGTAACCCAATCACAAAGAAACACACATGGTGTGTAATCACTGATAAGTGGATATTAGCCCAAAAGCTTGAATTACCCAAGATATAATCCACAGACCATGTGAAGCTCAAGAAGAAGGATAACTAAAATGTGATGCATCAGTCCTTCACAGAAGGGTGAACCAAAATATTCATAGGAAATATGGAGAAAAAGTGTGGAGCAGAGACTGAAGGAAAGGCCATTCAGAGACTGCCTCACCTGGGGATCCAGCCCACCCAAACATACACATATAGCCACCAAACTCATACAATATTGCTGATGCCAAGTAGTACATGCTGACAAGAGCCTGATATAGCTGTCTCCTGAGAGGTTCTGCCAGAGCATGACAAATGCAGAGGAAAATGCTAGTAGCCATCCATTGAATTGAGAATGGGGTCCCATTAGAGGAATTAGAGAAAAGGATTGATGGAGTGAAGGGCTTTAACCCCACAAAGACAATAATACCCAACAAACCAGAGCTTCAAGGGACTAAATCACCATCCAAAAAATACACATAGACAGACCCATGGCTCCAGCTGCATATGTAGCAGAAGATGGCCATATTGAGCACCAATGGTAGGAGAAGTTCTTGGTCCTGTCTTGGCTAGACATCCCGGTGCAGGGGAATGTCAAAGCTGGGAGGCAGGAAGTGGTGGGTGGATGGGTGGGGGAACACCCTCATAGAAGAAGGGGAAGGAGGGATGGGATAGAGGGCTTATAGATGGGAAACCTGAAAAGGGGTTATCATTTGTAAAGTAATTTTTAAAAAATTTTTATTATATATTTCTTTACTTACATTTCAAAGTTTAGTCCCATTCATGTTTTTCTGTCCATAAGCCCCCATTCCCTCACCTCCCCCTCTGCTCCCCGTCCCCCATACGGGTATTCCCTCTATATATCCCTCTTATTGCTCTCCCCCATATTCCCCTGCACTGGGGGTCCAACCTTGGCAAGACCAAGGCTTTCCCTTACACTGGTGCCCCGATAAGGCTATTCTCTGTTACTATGCAGTTGGAGCCCTGGGTCAGTCCATGTATACTCTTCGGTAGTGGTTTAGTTCCTAGAAGCTCTGGTTGGTGAACATTGTTTTTTTTATGGGGTTGCAAGCTCCTTCAACTCTTTCAATACTTCCTCTGATTTCCCCCCAAGGGGGTCCTGTTCTCAGCTCGGTGGTTTGCTGCTAGCATTGACCTCTGTATTGGACATGCTCTGGATGTGTCTCTCAGAAGAGATCTATATGCAGTCCCTTTCCACATGCATTTTTTAGCTTCATCAATCTTATCTAGTTTTGGTGGCTGTATATATATGGACCACATGAGTGTCAGGCTCTGAATAGCCATTTCTTGAGTCACTGCTCTAAACTTTGCTTCCATATTCCCTCCTGTGAATATTTTCCCCCCTTTTAAGAAGGAGTGAGAGCATCTGCATTTTGGTCATCTTTCTTCTTGAGCTTCCTGCGGTCACAAACTGGTTCAACCACTCTGGAAATCAATCTGGAGGTTCCTCAGAAAATTGGGCATTACACTACCTGCGGACCCAGCTATACCATTTCTGGGCATATACCCAAAAGATGCTCCAACATATGACAAGAACACATGTTCTACTATATTCACAGCAGCCTTATTTATAATAGCCAGAAGCTAGAAAGAACCCAGATGGCTTTCAACAGAGGAATGGATTCAAAAAATGTGGTACATCTACACAACGGAGTACTATTCAGCTATCAAAAACAATGACTTCATGAAATTCGTAGGCAAATGGAATGAACTAAAAAATATCATCCTGAGTGAGGTTACTCAATCACAGAAAAACATACTTGGTATGCATTCATTGATAAGTGGATATTAGCCAAAACCTCAAATTACCCAAGATGTAAATTTTAAAAATCCAATTAAGATATGTTAAAAAATTAAAAAGGAAGAAAATGACATCCTGTAGCTTAATTTAATTAGACAAGGGTAGTGGCTTAAGCAAAGCCTTATGTTCATTGTGGAGGCCAATCTGTGGTCCATTTTTTTAACACACTAAGGATGGAGTGTTTGAACATTCTTGCTCAGTTTCACACATTTTCTAGCATCTGTGCATTTGGTTGGTTGGTTGATTGGTTGGTTGGCTGGTTGGTTGGTTGGTTGGTTGGTTGGTTGGTTGGTTGGCTGGTTGGCTGGTTGGTTACTTGGTTGGTTGGTTGATTGGTTGGTTGGTTGGTTGGTTGGTTGGTTGGTTTGGTTTTGAATCCAGTCCCCAGTACATATATCTCCTTCATTCCTCTTTGTTCATCCTAATCCTATCTATTAAGTTTGGTTCAAATCCCAGTTGTCTCATGAATGCTCTTCACCTATTGAACTCAAGGCTCAATCTGTTAGTGAACATACCACACAGTGTTTTGTCTCCTGCTGAGACTTTTCTACCAGCTATAAGCACATTTACTAATTAAGAATATTTGATAACATTTTCCACTCATGTGTCTCTCTCACCCCCACAGACTTTGATACTCTTTAATATCTATATAGTATATTTGTATGTTAGAATAGCAGCTAACATTTTTTAAGAACTTGAAAGGTGTCATTTAATTTAGGCATTACCTTAATTATTACAACAAATCTATGAAGTTAACATTATCATTACTCTCATTTAATATGTGAAAACTTCATGTTCAGAGAATTTAAGCATTCACACAAGGACACACAGGTGATAAATTGTGCAGCTGAGATACATTGATGAGGGCTATCACTTTAAACATCTTAGTCATTCTGTAAATGGAAGGAAGGGAGAGGCAAGAAAGGAAGAAGAGCTGGAGCAGGGAGAGATGAATGTGAGAGGACAGGCACCATGCAAAGGTGAATTTACCATGAATTCACAAAATACAAAACTCAAATTTTTTTGGCTTTCTCATTGTATTAAGAGGACACACTAAGATACCTATTGATTAAAATGATCTAAGAATATTTCAAACTGATTAGCAAAGATGAATGATTACAGTTTGAGGAAATAAAACTTTTAATACACACACATATATATATATGTAACATATATAACAATATATAAATGGTATGCCCTAAACAGTACAATATGGTTTTTGCAATTTTAGAAAAATTTAAAGGTTATTTTGGCTGTAGTTCCTTAAAATGTCTGTCTGTGTCTTTGCTGTCTGTCTCTCCCATTGTCATGCTGACCCCCAGATATAGAGACTATGGTTGATTTTGGAACAACCTAAGTGAAGTTTCAAATGTATTGATTTGGAGGTAACACAGTTTATTTATGGAGTGAGCAGTTATTTACATGTATAGTTGTCATTATTTAGTCTCCTAACATGGGAACAGCTTCTAGAAAAACTCCCAGTACCCTTTGTGCCTACTCAACAACCCTTCTTAAGAATGATCCATGCATGTTTATCAGAGGTATTGCCTTACAAATGCCTAATGTGAAAAGAATGCTAGTCGTAGATGAGAAACAAAGATTTAAATATATGAGACCAGAGTGGTTTAGGGGATATTCTTCCATGCATTGAATACATAAAATTGTATGGAGGGAATGTGCACCATTAGAAGTTCAAGTTCTTCCTTAGCAGTAATATTCTCTTATGCAGACAGTGGCGATACAAGGCATTGCATGTATTTGTTTTTCTTTGGGTGGGAACTGTGCAAAATAGAATTTATCAGCGAGTGTGTGTTTGTAAAGAACAAGCCTGTAATAGTGCTATAAACAATAAAGGTGTCTTTGAGTGGATCCACATGTTTTATGCATCCTAATGTGCCTTTTCCACAGCATTGTTAATAAAAAAAGTTTAACAAAAAGAAAAATTTCTAGACTCTCAATGGAAAGATATGAATTTTCATCAATTTGTACAGGCAGAAAAGGTGAATTGTTTTCTCTCTCTCTCTCTCTCTCTCTCTCTCTCTCTCTCTCTCTCTCTCTCAATACATACAGAGAATTACAAAGCAGGTGTCCTGCCAGATGGCAGATAAGGAACACATAACTAGCAATGTGGATTAAAATATAATCAAAGTGTCAAAGTGCTTGGAACATTGGACTGAGCATGGGATCCCCAATGGAGGAGTTAGAGAAAGGACTGAAGGAGCTGAAGGGGGTCTGCAACCTCATAGGAAGAACAACAATCACCCAACCAGACCCCCCAGAGCTCCCAGGGACCAAACCACCAACCAAAGAGTACACATGGAGTGACTCCTGGCTGCAACTGCATACGTAGCAAAGGATGGCCTTGTCTGGCATCAATGGAAGGGGAAGCCCTGGGTCCTGCGAGGGCTTGATGTCCCAGTGTAAGGAAATACCAGGGTGGGCAGGTGGGTGTGGGGAGGTGGGTAGGAGAGCACCCTCATAGAAGCCGGGTGGGGGGCGGAGTATGGAATAGGAGGTTTCCAGAGGGGAAACTGGGAAAGGGTGTAACATTAGAAATGTAAGTAAATAAAATATTCAATAAAAAAAAGAAAATATTATCAAAGAATCAACAGAGAGCTATGGTGTCATTTCTCTAAATAGTCTGACTGTGACTTTGTTAGCTTTATAAAATTGCAAATTTTTGTCATTTGTTTTCATTTTGGTGGTTCCATATTCTTGTCTTAAACTTCTTAAAGGAACCCCAAATATTGTTTATGCTCAAGGAATCTTCATAGAAAGGTTCTGTCCCTACAGGAAGGAAGAAATCACTGATGAAACTCCTGGAGGTGGGTGGGTAACAGTATTTAGTGGTGTATTTTTTAAAAGATATTAGATATTTAAATGTTTTGTGTGTGTGTGTGTGTGTGTGTGTGTGTGTGTGTGTGTGTGTGTGTGTGTAGAGTGGAGAAGATCTACCCTTAAAGGTAAAATGCACAATAAGCTTCTAAATTGATAAACTAGTTGATGAAAGACTTTAGAGCTGGCAAGACTGATGGAAGCGAGTCCAGCAAAACAAAGTTTCTGGATGCCTAGAGAAGAGAACGGTCCAAGAAACAGAAAGGATAACCTACAAGAATAGATGACCAAGGACTGCTTGGGAAAAGTACAGAAAAAGAGTTATGAGTGCACTTGGTACAGCACCAATCTGTGACATATTACTTCTGCCCAAACTCCTCCTTTTCAGAGATTCATGGAAGCAGTTTAAAGAAAGCGGTACCAAGAGGTCAAGGGCACAGCTGGGCTGAGCTCATTGTCTTGTTGGCTGATGGAAGGGAGAGTTAAAAGGATGTAGGAAGGAGAACTAAATATGAGGAAATAAGGAAACACTAGTAATGCAGAAGAAGAGAGTATGAGCAAACAAGTCATCTCCATTGTGTACAAGGGAGGAGGACACACATACACACAATCTTCTAACTCAAAGGGGACAGCAACTCCATAGGAATTACAACAGTATCAAATAACCTCGACACTTGGGAGCTCCCAGAGACTAAGACTGGGACCAGCATGGGCTGGTCCATGGCTCCTGGCACATATGTAGCAGAGAATTGCCTTATCAGGCCTCAGTAAGAAGGTATCTGCCTAATCCTGTAGAGACTTGATGCCGTGAGAAGGGAGATGCTAGGAGGGGGGTGAGTGGGTGGGTATGCAGGTGGGCAGGTGGGGTAGCACCCTCTTAGAGGCATATGGGAGGGGAGATGAGGGGAAGAACTCTGGAAACTGTGGGACAGGGGATTGGGAAGATGAGCAACATTTGAAATGTAAATAAATAAAATAATTTAGTAAAAAATTAAATAGAAAAAAATCTTCCAGTTCTACCTCTTGTTTCTCTCTGATGCTCTCAACCCACAATATTCTGGTTTTGCTTTTACAGTATCTATGAGGCAGGATTCCTAATTACATTAAGAGCTTACAGGCTACACGTAACTATTTTAAATGGAAGCCATGGCAAAAGAAACAAAGATTCCTTAGAAGAACATGTCAGCTTCATTACGCTACA